>NW_022589734.1:18471556-18729466 GCF_004348235.1 Phoca vitulina
AGGAAAAAAAAAAAAAGAAAATGGTTGAAGAAACCCATCAGGCCTATGCCCAGAAATCCTATGGCTAATATCAAAGTAAATAAAAGTGGAAATACAACAAAATGGCAGACGTGTTCTGATTCCTTCCCTGTGCAACATGTAAAGGCTGTGCAAATCTACCTAGGCTTTGAGTCTTTGAGGGACTGTCTCACCACTATGAAGTTTTTATGATTGTTTGTAGGAGATAGCACTGAGACACACACACACACACACACACACATATACACACACACCAGGGAGATATATGTGTGTGTGTGTGTGTGTGTGTGTGTATAGTTTTTTTGGGAAAGAGAGCGAGCATGAGCAGGGAAGGGCAGAGGGAGAGATAGAGAGAATCTCAAGCAGACTACCTGCTGAACATGAGGGTGGCGTGGGGCTCAATCTGATGACCCTGACCACTGATATTCTTAGAAACAAGGAACATGTTCAACTCAAAAAAAAAAAACCAAAACCAAAACAAAACCCCCAATTTTGCTTTCTTTGCCCAAAGAAGCTGTTCCACTTGAATACAGGAAATTAAATTTCTATGCCAAAAGCATGTTTAGAGGTTGCTCCATTTATTTCCTTCTGATGCATTTCTGAAAATACTTTCCTTTCTAGTAATAGTTGATTAACTCGAATTAGTACTTATCAGGGCTCTGTCTTGGCTCCCGCATAAATTCTTAGAGGGCTATCTGTTATGTATCCCCAGAATTTATCAGATGCCCACAAAGTTATTAGGGCTGAGAAAATTGCTTGTATAATGTGAATAAAAATACTTTATGGGCTGAGATTATAAATCATTTTCCCCAATACACCTTTTAAACATGATTCAAGAAGTTGGTCTTTTATTTCCACATGAAAATTTCATTCAGATACATTCAAATGCTATAGGATTAGGAACCTGAAAATCTTGAAACTCAATTTCAAGCAAGGAGGGTGGTTTAATGGGAAAAGGCATTAAATTTATCATGGGTCAAGGTACGTGAAAACAAATGCCATTTCTCCCACTTTGTTGAGTGTGGTAGAAAGGGTACCCCCATGTTGCCCAACTGTCGGCTTATTTTCCTCATAGTGGTCTTTATGAAAGACCTGCCCAGTGAGATATTTGAGTTAACAGTGCTCATTCTGAGACTTTGTGTTAGGCTAGTTCCTCCAGGCCTCCTGGGGATTCTTGACACAGACTTTAGTTTTGGCATCACCAATATTATTTCATCTTTGTTACCTTTTTTAAAACTTAATTTTATTTTAATTCCAGTACGGCTAACATACAGTGTTATATTAATTTTCGGTGTACAATATAATGATTCAATGCTTACGTACATCACCCGGTGCTCATCATGACAAGTGCACTCCTTAATCCCCATCACCTATCTGATTCATCCCCCCCTACCCATTTCCCCTCTGATAACCATCAATTTGTTCTCTATAGTTAAGAGTCTGTTTCTTGGTTTCTCTTTTTTCCCCTTTGCTTGTTTTTTTTTATTGTTATGTTAATCCCCATACATTACATCATTAGTTTTAGATATAGTGTTCCATGATTCATTGTTTGTGCATAACACCCAGTGCTCCATGCAGAACGTGCCCTCCTCAATACCCATCACCAGGCTAACCCATCCTCCCAACCCCCTCCCCTCTAGAACCCTCAGTTTGTTTTTCAGAGTCCATCGTCTCTCATGGTTCTTCTCCCCCTCCGATATCCCCCCCTTCATTCTTCCCCTCCTGCTACATTCTTCTTCTTCTTTTTTTCTTTCTTGACATATATTGCATTATTTGTTTCAGAGGTACAGATCTGAGATTCAACAGTCTTGCACAATTCACAGCGCTTACCAGAGCACATACCCTCCCCAGTGTCCATCACCCAGTCACCCCATCCCTCCCACCCCACCCCCCACTCCAGCAACCCTCAGTTTGTTTCCTGAGATTAAGAATTCCTCATATCAGTGAGGTCATATGATACATGTCTTTCTCTGTTTGACTTATTTCGCTCAGCATAATACCCTCCAGTTCCATCCACATCGTTGCAAATGGCAAGATCTCATTCCTTTTGATGGCTGCATAATATTCCATTGTATATATATATACCACCTCTTCTTTATCCATTCATCTGTTGATGGACATCTTGGCTCTTTCCAAGTTTGGCTATTGTGGACATTGCTGCTATAAACATCGGGGTGCACGTACCCTTTCAGTTCCCTACTTTTGTATCTTTGGGGTAAATACCCAGTAGTGCAATTGCTGGATCATATGGTAGCTCTATTTTCAACTTTTTGAGGAACCTCCATACTGTTTTCCAGAGTGGCTGCACCAGCTTGCATTCCCACCAACAGTGTAGGAGGGTTCCCCTTTCTCCGCATCCCCACCAACATCTGTCATTTCCTGACTTGTTAATTTTAGCCATTCTGACTGGTGTGAGGTGGTATCTCATTGAGGTTTTGATTTGGATTAACCTGATGCCGAGCGATATTGAACACTTTTTCATGTGTCTGTTGGCCGTTTGGATGTCTTCTTTGGAAAAATGTCTGTTCATGTCTTCTGCCCATTTCTTGATTGGATTCTTTGTTCTTTGGTGTTGAGTTTGATGAGTTCTTTATAGATTTTGGAACTAGCCCTTTATCTGATATGTCATTTGCAAATATCTTCTCCCACTCTGTCAGTTGTCTTTTGGTTTTGTTGACTGTTTCCTTTGCTTTGCAAAAGCTTTTTATCTTGATGAAGTCCCAATAGTTCATTTTTGCCCTTGCTTCCCTTGCCTTTGGCGATGTTTCTAGGAAGAAGTTGCTGCGGCTGAGGTCGAAGAGGTTGCTGCCTGTGTTCTCCTTTAGGATTTTGATGGACTCCTGTCTCACATTGAGGTCTTTCAACCATTTGGAGTCTATTTTTGTGTGTGGTGTAAGGCAATGGTCCAGTTTCATTCTTCTGCATGTGGCTATCCAATTTTCCCAACACCATTTGTTGAAGAGACTGTCTTTTTTCCATTGGACATTCTTTCCTGCTTTGTCAAAGATTAGTTGACCATATAGTTGAGGGTCCATTTCTGGGCTCTCTATTCTGTTCCATTGATCTATGTTCTGTTTTTGTGCCGGTACCATACTGTCTTGATGATGACAGCTTTGTAGTAGAGCTGGAAGTCCGGAATTGTGACGCCGCCAGCTTTGCTTTTCTTTTTCAACATTCCTCTGGCTATGCGGGGTCTTTTCTGGTTCCATACAAATTTTAGGATTATTTGTTCCATTTCTTTGAAGAAAGTGGATGGTATTTTGATGGGGATTGCATTGAATGTGTAGATTGCTCTAGGTAGGATTGACATCTTCACAATATTTGTTCTTCCAATCCATGAGCATGGAACGTTTTTCCATTTCTTTGTGTCTTCCTCAATTTCTTTCATGAGTATTTTATAGTTTTCTGAGTACAGATCCTTTGCCTCTTTGGTTAGATTTATTCCTAGGTATCTTATGGTTTTGGGTGCAATTGTAAATGGGATCGACTCCTTAATTTCTCTTTCTTCTGACTTGTTGTTGGTGTATAGGAATGCCACTGACTTCTGTGCATTGATTTTATATCCTGCCACTTGACTGAATTCCTGTATGAGTTCTAGCAGTTTTGGGGTGGAGTCTTTGGGATTTTCCACATAAAGTATCATATCATCTGCAAAGAGTGAGAGTTTGACTTCTTCTTTGCCGATTTGGATGCCTTTGATTTCTTTTTGTTGTCTGATTGCTGTGGCTAGGACTTCCAATACTATGTTGAATAGCAGTGGTGATAGTGGACATCCCTGCCGCGTTCCTGACCTTAGGGGGAAAGCTCTCAGTTTTTCCCCATTGAGAATGATATTCGCTGTAGGTTTTTCATAGATGGCTTTTATGATATTGAGGTATGTACCCTCTATCCCTATACTCTGAAGAGTTTTGATCAAGAAAGGATGCTGTACTTTGTCAAATGCTTTTTCTGCATCTATTGAGAGGATCATATGATTCTTTTCTTTCTTTTGTTAATGTATTGTATCACGTTGCTTGATTTGCGGATGTTGAACCAACCTTGCAGCCCAGGGATAAATCCGACTTGGTCGTGGTGAATAATCCTTTTAATGTACTGTTGGATCCTATTGGCTAGTATTTTGGTGAGAATTTTTGCATCCATGTTCATCAGGGATATTGGTCTGTAATTGTCCTTTTTGATGGGGTCTTTGTCTGGTTTTGGGATCAACGTAATGCTGGCCTCATAAAATGAGTTTGGAAGTTTTCCTTCCATTTCTATTTTTTGGAACAGT
This sequence comes from Phoca vitulina, assembly GCF_004348235.1. Taxonomy (NCBI): domain Eukaryota; kingdom Metazoa; phylum Chordata; class Mammalia; order Carnivora; family Phocidae; genus Phoca; species Phoca vitulina. Next base: position 18,475,845 of record NW_022589734.1, read on the forward strand.
TTCAGAAGGATAGGTATTAATTCTTCTTGAAATGTTTGGTAGAATTCCCCTGGGAAGCCATCTGGCCCTGGGCTTTTGTGTTTTGGGAGATTTTTGATGACTGCTTCTATTTCCTTAGTGGTTATAGGTCTGTTCAGGTTTTCTATTTCTTCCTGGTTTAGTTTTGGTAGTTGATACATCTCTAGGAATGCATCCATTACTTCCAGGTTATCTAATTTGCTGGCATAGAGTTGCTCATAATATGTTCTTATAATTGTTTGTATTTCTTTGGTGTTGGTTGTGATTTCTCCTCTTTCATTCATGATTTTGTTGATGTGGGTCATTTCTCTTTTCTTTTTGATAAGTCTGGCCAGGGGCTTATCAATCTTGTTAATTCTTTCAAAGAACCAGCTCCTAGTTTCGTTGATCTGTTCTACTGTTCTTTTGGTTTCTATTTCATTGATTTCTGCTCTGATCTTTATTATTTCTCTTCCCCTGCTGGGTTTAGGCTTTATTTGCTGTTCTTTCTCCAGCTCCTTTAGGTGTAGGGTTAGGTTGTGTACTTGAGACCTTTCTTGTTTCTTGAGAAAGGCTTGTATTGCTATATACTTTCCTCTCAGGACTGCCTTTGCTGTATCCCAAAGATTTTGAATAGTTGTGTTTTCATTTTCATTGGTTTCCATGAATTTTTTTAATTCTTCTTTAATTTCCTGGTTGACCCATTCATTCTTCAGTAGGATGCTCTTTAGCCTCCATGTATTTGAGTTCTTTCCGACTTTCCTCTTGTGATTGAGTTCTAGTTTCAAAGCATTGTGGTCTGAAAATAGGCAGGGGATGATCCCAATCTTCTGGTACCGGTTGAGACCTGATATATGACCTAGGATGTGATCTATTCTGGAGAATGTTCCATGGGCACTAGAGAAGAATGTGTATTCCGTTGCTTTGGGATGGAATGTTCTGAATATGTCTGTGAAGTCCATTTGGTCCAGTGTGTCATTTAAAGTCTTTATTTCCTTGTTGATCTTTTGCTTAGACGATCTGTCCATTTCAGTGAGGGGGGTGTTAAAGTCCCCCACTATTATTGTATTGTTGTCGATGTGTTTCTTTGCTTTTGTTATTAATTGCCTTATATAATTGGCTGCTCCCATGTTAGGGGCATAGATATTTACAATTGTTAGATCTTCTTGTTGGATAGACCCTTTAAGTATGATATAGTGTCCTTCCTCATCTCTTATTACAGTCTTTGGTTTAAAATCTAATTTGTCTGATATAAGGATTGCCACCCCAGCTTTCTTTTGGTGTCCATTAGCATGGTAAATGGTTTTCCACCCCCTCACTTTAAATCTGGGGGTGTCTTTGGGTCTAAAATGAGTCTCTTGCAGACAGCATATCGATGGGTCTTGTTTTTTAATCCAATCTGATAGCCTGTGTCTTTTGATTGGGGCATTTAGCCCATTTACATTCAGGGTAACTATTGAAAGATAGGAATTCAGTGCCATTGTATTGCCTGTAAAGTGACTGTTACTGTATATTGTTTGTGTTCCTTTCTGGTCTATGTTGCTTTTAGGCTCTCTCTTTGCTTAGAGGACCCCTTTCAAGATTTGTTGTAGGGCTGGTTTCGTGTTTGCAAATTCCTTTAGTTTTTGTTTGTCCTGGAAGCTTTTTATCTCTCCTTCTATTTTCAATGACAGCCTAGCTGGATATAGTATTCTTGGCTGCATATTTTTCTCATTTAGTGCTCTGAATATGTCCTGCCAGTCCTTTCTGGCCTGCCAGGTCTCTGTGGATAAGTCTGTTGCCAATCTAATGTTTCTACCATTGTAGGTTACATATCTCTTCTCCCGAGCTGCTTTCAGGATTTTCTCTTTGTCTCTGAGACTCGTAAGTTTTACTATTAGATGTCGGGGTGTTGACCTATTTTTATTGATTTTGAGAGGGGTTCTCTGTGCTTCCTGGATTTTGATGCTTGTTTCCTTCCCCAAATTAGGGAAGTTCTCTGCTATAATTTGCTCCATTATACCTTCTGCCCCTCTCTCTCTTTCTTCTTCTTCTGGGATCCCAATTATTCTAATGTTGTTTCGTCTTATGGTGTCGTTTATCTCTCGAATTCTGCCCTCGTGATCCAGTAGTTGTTTATCTCTCTTTTTCTCAGCTTCTTTATTTTCCATCATTTGGTCTTCTATCTCACTGATTCTTTCTTCTGCCTCATTTATCCTAGCAGTTAGTGCCCCCATATTTGATTGCACCTCATTGATAGCCTTTTTGATTTCTACTTGGTTAGATTTTAGTTCTTTTACTTCTCCAGAAAGGGTTTCTCTAATAACTTCCATGTTTTTTTCAAGCCCAGCTAGTATCTTTAAAGTGATGATTCTGAACTCTAGATCTGACATCGTACTAATGTCCGTATTGAGTAGGTCCCTGGCAGTCGGTACTACCTCTTGTTCTTTTTGTTGAGGTGATTTTTTCCGTCTTGTCATTTTGTGCAGAGGAGAATAGATTAATGAGAGAACAAAATGCTAGCAGGGTAACAACGTCCCCAGAAAATATACTCTAAACAAATCAGAAAAGACCTGAAGCAGTGGGAAAAGAAAGGGAAAGAGAGAAAAAAGAAAAGGAAAGAAAAAAAGAAAAAAGAAAAAGATAAAGATAAAAACAAACAAAAGCAGAACAAAACAAAACAAAACAAAAACAGAATGTGATCAAATATGATCAGGCTGGATTATAGATCAGTGCCACACACTAGATTTTGGGTGTATTTTGGTCTGTTAAAAGAAAGTCCCTCCCAAAATTTTAAAGAAAGAAAAACTTATATATGTACAAAAATAAGGGTTGATATGATGAAGGGATGGAATATGACTGTAAAGATGGAAATTATAAAAAATTTTATAAAAGGATTTGATAAGTTGTTTGAAAAAAGAAAGAAGATGATTTAAAAAAAAAAAGAAAGAAAGAAGGGAGAGAATGTGATCAGGCAGGGGAGTAGAAAAAAAACATACACTAGAGATTTAGAGTATATTTTGATCTGTTAGAAGAAACTATCTCAAAATTTTAAAGAGAGAACAACTTATATATATATGCCAAAAATACGGGTAACTACTATGAAGGGATAGAATATGACTTTAAAAATGAAAAATAAAGATTTTTTTTTAAAAAAAGGGATTGATAAGATGTTGGTTGAAAAAGGGAAAAAGAAAAATTCAAAAAAAAAGAAAAAAAGAAAAAAGAAAAAAAGACAGTTAAAAAAAATAATTTACTTTGAAAGACTAAAGAATCATGGTAAAAAAACCAATGAATTCTTGTGCAGTATTCCCCTAGCGCTGGAGTTCTGCCGTTCTCATTGATCGGTAAACTTGGTCTTGGCTGGCTGTTCTTGCTGATCTTCTGGGGGAGGGGCCTGTTGCCGTGGTTCCCAAATGTCTTTGCCGGAGGCAAAATTGCCCCGCCCTTGCCGGTCCGGGCTAAGTAATCTGCTCGGGTTTGCTCTCGGGAGCTTTTGTTCCCTGCAAGCTTTCCGTACAGCTTTGGAGGCGGAGAGTGAAAATGGCGGCCTCCCAGTCTCCGCCCCGGCGGAGCCGAGAACTCGGGGTCCCGCTCCCCAGCGAGCCCCCAGAGAAAAGCAGTCAGTCACTCCCGTCTCCCCGGTCTCCGGCCACACTCCGCGCTCACCCGGCCTGTGACCGCGCCTTTCTCTCTGGCACCCGACCCCGGGTGGAGTCTCCAAACCCAGCAGATCCCTGCAGTGCGCTCCCGCACCTCTCCTCCCGGGGGAAGAAGGTGAGTCTCCCTGGATCTGCCGCTTGTTGGGTCCCTGCTTCCAGAAAGTGGTCGCTTTTCTGTTCAGAGAGTTGTTGCTATTCTTTTCTTTGATCTTCTGTTGAGTTCGTAGGTGTTCAGAATGGTTTGATCCCTATCCAGCTGAATTCCTGAGAGGAGACAAAATCCAGGTCTCCTACTCCTCCGCCATCTTGCTCCGCCCCCGCCTTTGCTTGTTTTGTTTCTTAAATTCCACATATGAGTGAAATCACATGGTATCTGTCTTTGACTTATTTTGCTTAGCATTATGCTCTCTAGCTCCACCCATGTTGTTGCAAATGGCAAGATTCTATTTTTTTTATGGCTGAGTAATATTCCATTATATATATGTATACATTTCACATCTTTATCCGTTCATCTGTCGATGGACACTTGAGCTGCTTCCATAATTTGGTTATGGTAAATAATGCTGCTATAAACATAGGGATGCATGTATCCCTTTGAATTAGTGTTTTTGTATTTTTTGGGTACTCAGTAGTGTGATTACCAGATTGTAGGGTAGTTCTATTTTTACCTTTTTGAGGAGACTCTGTACTGTTTTCCACAGTGGCTGCATCGGTTTACATTCCCACCAATAGTGCAAGAGGCTTCCTTTTTCTTCACATCCATACCAACAGTTGTTATTTCTTGTGTTTTGGTTTTAGCCATCCTGACAGCTGTGAGGTGATATCTCATTGTGGTTTTGATTCCTATTTCCCTGATGATAAGTGATGTTGAGCATCTCTTCATGTATCTGTTGGTCATCTGGATGTCTTCTTTGGAGAAATGTCTGTTCATGTCTTCTGCCCATTTTAAATTGGATTATTTGCTTTTTGGGTGTCGAATTGTGTAAGTTCTTTATATATTTTAGGTATTAACCTCTTATTGGATATATCATTTGCAAATATCTTCTCTTCAGTAGGTTGTTGTTTAGTTTTGTTGATTGTTTCCTTTGCTGGGAAGAAACTTTTTATTCTGATGTAGTCTCAATAGTTTATCTTTGCCTTTATTTCCTTTGTCTCAAGAGATATATCTAGAAAAATGTTACTACCACCCATGTTAGAGACATTATTGCCTGTGCTCTCTTCTAGGATTTTTATGGTTTCAGGTCTCACATTAGGTGTTTAATCCATTTTGAGTTTATTTTTGTGTTATCTTTTGTAACTTTTTATTTTGAAATAATTTCAAACTTAGAGACCAGTTGCAAACATAGTACAAAACACTCCCATGTATCCCTCAGTAAGATATACCAATTATTGACATTTTATCACATCTTTGTTATCTTGTCTCTCTTCCTCTTTCTCCTCCTATTCTTATGTGTGTGTACACAGATATAACACAAACATATATACTATTTTTTGAACCATTTCATAGTAAGTAGCAGACATGATGCCCTTTATCACCAAACATCTTAGTGCACATTAGCTAAGAAAGAGACATGTTAATCTTTTAAAAAATAAAAAAAGGGGGGACACCTGGGTGGCTCGTTGGTTAGGCGTCTGCCTTCAGCTCCGGTCATGATCCCAGGGTCCTGGGATCGAGCCCCGCATTTCTCCCTCTCCTTCTGTTGCTCCTCCTACTTGTGCTCTTTCACTTTCTTTCTCTGTCAAATAAATAAATAAAATCTTAAAAAAAAATAATCATGTTTACTTACATAGCCACAGTACAACTGTGAAAATCATAACACATTGATAATATACTAATATCTAAACTTTATTCAAATTGTAGCCATTGTCTCATTTATGCCTTTTATGGGAAAAAAAATTTTGGCCAGGATTCAACCACAAGTTGCATTACATACTCTGTCTTGTCCACTTTATTCCTTGATTTTTGTTTGCTTTTCATAACCTTGGTATATTTTCAGAGTTTGGACCAGTAATTTTGTAAGAATATCTTTCAGTTTGTCTTTGTGTTTCCTCATTATTAGACTTAGATTATGTATTTCTGCAAGATTGTCACCAAAGCGAGACTGTGCTCTCAGCACACCGTATCAGGGGGCTCATGAGATCATTTTGAACCATGACTCGATGATTATACTTTTTATTGTTTCATTAAGATGGTGTCTAACAGGTTTCTTCTGTTATTATTAGTGTTACTTTGTTTTTTAAATATTTTTAAAGATATTTATCTTAGAGAGAGAGATTCTGAGAGTGAGCAGAAGGAGAGGGAGAGAAAGTCTTAAGCAGACTCCCGGCTGAGTGCAGGGCCTGATGTGGGGTGGGGCGGGGTGTGGGAGTGCAGGGGGGTGGGGGGCTGGGGGCTCAACCCCACAACCCATGAGATCATGACCTGAGCCGAAACCCAGAGTTGGACACTTAACTAACTGCACCACCCAGGCACCCCTATTAGTGTTATTTTAAAGTTATACTATTTTTTTTTCTGTCATTAGTAAGTATTTTGTGGGGAGATACTCTGAAGCTATGTAAATATTCTGTCCCTCATCAGACTTTCACCAGTGGTTTTTAACATCCACTGATGATTCTTGTCTGAAGCAGTTGTTACTACAGCATTTGCCAAATCATGATTTTCTAATTCCATGATTCCATCTTTATTAATTAGCTCTGAATACTAATTTCCACTACAGGAGCCTGGATTCTTGAAGAATGGCTGAATCCAGGGCTGGGGGTAGGAGACTGCAAGATAGATAAACTTAGACTGTCTCGTGGAACAAGGAAGCATGGAGTTTCTTGAGAAAGATGGGAATATGTCAAAATAACACTAGAGCTGTTCCATTGCTTAAGCCTTGCATGGTTAGAGACCCAAACCAGTAATGTAGTGGATTGTCACTCACTGAATAAAATAGAAATATATAAGAATTTATGTCTATACAGTATGAATGGCTGAATGAATGAATGAATGAATGAATGAAATGGTTGTAGATAGAAAGCTCTTTCTTTTTTTTTTTTTTTAAGATTTTATTTATTTATTTATCAGAGAGAGAGAGAGCACAAGCAGGGGGATGGTGGCAGGCAGAGGAAGAAGCAGGCTCCCTGCTGAGCATGGAGCCTGATACAGGACTCAATCCCAGAACCCAGGACCATGACCTGAGCCGAAGGTAGATGCTTAACTGACTGAGCCACCCAGGTGCCCCTAGAAAACTCTGGCTTAGAGTACAATGCCATTTTTTTTCTTTTAAAGACGCATAGCTTGAAGGGGGTGTGTTATTAGTGAAACACTAGTCAGTAAGCCAGAACTTCATTACCTCCTCGAAACAGATACCCAGTACATTTTTCCTGATAGATGTAGGGCACTGCCGCTGGAGAGAGACGTGGGATTCTCCAGACGTTTCTTTGCTATGAGACAGAGAATGCTGACCCAACTGCCATTGGTTCCTAGGAGAGCGACACAGCAGATTACTTCCCTCTTTTGATGACCAGACTAAGACTCCTAGGTTTATTCTTCCAATGAGAACTACTGCTATTTTTTTTTTTTTATAATCCAAATCTTCCACTCCTAACTCTGATTTTTTTATTTTTTGAGTTGTTGCACAAAGACACTTTTTTATTGTTATGTTAATCACCATACATTACATCATTAGTTTTGGATGTAGTGTTCCACGATTCATTGTTTGTGCATAACACCCAGTGCTCCATGCAGAATGTGCCCTCTTTAATACCCATCACCAGGCTAACCCATCCTCCCACCCACCTCCCCTCTAGAACCCTCAGTTTGTTTTTCAGAGTCCATCGTCTCTCATGGTTCGTCTCCCCCTCCAATTTCCCCCCCTTCATTCAAATTTTTTTTTTTAAATAAAAGTCCAATCTATAATTTTGAAAGGGCTTGTGGATGCTCCCTCACCTGTAGACAGGTAAAGAGGCTCAATAGTCAGAACCCTAGACATGACTTAGTGTTTCCAGGTGACAGTTCTGTCTCATACATTTTGGAGCTTGGGGTAGAAAGCCTACCCATTGTATATCTAAATTTTTTTTTTTTAAGATTTTATTTATTTATTTGACAGAGAGAGAGATAGCAAGAGCAGGAACACAAGCGGGGGGAGTGGGAGAGGGATAAGCAGGCTTCCCGCTGAGCAGGGAGCCCGATGTGGGGCTTGATCCCAGGACCCTGGGATCATGACCTGAGCTGAAGGCAGACACTTAACGACTGAGCCACCCAGGCGCCCCTCAATATTTTTAAAGTTACATATGTAGCTAACAAATTCACTAAATAAAATATGTTCTATTTTCCTACCTTGAAAAACGCACCATCAGAATTACAAATAAAGGTGTCATTGGGCTTTAGTATGGTTAAAAATTAGCAACAGAGCAGAGTTCGCTGAATTTTATTGCTGCACATATCTGAGTGTTCTCTTGCTTGTGCAGTGATGTTTCCCCACAGAAGCAAGCCTGAGGAAAGGACTTTGGTGTAGGTAACTTGTTTAGGAGGTTATCCTGGGAAGGGACAGAGCAAGGAAATTGAGACAGGAGAGGCGAAAAAGCCAAAAAGTAGGTAACTGAGAACAGCCTATCACCCTGGACAGCTGGGACTGAGTCCCCCTTGGAAGCATATCTTTCACTAAAAAAACAAAACAAAGCAAAACAAAAAACAACACCCCCACTTTTGCCCTTATACATGTTCATGATAAAGTTATTTCTCTTTAATATGTAGTACAATTACAGGAAATTAGTTTTCTATGCCAAAAGCACGTTTGGAGGTTGATTAGTTTATTTTCCTCTGAAGCATTTCTGAAATTATTTCTCTTTCTAATAATAGCTGATTAACCTGAATGCATTTTCATTAGTGCCCCTCATTAGTGAAGTCCACATCCAAGAATTGTACACAGTGAGACAGGAAAGCTGGGGGACTTTATTCACTGACGTTGACCCTCTTTAGTTGCTGATTATCTCTGAGAGTATTAAATTCCTCATGCTTTGGGCTTTTCTGTGCACTGACTGAGCAAGATCCCGTGGTGCTAGAGAAAGATCTCAGGCAGAGAAGCAGGAAGTTGTAAGCCCTGGCACTGACCATTTTCTCCCCCCAAAAATGTTTTGTTTGCCTTTATAATCAAGAATTTTATATAATGTCTTCTATCTAGAGTAATAAGCTAAATGCATTTTAAGTCCCCCAAATTGCATTTTCATCCAAGATAAAATTCAGAGTAAATATAAAATTAAAAGTATTATTTTCTCATGTTTTTATTTATTTATGTAGTTTTTCAAGTTTCGCATATTTATTAATCAATGTAAACCCCAATATAATACACCAACATGATTTCGTGCCATTTAGAGGGGAAGACTCATGTTTTCAAAATTAAAAAAATTTACATGACAAGGCAAATCCCAAATTATACTCAATTAACACTAAAACATTAATAACATTTATGTCCAGTTGAATTTTTTAGTTTCTTATTTTTTAAACTACACCTAGGGTATTTTAAAATAACTGTTTTCTTTTGGAATAATTTTGGATTTGCAGTAAAGTCGCAGAGATAATCAGAATTCCCAACCCCTTACCCAGTTTCCCCTAATGTTAACATTTTACATTACCATGATAAGCTTGTCATAATCAAGACGCCGAGATTGGTACTTTATAATTGACTGAACTTTATAGTTTATTCAGATTTCTGCAGTCTTTCCACTACTGTCCTTTTCTGTTTCAGGAGCCAATCCAGGTTAGCGCACTGCGTTTAGTCTTCATGTGTCCTTAGCTTCTTCTGGCCTGTGATAATTTCACAGACTTTCTGTTTTTCACTGCTTTGGAATTTTTAAGAGGAACTGCTCAGGTATTTTGCAGAATGTCCTCAGTTGAGTTTTCTGCTGTTTTTGTCATGCTTAGACAGTGGTTCTAGGTTTGGGGGAAGAATACCACAAGGTGAGGAGCCCTTCTTATCACATCATGGTGGGGGGGTGTTGGGGGTGCTGGGGGTGCTGGGGGGGATAATGTTACCCATGTGACAAGCTGGTGTTCGTAGGTTTCTCCACTGTAACTTGACCTACTCTCTCCTTTGGAGGTGAGTCACTAATTCCAGCCCACAGTCAGGAGGAGGGGGAAATTAAGCTTCATTCCATATATCATTTAGAATCCTTTTATAAGGAAAATTTAGGTCTTTACCTCCATTAGTTATTTATTCAATTATTTATTTATGTCAGTATGGATTCACCTGTATTTATCTTTTGAGTTATAATGCCATATTGCATAACTTATTTCTTTGCTCAAATTCTTTCAGCTTTGGCCATTGGGGGCACTTTTAGGTTGGCTTCTGTGTCCCTTGACATGGCCCTATTTTTTTTTTTTTTTTTTTTTGAGCACTTCCTTTCTCACCCTCAAAGATCTCCGGGCTCAACTTTAATATTCCTGTCACAATCCTGGAATAAACCATTCCTCTAAGAAGTTCTGGTTCCTGTCATTGCAGAATAGGACATAGAAACCAAGATTTGGGTACCGGGTGTGTTCATTGCTGCTGGGGTATCATTCCTTCTAGGCCTTTTTATCAGAGTTATGATATATCTGGATGTCTATTATATCCCTAATTATCTCTGTATCTATCATCTGTATATATAGTAAACTAAACATGAGTTTATGTCCCTGACTCTAATTCATTACCGCATGGTTCATTCTCGTTCCCTCCTACCCCTTGATGATCTGTAACTTCCCTCTCTGACAATGAGAAACCTGGCTCTCGCCATCCACTATCCATTTACTAATCTGTTTGACTCCCAGTACATATTTTAGACAGTTTCAGAATTATTCATTCATTTCATCATGAGAAAACAATGTATCAACTAGAGTACAGTGGTTATGTGCTGTTTCTTACGTCTGTACTTAACCTTATAATTTCTAGTCAAGCACTGTTTTCAAAGTTACTTACATAGGTCAGCCCCTTTTTTCCCCACCACTCCAATGAGGTTATTTATACATTTGTGACACAGATCCATTTGTCATACTCTACATTCCATCCTGGGATCCCCCTGACATCCTGTTTGATTTTGTTTTTAATGTGCATGTTTAATGTTCACTCTTTGTGATGTATGTTTCCATGGGTTTTGGTGAATGGTTTGGTCTACAACTCCAGGACCATGGAGAACAGTTCCATTACCATAAAAATTTCCTTCTGCCTCCCTTTTAAGCTGTCATTTCCTATTTCCCTAAGCTCTGAAAATCGCGGATATGTTTTCCATCCTTTTAGTTTTGCTTTTTTTCTGATGTAGTCAGATAATATGTAGCTTTTTGGATCTGACTTTCTTACTTCGCAAAATGCATTTCAGAGCTGTCTATGTCGTGTGAATCAATAGCTTTTTATTATTGAATAGTATCCTATTGTATTGATGTAACAGCTTGTTTATGTATTCATCAGTTGAAGGACATCTTGATTGCTTCCAGTTCTGGGTAATTATGAATAAAGCTGCAGAGAACATCACATACAGGTTTTTCTGTGAACACAAGCTTCTATTTCACTTCAGTAAGTACCTAGGAGCACAAGTACTGGATCAAATGGTAAATCTATGTTTCACTTTATAATAAACTGCTAAACTCTCTTCCAAAATGGCTGTACTATTTTGCCTTCTCACCAGCAGTGATGAGAGTCCTTGTTGCTCTGTATCCTCAGCATGTGATATTGTAAGGTTTTTAAAAAGTATTTTAGCTATTCTAATATATGTAGATTGGATCTTATTGTGATTTTAACTTTCAATTTCCTAGTGACAAATGATAGTGAGACTCTTTCAAAGGCTTACGTGCCCATGTAGTTGCCAGATTTTGGTGAAGTCTGTGTTTAAATCTTTTGCCTGTTTTTAATTGTGCTTTTTGTTTTCTTATTGTTATGTTTAGAAATTATTTATATATTTGGGATACAAGTTATTTATAAGATATGTGATTGGCAAATATTTCTCCCATTCTGTGGCTTGCCTTTTCATTCTCTTAACAGTGTCTTTTAAAGAGCAGAAGTTTTAAATATTAATAAAATATAATTTGTCATTTAAAAAAAAAAGATTTAATTTATTTATTTCCCAGAGAGAGAGAGAGTACAAGCAGGCGGAGTGGAAGGCAGAGGGAGAGGCAGGCTCCCTGCTGAGCAGTGAGCCTGATGTGGGGCTTGATCCCAGGACCCTGGGATCATGAGCTGAGCCGAAGGCAGGTGCTTAACCGACTGAGCCACGCAGGCACCCTAATTTATTCTTTTTTTTTTTTTTTTAAGTTTAAGGATTGGGTTTATGATGTTGTATTAAAAATTCATCTCCAAATCCTAAGTCATGCAGGTTTTCTCCTATACTTTTTTAAAGAATTTTTATGGTTTTACATTTTTCATTCAGGTCTATGATTTATATTGAGTTAATTTTTGTATAAGGCATAAGGTATGTGCTGAGGTTAATGTTTTTGTCTATGGACACCTAATTGTTTCAGTACAATTTGTTGAAGAGACTATACTTTTTCCATTGAATTGCCTTTGCTTCTTTGTCAAAACCACTTCTCTATATTCGTGTTTGTTTATTTCTGGCCTCTATGTTCTGTTCCATTGATCTATTTGCCTAGCTTTTAACAATACCATGACATCTTGGTTACCATGGTTTTATAGTAAGTTTTGAAATGTGGTAAAGTGAGTCTTTTGACTTTCTTCTTCTTTTTTGCAGTTGTTTTGTCTTTTCTAGTTTGTGTGCCATTCCTTCTGATAATAGTTATAATTCTGCTACTCCAGATCTTATTTATGACCTAGGAACTAGAACCAACACAAATACTACCATGTTATAATGACATTGTTCCTGTACTTACAAATTGCCTAAGAGCAACTGGTATTATAAAAGCACATGTTGTAGTAGAAGGACACTGTACTCAAACAATGTTAGTTATTATTATTGTCAAATATATCTTATAGGGTAATTGTAAAAAAACAATTCAATTACAATGTGTGAAGCTGCCTTGTAAACTCAAGTGTTATATGAATATACATTACTTTTGAGTTTATACTATATGATACCATATTTTATTCTCTCCATCTTCTGCGCATAAATGAACTATTGATCTGGATAAGGTTCATGTACTTTGTGGATATGTACATATGTGGATATCGGGGCTGTTTGAAGAAGTAGATTAACAAAATCTAGTAATATTACAGCCAGACACACCACTGCCTATTATTCCTTTCAAACAGGGAGTCAGGCAATTCCTAGAAAATCATTTAAAATTCTGCTCATAGTATTATATATCTTTTAAGAGGTGGGAGATCAATGAGCACCAAAGGATGCTTTGATTATAGCAAAGGATTCAGGCTTAATGTAGGAGCATTTTCTTTTTCTTTCTTTCTTTTTTTTATTAAAACCACTATGGACTAGCTTTATTTTCAATTTGTGAAGTATAACTTATCCAAGACAGTAAACATTTTATAATACTGGTGATAATAAAAATAGAATGAATGTGTACTTCCTTGCTATCAGATTCAATAAAAAATGTACAGCAATCTTTAAAACCTGCTCTATGGGGCGCCTGGGTGGCACAGTTAAGTTTCAGACTCTTGATTGGCTTATCGAGATTGAGCCCCATGTTAGGCTCCACACTGGGGGTGGAGGCTGCTTAAGAGTCTCTCTCTCTCCCTCTCCCTCTGCCCCTCCTCACCCCTGTCCTCTATCTCTCTCAGGAAAAAAAAAAAAAAAAGACAAAGAAAAAGAGAAAACCTGCTCTGTGTTCATGGATGGAACGTGGGATACAGATTTTTAGATATCTTATGAGCCAATTCTTGGCAAAATTTCTTCACAGAAATTCAGGGGGATTTACTTATTGATATAAATTAAACTGAAATTTAAAATGGTGCAAAACAATTGCCATATATTTTTAATGGAAAATTCTCTCCAGCCTGTGTTTAAAATGTCCAGAAAGGCAAGATGAGGCATGGTTTCTTTCGGAGTAAAGCAGTGTCAAAAGCCCTTATTAATATTCTTGCTTCCAGTAATTGTGGAATAGCTTATGTTTGGCCAAATTTCTTGCTAAGAACAGCTAGGGAAGCTGGATAAAATAGAAAAAATTATCTGTATGAAGGTACTAGAGAGTTATCAAGATATCCAGTATTTGAGGTTTTAATATCCTAGAGAAAAGGGATATGCTTCAAGATGCACTCAATCTTATCCTCTGTGAGCGTTTTCCATTCAAGAAAACTATTCTGGAATTAGACGCAAGGATGTCTGATACCACAACTTCTATTCAACATTTTGCTGTAAGTATCAGTACAGTAAGTCAAGAAAAAAAAATGTTTTTTTTTTAAACAAAGATATCATAACAAAGATATGTCAAATACAAGGAATAAATCTATTGAAAGATGTTCAAAATTCTACACAGAAAACTATAAAACATTATTGATATATATTTAAAAATACCTAATAAATTAGGGAATATACCATACTCATGGATTAGGAAACTCAATATTGAAGTATGTCAAATTTCCACACATTGATCTATAGACTTAATGCAACAACAAGCAAAATACAAGCAAGCTCTTATAGAAATTTATAAGCTGATTCTAAAGTTTATTCAGAATTCCAAAGAACCAAGAATAACCAAAATAATTTTAAATAAAAACAACATATCTGAAAGAATTATATTGCCAGTTGTCAAAGTTATTATAAAGCTAGTAGTATGACAATTTGATATTTGTGTAAAGTTAGAAAAAAATGGAAGTCAACATAATCTGAGGTTAAATCCTAGAAAAAAATGGGGACAACTGCTTATTTATATGGAAAAAATAAACTTTACCCCTTCCTCACACCATATATAAAAAAAGAATTCTAGGTAGATTGTAGATGTATATGGAAAAGAAAGACATAAAGGTTCTAGATGATAAAACAAGAGAATATCTTCAAGATTTTAGGATAATCAAAATTTTATTCAACAGTACACAACAAATCTGACAATAAAAGAAAAATTGATAAATGGATTACACTAGAATTAAGAACCCTTATTCATTAAATCCATCATTAAGAGTGAAAAAGCAACAATAGAATGGGAGACTATATTAGTATTCATATAGTCCATAAATAATTTGCATCTAGAATATTTAAAAACTTCTGTAAATCATTAAGGAAAATACAGGTCACACTCTATAAAAAAATGGGCAAAATTTGAACAAGCACTTTACAAAAGAAGATATGAAAATGGTCCCAAAACATATCAAAAGTTGCTTGATATTATTAGTTATTTGGGGAAGTACAAGTAAAACCACAAAGTGATACTATTATATACCTACCAGAATAGCAAAAATTAAAAAGACTGATGATACCAAATGTTGAAATGATATAGACCAATTAGAGTTCCCATATAGTGTTGGAGGGAGTGTAATTTGGTACCAATATGTTGGAAATCCATCAGTAGCTACTAAAACCAAATATATAGATATCTAATGACCAAGAAATTCTTTTCTTATTTATATATCCTCAAAAATTCATTTATTTATTCATCAAAAAGAAATGCAAAAGAATTTCATAGCAGCCTTACCAGCAATAGCTCAAAACTTGAAACAACTCAAATGAACAGATTCAATTAATAATTAGAGGTATAAATTATAGGCTTTCATGTGATTTTATGTGGAAAATAGGAAGAATGAGGAGTCGATGATGAATGTCAGGTTGCTGTCTTGGAAACTGAGTAAATTTTTTGCAAAAAAACACACAAAGGGGAGCTGATTTGAGAGAGAAGAAGTGCTTTGTTTTAGAGCTATTGACTTTGAGGTGAGTGGGACATCAGCCAAATGTAGATATTTAGTAGGCATAAGAGTATGAATCCCAGAAGAGAAATCCAAACTGTAGGTACATTTTTTTAGAAGTATGAACTTGTAGTTAGTAATTAAAATGAATGCAATCTCCCATAGAGATTAAACAGATTGAGATGTTGAGAGGACATGTGACAGAACTGAATTGACATTTAGGGAAAGCACAGGAAAAAGTCCAACAAAATTTATTAAGTCATTCAAAATTCAAAAAATACTTTAACACCTAATATATGCAAGACATTGTTTCAGGCAATGGAGATATATCAGTATACCAAACATGAAAATCCCTGCCCTCATGTAGTTTACATTCTAGTGGGGAGAGACAGACAATAAAATATACAAGTAAAATACATATCAGTTGGTAATAGATGCTATGGAGAAAAGAAGAGCAGGAATGGGAAATCTATAATTTGTAAATTTTTAGTCATTGCAAAAGATACATAATATAAAACTTACCATCTTGACCATTTTTATGCAGTTCAGTAGTGTCAAGTACATTCACACTGTCATGCAACCAATTTCCAGAACTCATTTCATCTTGAAAAAATGGAAACTCTATATCCATTAAGCAACAACTCCCCATTCTTCTCTCCCCCAACCCCTGGTAATCACCATTCTACTTTCTGTCTCTATAAACTTGACTACTCTAGATACCTGATATAAGTGGAATCATACAGTATTTATCTTTTTGTGACTGGCTTATTTTAGCATAATATCCTCTAGGTTTATCCATGTTGTAGCCTCTGTCAAAATTTCCTTACCTTTGAGGCTGAATAATATTCCATCGTATGGATATACCATGTTTTGTTTGTCTGTTCATCCAACAATGCACATTTGGGGTGCTTCCCACCTTTTGGCTATTGTGAACAATACTGCTGTGAATGTGGGTGTACAAATATCTGTTTTAGTCCCTGCTTTCAATATTCCCAGGAGTGGAATTGCTGCATCATATGGTAATTCTATTTTTATTTTTTGAGAAACCTCCATACTGTTTTCCATAGTGGCTATACCATTTTACTTTCCCACAAATAGTGTACAAGTGTTCCAATTTCTTCACATCATCATCAACACTTGTTTTTTTCTGTTGGAAATTTGCAATTTTAAATAAGGTGATGAAAGAAAGCTTTATTGGGTAGGTAAAATTTGAATAATAACCTTAAGAAAGTGAGGGACTGTGCCATGTGGATATCTTGGAAGAACAGGTAAATGACAAGAGGAGACAGAAAGGAAGGAGGAATAAAAATGAAGAGTCACATAAGCCAAGAAAAGAGGAGAGAAAGGTAATGATCAATAGTTAGAGGCAAAATCATTATTAACAACTATTGATTTATCAACATGGAGATCAACTGGTGACCTCAACAAGATCCATTTTGGTGGAGCTGCATAAGCAGAACTCCATTAGAGTGGATTGAGCCATCAGGAGGTGTGCCCATGTAGGAAGTTTGGTTCTAAAAAGGAAGAGAGTGATAATGAAATTGCTGGGGGAGAATGTCAGCTGAACAATTCCTTTTAAAGATAGCAATGTCTTGAACAGATATAAATGTTAATGGGAAGAAGCCAATAGAGAGGGAGAAGTAGTGGCAGAAGATACAGGAATGAGAAGATAATCAATGGAGTAAAGAGGTCTCTGGGAAGATAAGAGAGATTGAGATTTAGGTATGAATTAGTCTTTGATGAAAAGTGCAAGGAGGAGACATTGGGTGTGGTTGAAGGCCATGTTGTGGCCTTTGGATGATGATGTCTACTTCACTATGAGGTTGGAGGAACTCACCTGCTCAGACGGATGGTAGAGATGGTAGGATTTGATATTTAAGATGAGGGGACAAAAAGCTTGTGAGTTTCTGTGGGGGACCTAACTGGAAAAAAATGTAAGGATTTGTGGCCAGCATTGAGGGTCCAATTGAGGTCAGAAACCATAACTAAATGTTGATGCTAGCTATTTAATATAGAATTTTTTTATAGGAAAATGATGCTTTAATGAATAATTTACACATATTTAATCACACCCAAAGAAAGCCTAGGTCATTGGTTCATGCATCCCTATCTTGAATTAGAGACCTCTATTTATCTGATGACATCTACCTGAATTGGAGGAACAATACTTAGAATCTGGTTTGGTAGGCTCGATTTTTATAAATCCTTTGAGGAAAATGTTGGGAATAGCACAATGTGAACTTAAGAAGGAGGAGTACTTTGATTCATAATAAACATTTAGAATTTAAATAAATATTTACCAGTTTAGAAAGTGCACTTTGAAAACACTTCAGTTATCTATGCTGCCCTAGGAATTTCTTGGTGAAAGACTGAGCCAGCAATTACAAACTTTACAGATGAGGTATGCACATGTCTCCTGCCTGGTATCTGTTGCAATTGCCCTTTATTCAATCACCCACAGCTGGAGTAATTGGATCTTTAGGTACAGGTTAATGGGATAATTAGGCAAACACGATCAAACTTGTATACTATAAGGAAACGGATGACTGCTGTCTCCCAGCCATCGTGCTTGTGCAACCTGTTCTTCATTTCTATGGGCAATAAAGTAGGAGATGGATTAGCTGCAAGTGATTTCGTCTGTCTGTAAAGGGAAGTGTGGTTTGATTTAAATGATTTTTTAAGAGGCAGCTACTGGAATAACTAGCTAGAGATGAAATGGATGAGGTATGCCTGCTTCACAAAAGCCAGTGTAATTCAGCCCTGGTATTTCGTAGAGTCCTTTGAATACCATTTCTCCCTAGTATATTAATATGATGCTCATCCATGAGGCTGTTTTTTCATAGGCCTTATAGATGAAGTAGAAAATGACATGATTTCATAGAAGGACTTGATAGAAAGCACACACCCAGCAGTGATCTCCCAGGTAGACTAAAGTCCATAACATAGGAATGGTCTATGACACCATCTCCTGAAGACTAGTAATTTAGTCTTTTTCATGGCTATTTCTAGAAATTCTTACTGGCTGATCCTCTGTATTATGGGAAATCTGGTGACTGCCTTCCCATTGTCTTTCCAGAAAGGTGGACCTACTTTAGGTGCACAGCTATACATAAGGGAACAGAGACCAAGCACCACCTATCTTGATATGCATCTGCTGCTGAACCCACCCCTCGCCTCTCTTGTCTGACAACTCCACTATGAGAATCAATAAGGGATGAGAGTGTCTTCCCTCCAGATGACCACAGTTGACACATTGCTATGTTAACTGACAATTATTCTTTTACCTTTTTCTGTTAATGTAGATTTGCTTATCAGATTAACTTGCTGAGGGCTGGTGTACGGGATAGTAATATGGAATGGAGAGAAGAGACTGATAACTGATAACAACAAGCCCTGTTAGGGAAGGGTGCTGAGATAGGGATGCCAAGCTTAGACTAACTGTGTTCTGGAGCAAGAATTTAGGTGGTCAATTTGGCATTTCATACAACTTTTTTATGTTTGTTTCTGCCTAGGGTCAATCTCACTTTTGCAAGTATATAGCAAATTCAAACAAGAATGTTTTATTGTTTTCTAAAATAGCCTTTTCATCTTAGGACAGTTTTAGAGTTACAGAATCATTTTGAAGATTCTATGGAGAGTTCCTGTATACCCCATAGTTAGTTTCTCCTATTAACATCTTATGTAAGTGTATTACATTTATTATAATTCATGAACCAATATTGATACGTTAATATTAACTAAAGTCTATAATTTATTAAGATTTCCCCAGTTTTCCTCTAATGTTCTTTTTCTGTCCCAGGATCTCACCCAGGTATCACAATACATTTAGTTGTCACGTCTCCTTAGGCTCCTCTTGGTTGTGACAGTTTTTCAGGCTTTTCTTGTTTTTAATTGACAGTTTTGAGGAGAGCTGGTCAGTACTTGGTAGGATGTCCCTCAGCTGGGAGTTCTCTGATGTTTTTCTCATGATTAGACTGGGTTATGGGTTTTGGGGAGGAAATCCACAGAGGTGAGATGCCATTCTTATCACATCAGATCAAGGGTAAACACGATCAGTATAACTTGTCACTATTGATGTTGACCAAGATCACCTGATTTGAGGTAGTATTCTTCAAATTTTCCACTACTAAGTTACTCCTTTTTTTCCTTCCTTTCCAAACTTCGCTCTTGGGAAGAAAGTTGCTGCTCACAGCTCACACTTAAAGAATGAGGAGTTATCTTCTATCTCCTTATGTGTGAAAGAGCTACATAAATTATTTGGAATTCTTCTACATAAGAATATTGATCTATTCTCCCTATTTATTCAATAATTTTTATCAGTGTGTACTCATGGATATTTATTTTAGTCTGTGGGTTAAAATCCAATATTACTGTTATTTATTTTATTGCTCAAATTGTTCCAGCATTGGCCATTGGGAGTTCTTTCTTTTTTTTTTGTAAGATTATTTATTTGAGAGAGAGAGAGAGTGAGCAAGCACAGGGGAGAGGGGCAGAGGGAGATGGAGAGAATCTGAAGCAGACTCTGCACTGAGCGCAGAGCCGGTGGCAGGGCTTGATCTCACAACCTCGAGATCACGACCTGAGCTGAAACCAAGAGTTGGACGCTCAACTGACTGAGCCACCCAGGAGCCCCTGTTGGGAGCTCTTTCACACAGTTGGTCCCTGTGTTCCTTTGACACACTTGGGTTATGGTGGAGTTTTTGTTTGTTTTTAGCACGTTCTAACTTTCTGACACTAGAAGATGGTCCAGGAATATCATGTGTATTTCCTCTTCTAGTGTTAGAATTAGTCATTTCTGCACGTAGTCCTTTATTGGAGAATGGTACTAGAAACCCAGATTTGGGCACCACGTGGGCAGGTTGCTACTGGGATATCGGTGTTGGCTGTCAGAGTAATAGATGCTATCAAGGAGATTGTTCTAAGCTTATTATCTAAGCTTTCAGTAGTTGCCCTTGTTGGATTACACACCCCGTTGTGATCACTCTGTGCCCATCTTAGAAATCCTTCATCTTTGCTTTCTGGCTATTCAGTTGCCAGTAAGACTTGAGTGTAGCCAGATAGGGAATTTATTTTTTCTGTCTCACTTAAGGTTATTCCCACTATCACATCGAAGTTGTACCATTCTAAAAGGGCAAATTTCAAGTCAGAAGAAAAGAAAACATTTCAAAATGAGCAAAAACTACTGTTACTTTGTCTTGAGTCTTTCCTGGGATTTCAGCTTTCTTTTCCTTTATTTTTGAGACTTACTCTTTGTGAATTCACTAATGTCCAGTTTTTGACAACCCAGGAGTACTAAAAGCATAAACATTTGAGAGGAATTTGAATTGAATAAAAAAGTGCCATTCAAAAGTTCATGCTACCTTCTCGTACCTACAGTGATGTGAGAGACCAAAGACCAAGCCATGGAAACAACTCCAATAAGACTTGTAGGTCAGTCACTGAGAAATGTAAGGAGAAATGCAGTAAAGATAATTTCATGAGGATAATATGGAATGAACAGAGGCAGGGATATTTCAGATGAGACCTGGGAACTTCACTTCAATTTCTATTTAAGCCAAATCTGAGCAATAACACACTTACGAATGATCCATCAATTCCAATATAGAAATCTAGCTCTTATTATCTATTTCTAGAAGTCATACTGGAGCATGGAGATGCATAAATTCAACTCAGAATTCATTGCCGTCTTCTAAATAAACCCTTCTCTTCCAAGTTCTTTGCTAGAAGGAACTATTTTTTTTTTTTTTAGGAGTGGGGTTCTTGTCGTGGATGTCTTTCTAACTGCAGGTGGAGTCAGCGTTCTATTACAAAAGATTGCTATTTTATTCTGTGGTTTTGAAGTTCTGGAGAAAGCCAAGAGCTGCTTGGAATACGGACTTTATACTAGTTCATTCAAGAAAATTATCTTCCAATCCTGAGGACTTGTCGATACAAAAACTTGAAGTAAGCCGCACCTTGACATAGAATATTCTGTTCCACTTTCAAGTCTGTTATTGCTGCTGTCACCCTGACGGAAAGTAAAGTCAAAAGGATATCAAGGCTATTTTGACTGGACAGGAGAGAAAATGGAATATAGGTTAATGGTTCAGACTGAACGTCGAGATTTAAATTTGTAACCAACCTCCCATTTCCTATTCTTACACTCTTTGGGACTATACATTTTATCAGCTTTTTTAATGGTCAGGGCACAAAGAGAGGGTGTGATGGAGGCCACTTGCAGGATGGTCAAATCGTAAAGAGGAGTGGGGTGTGCAAAGCAAGCAGGGGCATCATAAGATGTTAAAGGGGTCAGACAGCCTCTCCTTGCTGTATACCCAAATCCCAACACTCACACAGAAAAGGGAGATGTGTAGAAGTGGGTATTTAGCCATCATAGGAGAAGTGCCAAAATGCCACACTATTGATGGAAGAAAGGACTAAAGCAGGATGATTCTGGGGGGCGGGGGTGTGTGTGTGAGGGCAGCCTCCTGAAATAGTGAAGGTATAGGGAGACCCCGTCTTCCTTTCTCTTTCTTCTTTGTGCCATGTCCATACAATCATGCAAAGGAGGATGGGACCTGGGCAGAAAAAGTGAGTAGGTTTTAATCTACCGTGAGATGAGGGTTTTAGATTATGGGTCCGATGCAGGATTTCTCAAACTTGGTGGCACGATTGGCATTTTGAGCTGGTTAATTCTCTGCTGTAGGAGACAGTTCTGTGTGATGTAGGATGTTCAGCAGCATTCCTGGCCTCTACCCACTAGATGCCAGTAGTATTCCACCAACTGTGATAACCAGAGAATGTCTCCAGAGGTTGCCATGGGTCCCCTGGGGCACAAAACTGTCCCCAAGTGAGAACCGCTGGTCTGAAGGCTTCTGAGCAACTTTATTTTGGACTGTCAGCTTTTAAGTGTGTAATTGGTTCTTTATATATAGGACAAGTAAAATGAGGACAATGGAAATATCTACATCAAATTTCCTGCTTAAAGTGTTTAGCAAATAGCAACTGCTCAATTAATTTTAGCCAAATAGAGTGTAATGCAGGGATTAAATGATACAACCTATATAAGAGATCTGGTGTATAGCAGGCCTTCAATAAATGGTATTAATTTTTTGCAACTCTAATGTTATACAACGAGGTACCATTTAAAAGCTTAATATGAGTGTAGTACAGTATAATTATTTCACCTAAAACAGTATTTTAAGTGCTAAGAGGAAAATTAACAACAAAATATGTGTGGATATATAAAGATGCATATTTATTTTAAATCTATTTATTACTTTTAACAATACACACAAAGTATATAAATTTCAATGGCATGGTCTTTGTGTGGGCAAACATATATTTTGGAAATATCTCAAAGAGGAGTAGCAGATGTATCTTTAACTTTTTAAGAAAAAAAAGTTTTCTAAGGTTACTTATATCATTTTGTGTTTTCACAGGGGTTCCACATTCTCTCCAGTACGAGGTATGGTAAGTAATTTTAATTTTGGCCATTATAATGGGATGTGGTGATATTTTATGTGGCTTGAATTTGCATTTTTCTGATGACTGTTGATGTTGTGGATATTCTTTGGCCATGTATGTGTCTTCATCTGTGAAGTCTCCATTCAACGATTTTCACCATTTTTTATTGGGTTGTTTGTATCCTTATTATGAGTTGGAAGAGATTTTTTGAAATTGTGGTAAAATACACATAACATAAAACTTACCATTTTCACCATTTTTAAGTGTGCAGTTCAGTAGTAAGTGCATTCACATTGTTGTGCAACCAGAACCCTTTCTATCTTGCAAAACCCATTGAGCAGCAACTTCTCCTTCCCCTAGCCTCTGCCCCTGGCCCCTGCCCTTCTACTTCCTGTCTCTATGAATTTGACTATTCCAAGTACTTCATATAAGTGGAATCGTACACTCTTTATCTTTTTATGATTGGCTTATTTCACTTAGTATAGTGTCCTCTGAACTCATCCATGCTGTGGCATGCATCAGAATTCCCTTCCTTTTAAGGCCAATGATATGACATGGTGCGTGTCTATCACAGTTGGCTTATCCATGCATCCACCTGTGGACACTTGCATTGCTTCCACTTGTTTTGGCTCTTGTGAATAAGGCTGTTGTGAACATGAGTGTACACATATCTGTTAGAGTCCCCACTTTCAGTTGTTTTAGTATATGCCCAAAGGTGGAATCACTGAATCATCTAATATTAGATTCTATTTGTAATTTTCTGAAATTTTCCTGATAGGTAGCAATTACTTGCTTCTATTCAAATGTACTATTTTAATGTTTTGTTTTTCTCTTCTGTTTTTCTTCCTTTCATTTCCCATTTTCCTTCTCTCTTTTGGATTATTTGAATATTTTAAAATATTTTAATTTACCTGTTGACTTTTGCAGTTCTATTTCTTTGCATTAGTTTCTATTGATTGATCTAGGCAATATGATATACATGTCTAATCTTTCATAGTCTACTTAAAATTAAAATTGTACCACATCACATAAATATAGAAACCTAGCAAAAAGGCCCATACCCACTCTCCTTTGTGTTAAAATTTTTATATTAACTCCATGTATTTTGGCAACTCAACCAGATTAATGGTATAATCTTGTTTTAAATACTTACATAGAATTTTAAAAACTAAAGAGTTGACGCTAGTCTTTTGTATTTGCCCAGATATTTACTATTTTTGATCTTCTTTCTTAAATTCTGAAAATCCTAGATTGTCTCTGGGATCCTTTTCCTTCAGTCTATGAAAATTCTTTTTATCAGTTTTTATAAAGCAGGTCAGCTGGTGACAAGTTCCCTTAGTTTTACTTTGAAAATATCTTTCTTTTGATTTCATTCCTAAAGGATACTTTATATGGGTATAGAATTATGCTTTGACTCCTTTACATATAGTCCTTTAAAGACATGCTTCACTGTCTTCTGATGATAAATCTGCAATTATTTTAATCACTATTTCCCTGTATGTAATATATCATATTTTTTCAAGCTGGTTTCCATACTTAATCTTTGATATTTAATAGTTTGATCATGATGTATCTAGGCATGGGTTTCTTTGAAATTAACCTGTTTAGATTTGCTGAGTTTCTTGAATTGTAAAGTTACATCTTTCATCAAATTTGGAAAGTTTCCCATCATCATTTCTTCAAATTGCACTACTTACCAATCTAGTCCTA
The DNA here is from genome assembly GCF_004348235.1 of Phoca vitulina. Taxonomy (NCBI): domain Eukaryota; kingdom Metazoa; phylum Chordata; class Mammalia; order Carnivora; family Phocidae; genus Phoca; species Phoca vitulina. The sequence continues at coordinate 18,500,392 of NW_022589734.1, forward strand.
AAGCATGTAGAACATTTAAAAGGGCCATACGACCCTTCAGAGAGCAATTTTTAGATTATTATATCACCTAGGAGGCACTACTGGTATCTAGTAGGAGATTTTACTCCCCTGCAATACATGGGACTTTTCTATATAATGAATTTTCTCTTCCCTTCTTGCAACTTTGAAATGTCAGGTTGGACATTCATTTAAATTATAGCTGAATTGAGGCGCCTGGGTTGTTCAGTTGGTTAAGCATCTGCCTTCAGCTCAGGTCATGATCCCAGGGTCCTGGGATCCAGCCCCGCGCTGGGCTCCCTGCTCAGCGGGGAGCCTGCTTCCCCCTTTCCCTCTCCCTCTGTGTGCATGAGCACTCTCTCTCTCCCTCTCTCAAATAAATAAATAAATAAATATTTAAAAAAATAAATTATAGCTGAATTATAATGCTTGGAACCTGCACCTTAAATCTATTTCATACTTCTGTGCCATACTGTTTGCTGTAACACACCTCACATTTTCCAGGAATACAACTACAGTGCAAATAAAAGACTTCTCATTGCATTGGCAACTTTACCAAAAGTCTTGTATGTATTAAGGAAATTATATCATCAATGGCAGTGGTACACCAGCCCGCATAACTGCATGGGGCCCCATTTGTTTATCCACTGAGACTCTACATAAAGATACAAGCAGTAGTTTACTTCATTATGTCTTCCGGTTGGTGTCTGATATTGAACAGTGCCTGAACGTTTCCATATTGGAATCTGCCTTATTTTACCACAGCTTACTTTTATTTCATCTTTATTATTTTTACTGATTTGTTTTGAAATTAAATGTATTGATGAGCTAAAATATTGGTCAATTTTACTTCAGGACAGTACAAATACATTACAAAATCAATCTCATGTAAAGGAGGTGTTATGTCCCATTGTGCCACTGATTGAACTCATTGTTGTACATATTCCATAAAAATGATTCTGATATCTGTGCAGCAAACATATCTATGTTTCTGATAAGCATCCTGAAAGCAGGAAGACCAGTTGAGTGATTGTTATAAGAGACCATGCAAAACAAAGTTCTGAACAAGTCAGTGAGTATGGGAATAAAGAAAGAGCTGTATCAGAGATACTTTAGAAAGTACAAATGCAAAGTGAGTGGGAGTTGGGAAAATGTTTTGTCCTATAGAGATCCAGTATATATATTTATTTTTTAACCCAAAAGCTGAGGTTTGCTTAGTTCTACAAATGTGAATGTACAAGGCAGGTTTGTTTTGTTTTTCTGGCTCACCGGAAACCCTCGTTGCTGCACCTCCATGTCATTCAGACTTCAAAACTATACATATGCCAGTAGAACTCAGTATCTTTTCACTATAATATTTATCTCTGTACTTTTCTGTTCCAATTAATGGTTGAGGACATCGCCAATTAGCTGTTCAAACTGGAAATCTCAGATTTGTTTTTCTCATAAGTATCTTTCACCCTTCATCCAGTTCTGTTGAACATTCTCCAGAAATGACTATTGTATATCGCACGTGTTTTCTTGCCACCTTCTCTACCAAGTTGAGGTCCTCACCATCTTTTGGGTAACCTCTTGCAACTGCCGTCAGTAGAATTTACCTGCCTCCACAACCCAAACTGCTTCTCCACACTGCACAGAGTTGTTTAAAACCCTGATCTAATGAGGTTTTTCCATGTTTGACATAAACCGATCAGAGCATCCTTCCTGACTTCTTTTTGCTTTAAAACATTTATGACTTTTTATACTTTAAAATTGATTCCAAACATTTTTAAAAAGACTTTATTCATTTATTTATTTGCTAGAGAGAGAGAGCACACAAGCAGGGGGAGCAGCAGGCAGAGGGAGAAGCAGGCTCCCCGCTGAGCAGGGAGCCCAATGAGGGACTCCATCTCAGGACCCCGGGATCATGACCTGAGCCGAAGGCAGGTGCTCAACTGACTGAGCCACCCAGGAATCCCAAACATTTTTTTAAATTTTAATCCTATCCTTTTTCCTTCTCTTCATCTAGTCCTTGACTGTTATTAGAGTGGATCATTTTGAGTTCCCCAGACACATCCTAGACCAACCATCACATTCCTGTACTTCTGATTTGTTCTTTGTGTATTTTAGAACATTAGTGCTGGATTTATTTTCCTTTGTCAATCATAGATTAAATAAGGTGTTTATAATTATTTGAATAAAGTGTATTGGACATGATGCTGTTGGTAGGGAACATAATTGTAGATTATAACACCTTCTTGCTACATGACAATAAAATTTAACTTGTATCTTTTGACTGCTCGTTCTTTCCTAAAATAAAATTTTCTTAAGACTGACAATTACATCTTTCACCAAAATCAAAGTAGTAAATTATTCCTGCTTAACAGATTGTGGTCCTCAACAAAGCACATAAAATGTGTTTAGCTTAATCAACTATTATTGGAAATGAGAATAATTTTCAAATCGCTCCAAAGGAAAACAAACCAACAAACTTGTAAATATGCACTTGGCACAGAAATTCAGCTTAATTGAACTAAATTTTTAAAGAGAGAGACTGAAAGAGAGCTGGAGTGAGAAGCATGCTTGATGAAGGCTGGAAAATCTACATGTCAGCAATAATAAACTTGTTATTTAATAAGGTTAATAATAGATAAAGTCCCCTAAAGATGAATTGTTATCACAGTTGACGACCGTTTTATTAAAATGTTAATGGCCTGAGGCAAAAGCAAACTGTTCTCTTAATCTGCCAGGAGAACTGCTTTTTCAGGAATTATCATACCCCACAGCACATGGGATTTGAGCAAGCCATAATAAGCATATTTGAAATTTGGGCTAGACACAGCTCTTGAGATTTTAACTCAACTTGACTCTACTATGGGTGCATTCCACATGCTCATTCCTGGTCAGACTTCTCCCTCTTAGTAGCCAAATAGGTGACACTGAATTTTGTACAGGGAAATCTATTGAAAGAAGTTTCTATAGATTAATTTTGTTTTCCTTTTCCAGGTTGAGGGAAATAACTAGTGAGATTTTTTTTTTCCTTCCCTCGCCTCTGTGCACATAATAAGCAAGCAAGCCAAGGGCATTTTCTAGTAAATGTGATTGCCTACACCATACAATTCACCTTTTCCATAATGGCTGGAAAGTATGCAACAGCACCTTCAAGGACAATCGAGTGAGTCAACCCAAAGCCGTGTGTGAATGTGATGGATTGCATTGTGATTTATTTGGACCCATAATCAGAACCCCAAAAGACCTCTGCCAGATAATGCCGTATTTCTACCGAGGTAATATTAGCTCAGATCACAAAAGAAACAAAGTTCAAATTCAATTCTTTCTTATCAACATTTTTCACAGATTTTTTTTTTCTTACATAACTACACATATATGTGGTGTATATCAGTGAAAAAAATTGGAAGTCATAAATACACCGCACGGTTGCCTATTGTGTCTCTGAAAGAGAAGAAATAAGAAATATTCAGTGTCTTTTAAGTGACTTTAAGGGGGCTGGTGGTGGCAAGGGGGTGGGAAATGAGAGCTGCGAAAAACTGTCTACATATGTCTTAGAGATTCAGGACAGAGAGGACCTGGAATCTGCCTAAACTAGGGAGGTCTAGTGAGTGCCAAATGTCTACACATGCTCGAGTTTAAACACAGAAACCCAGCAAAAAAGAGAGAAGCAACAACTGTCATAAGGCCAAATACGAAGAAAATATGGAAAATCCAAAAAGTTGCAAGACTCAGGAAGAGCAAGTAGTCTGTGACCAGGACTAGCAGATTGGACTGTGGTTATCTGATCCTGTTCTTTGCTCTGGATGGATTAAAGTGAGGGTGGGCAGGAAGGTTTTGTCTTGTTTTGTTTTTTTAAAGATTTTTATTTATTTATTTGACAGAGAGAGAGAGAGAGAAGCAAGCAGAGGGAGAAGCAGAGGGGGAGGGAGAAGGAGGCTCCCCCTGAGCAGGGAGCCCGATGTGGGGCTCGATCCCAGGACCCTGGGATCATGACCTGAGCTGAAGGCAGAGGCTTATTAACTGATCCACCCAGGCACCCGGGCAGGAAGGTTTTTGAAGCCATAGGTGTTGATCTGTATTCTCAATGACAACATCTTTATTGTTGATTTTCTGACTATAAAACTTGTACCTTGTTTACAAAATACTAAGAGTTTGGTTATGTGCTTTTCTCACAGAATAGTATTCCACGGATATATTTCCACGTTAATAAATAAATCATTACATACAGCATTAAAAAGAAAAATACAACTATGGTATTTTTCAGCATCCACCTTCAAAAGGCAAAATTTCCTCCCTCCCTCCCTCCCTCCCTCCCTCCCTCTCTCTCTCTCTCTCTCTCTCGTTTTGTTTCCTGTTGGAATTATGAAGTTTTAACTTAAACACCCAATTTTTGTTTGCTTAGTTTGTATTTTGCTTGCTGTTTTGGAAGCTATGCATATATATTTTATTTGCGTATTTTGGTAAGGCTTACTAAAAAATTATTTGAAATTTTAAATACAAAATTCTCTAACAGAAAACATCACAAATGCTCACATACCCGTTACCACTAATAAACCAAGTAACAAAAAGTAACTGATAGAGTTGAAGCCTCTTTACTACTAGAATCCTCTTTGTATACCAGTTGCTTTGTAGGTATGCCACAATTCATGTATCCATTCTTTCTATCATCTCTGTTTGATATTTGGATTATGGCCACTTTTTGGCTATTACTTATAGAGCTGCTAGAAACTGTCTTTTCCACGTATTTCGTCAATCTTTTTTAACTGCACTCATTCTGATTGATTTGTGTGTATTTTCTTGAGGTTTTAATTTGATTCCCTTATATATTGTGAGATTGAGAATATATTCTTGGCTCTTTTGACCGTTTGAATATTTTACTTGTGTATTGGATAATTAAAAATATTATGTTGCTTAATTTTAAAAATTTATTTGAAGACTTTTTTATATATTAAAAAACTAAAATTTACATTCTGTCTAGTAAACTTTCTAAATTTTCAAATTAATACCAATAGTTTGTCTATAGATTTTTGTGTATGTTCTGTAAGTTTTATTTTTTTCCTTCTCTCCTTCTTTTCTTTTTCCTTTTTGAAAACTTTTTCGGGGCACCTGGGTGTCTCAGTTGGTTAAGCATCTGCCTTCAGGTCATGATCCCAGGGTCCTGGGATCGAGCCCCATGTGGGGCACCTTGATCAGCAGGGAGTCTGCTGCTCCCCCTCCCTCTGCCTGTCATTCCCCCTGCTTGTGCCCTCTCTCTGTCAAATAAATAAATAAAATCTTAAAAAAAAAAAACCTTTTTCCACTAGCTATGACTTCTAATAAAATGTCAAATAGATGTAGTGATCTAGATCTGAGAGGAAAATTTTTCTAGATTTTACTGTTAAACATGGTGCTTATTGTTTTTATCATTAGGTATCCCTAATTGGGTTAAAGGAGTTTCCTCCCACCCCCACAACCCCAGTTTGCTAAGAGTTTTATATGAGTGGACAATTATTTTTAATTAACTTTTTATTAAAATGTAATGTACATACACAAAAGTGAAACAATTATAATGATACGACTTAAGTGTACTTATAACTCTGCATTATCACTAAGACTTGGAATCATCTGTTACTTTTGTTTGGGTATTATAGTGATTGTGAAGAAGCTATTTAGTTTAATTTGCAATTTTTTATTGAATAATGAAGTTAAACACAAGTTTTCTTTGCTTATTGACCATTTGCATATCCTCCTGGGTAAAGTGATAGTTTTTTGCCCATTTTTTTTTTTTTAAGATTTTATTTATTTATTTGACAGAGAGTGAGAGGGAACACAAGCAGGGGGAGTGGGAGAGTGAGAAGCAGGCTTCCTGCGGAGCAGGGAGCCCTATGCGGGGCTCCATCCCAGGACCCTGGGACCATGACCTGAGCTGAAGGCAGATGCTTAACGACTGAGCCACCCAGGCACCTCTTTTGCCCATTTTTCTATTTGGCTTCCTGACATTCTCTTATTGATTTGTAGGTTTTCTTTATATATTCCTTTTTAGATAAAGGTATTGAAAATTTCTTCCTCCACCTTGTGGCTTGCTTTACACTTTTGTTAATGGTTTCTTTTGATAAATAGCCATATTTTATTTTATAGTAATCTAATTTTTAAAATTTTAAGGTTATTGATTTTGGGTTCTGTTTGTTTTAGTCTACACCAGCATCATGAAATTTTCTCCTAAGTTCTTTTTTAAACCCCTATCCCTTTTTTTTAACTTTTCACATTTAGACCTATAATCTATCTGGAATTGATTTTTGTTTGTACAGTGAGATACTGGTCAAAACATTTTCCTTATATTGATATCCAGTTAATCTAGCACCATTTATTAAAAAAGACAATACTGGGGCGCCTGGGTGGTGCAGTCAGTTAAGCATCCAACTCTTGGTTTCCACTCAGATCTGATCTCAGGGTCATGAGGTCAGCTCTGCGTCAGCAGGTAGTCAGCTTTATATTCTCTCTCCCTCTCCCTCTGTTCCTCTCCCCTGTTCTATCTAAAATAAACAAATAAATCTTAAAAAAAAAGACAATACATTGTCTACTGCTCTGCATGGTCATCTTTGTCATAAAATCCAGGTGACTATATATATATATATATATATATATATATATATATAATATATATATGTGTGTCGGGGGCTTTTTTTTTTTTTTTTTTTGAGAGAGAGTGAGCCTGGGTGTAGGGGAGAGGGGCAGAGGGAAAGGGAGAGAGAAAATCCTAAGCAGGCTCTACGTTGAGCATGGAGCTTATGTGGGGCTCGATCTCATGACCCTGAGATCATGACCTGAGCCGAAATCAAGTCGGATGCTTAGCAGACTGAGCCACCCTGGTGCCCTGTGGCTGGATTCTTTAATCTGTTTCACTAGTCCGTACCTGCTCTATGCCAATATCAAGCTGTCCTAATTATCTCCTTATCTTACAGACTGAGTCCTCCTGCTTTGTTCTTTCCTTTTTTAATACCTAAGTACTTTGTTTTCTTTTATTAATTTCAGAATATAATTGTCAATGTAACAAAAAATCCTGTTGAAATTTTGAATGAATTACATTTAATCTATGATCAGTGTGGATAGAACTGATGACTTCACAATACCAGGAAATAAAAAATTTACAAAAGCAAGAAAAAATATAGTAGAAAATAGAGTAGAAATTGGTACATGGGAGTTTAAGTTACTGGAGTATTCACCACGGATTTATAATTATTAAGATTCATATGTACAAGAAAATAGAGCTTAAGATGGAGAATATTAGCAGAAAACTGGAAGCTCTAAAAAGTATTAAATCAAAAGGAAATAATAAAAATTTAAGACTACAGTAACTAAAAATAAAAACTTAATATCTGCTGGGGAGCGGGGGAGTCCAAGCTGAAGCTCTGAAAAAAAGGATAGAAAATCCTGAAATGAATATGAGAGACATATGGGACAGATGTTCAAAACAAGAATAATTGGAGTCCAGGAAAGAGAAAAAGACTACTCAAAAAGCAAATAGTTGAAAAATTTCCAAGACTGACTAAAGACATCAAGCTGCAGATTTAGAAATTCTAGGGAAGTGGGGCACCTGGGTGGCTCAATCGGTTAAGCATTGGACTCTTGATTTCAGCTCAGGGCATGGGTCATGATCATGAGATGGAGCCCTGTGTGGAGCCCCTTGTCAGGCTCTGTGCTGGGTGTGGAGCCTGCTTAAAATTATCTCTCCCTCTCCTTCTGCCCACACCCTCCCCCTCACCGCTGCCTTGTCTCTCTCTCCCTCTTAAAAAAAATGTTCTATAATCCTCGTGTAGGAGAAATTAAAAGGAGACATTATCCAGGTCCATTACACCTAAACTGTCATTCTCATTCCTGAACATAGATGCAATTAAAATTTATAAATAAAAGGATAATGTATCATTACAAAGTTAATTTTATTTCAGAAATGCAAGGTTAATTTAATATTATCAATACATTCATCAAATATAGGAAAACCATATGATCACCTAAAAGATGCAGAAAAAAACAGCTGATTAAATTCAACATGTATTCAGCATAAAACATTTAGCAAACTCGGGATGGAAAAGGATCTCCTTAGTTTGGTCAAAAAGATCTTTAAAAAATCTACAGAAAACATCCTACTTAATGGTGAAATAGTGACCATTCCTTTCTGAGATTTGGTATGAGAAAGGATGTCACCATCCTTATTTTCATTCTTTATGGTCTGGAAGTCTTAGTCAGTGCAATAACACAAGGAGAAAATGACACAAGGGTTATAAATAAAGTTGTTATATTAGAAGACAACACAACTGTGAATTTAGATAATCCCAAATAATTCACAGTTAAAATATTTGAGTTAATAATTTAGCAAGTTTCTGGCTTACAAATTTAATATAAACATTCAGTGAAGTTCTACATTCTACCAACTACCAAATAATACTACAGAGTAGCATCAAAATGTATATAAATAAAAAAAACTGGGGGGCACCTGGGTGGCTCAGTTGGTTGAGCTCTTGATTTTGGTTCAGGTCATGATCTCAGGGTTGTGAGATCCAGCCCTGAGTCATTGGGCTCCAAGCTTAGGGGGGAGTCTGCTTGAGATTCTCTCTCACCCTCTCCCTCTGCCCCTCTCCCTGCTTGCTCATGCACACTCTCTCTCTCTCACACATAAATAAATCTTTTAAAAAATAACTGGAAGTGAAGTAGATATTCATCAAGTTAGATATATTTTGGCATTTCCATACTTTAGAGTTAGTATGAAGAAAAAAGTTGAATAAGGTAGATCAATATCTACAAAAAATTCTGTTAAATGGATCAAGGAAGCAAGTTGCAGAACAATACATATGGAACATAAAGTTCATTTAAAATAAAACAATCGTAAAAGTAAACTCTGTATTTAATTACATGTATTCAAACATTTTTAGAAGGGCAGAGGAAAGTGTCTGCAAGTGATAGTAGTTACCCCTGCAGAGAGACTTCCATTACTACATGATTGTGTTATTCATTAAACTCTTCTTCACTCAAAATTACAGTTTTTCTCCCCTCCCTGGCATACGAAGAACATCTTATTTCTTCTCCCTTTGAAATCAACCGTGACCATGTGACTTGCTTTGTCCAGGGAAATATAAATGGAAGTGACATATGTTCTGGTTAGAAGTAATTCAGAACTGCTATAATATTTTCTGTGATCTCTTTTTCCCTGCTTTGATATTTGTGGAATCATGTGCTGATATACAGTCATCTACAGATCAAAGCAGCCAGAATACTAAGAAAAGGAGAACTACTTTGGGTTGTTGCTCAGACCCAGAAAGATAAATTCTGTTGGGTTAAACCACTGGAAATTTGAAATTATTTATCCCTATCACTGTAGCATAATATAGCCTCTCATAAATGATACACACAAAGGAGGACTTGTACTCCTCTGTATTACTAGTTAATGTAAATATTTTATACACTCTTTCTTTTATTAAGAATGTTGAAAATAATGAATCTTAAAAATGTGGATATATTGCCTTGGATATAGGTTTAGCTCCTTAGAGCTTAAGAAAAGAATAGGGAGAATAAAATTAATTATATAGGCTTTGGGGATGAAATCTGGCATTTTTAGGGGGCATACATACACTTTATAAGCCATCCTTTGTCTTTACCAGTTTGCTGAGTTACTCAAATGCAAATTAAATTAAATTAGATGTAATAGTAAAGTGTTTGCATATGTAGTTTTAGACCTTAGATACCATATTATGTCTCTTTATGAATGTTTCCTTCATCCCCATATCTATGAATATTCACACTCTGCTCATCTTCCAAAAGTAGCTCCTATCTCATGCCTTCAGTGAATCTGTTTTCTCTTTACCCAGGGATCTCCATTTTCTGATCTTTAAGAATACTGTGAGTTCTATCTAAGAATATTTATTTTTGAACGGTTCTCTAATTACTTTCTAACGATCTAAAGACTTGGGTTACCCCCAGCCAGGCCCCAGGGCTGAGGTGTTGCCACACTCAATAGGAAGGTGGTGGGGAGAGAGGTATGGGTGTAAACTGGGGTTTGCTGGTCCTCTTAGGATGAGGCTGGCACAAGGGACCGCCAGCACTTGGGGCATCCAGGTGTTCTTCATCCCAGGACTCCTCTGCCTGGCCTCCAGAGAATTCCAGAGATCTGTGCCTCAGGCCTGATTCCATTCTCTAAGCTCCCCCCCCCCCCCCCGCTTTTTTAAGTAGACTCCATGCCCAGCGTGGAGACCAACGCAGGGCTCAAACTCATGACCCTAAGATCAAGACCCAAGCCAACATCAAGAGTCAGATGCTCTACTCAGCCACCCACGTGTCCCTTTCTGAGCTACCCTTAACTTCAGGGCATCCCAGCCCATCATCTCCCAGCCCCTCCCCTAGGACCAGCACTGATTTCTCCTTCCCCCTGAAGCCATGTAGGGCACCCTGTGGGCTCCAGCTGAACCCTGTTCAGAAAAGAAAAAGACAAGTGCATATTTTAAAAATTTACAGTGGTTTAAGTATCTGGCATAGTGTAGAAAATAGAGTAGCCAATAAATAAATGTATTGTAAATGAATGAATGAATACATGGTGAGCAATTAATACTCAGTGACTTAATCTAGAGCACTTTTGTACAAACATTGGTTAGCCCACCTCTTTTTTCTACTTCTTATAAAGATTTTTTCCCCTTATCTAAAAGGTTGGCTTTCCTGTATTAATCTGGTCCTCCTTTATCAAGATTAAGATGGTCTACTATAGGAAACTAGAATATCCGTTAAAATGTCACAATAGTAATTCTGAGTAGAAACGTGAGGGGAGGAGCTATGTAGATTGCATGTGTAGGGCAAGGGACCTACCCTGTATTATTCTATTTGGGAGCCCATAACCTTTGGAAAGGTGACAATGAATATTTGCTGAAAACTTCTGGATGCTAAATCCTGTGCTAATTAACTTCTTTATATGAATTAGCTAGCTTCAACCTCGTGACAATCCTATAATGTATATATTACTATACTCCTACAAGAGAAGACTATGATATTTAAAGAAATTTGAAAATGTGTCTAAATTCAAAAATCATGCAACTTGGATCTGAGATCTTTTCTAAAAACCCAGGCTCATTTCTTTATCCGAAATCTTTTTACATTTTACATTTTCACGTACATCTGAACCACCTAGGGGTCTTGTGAAAAACTCAGATTCTGAATCAGGGCAGAGTACAAAATACTGCATTGTCTAAAACCTCTGAGATGACACTGGAGCTGCAGGTCCAAGGACCACATTAGGAGCAAAAAGCAGTTGAAATGTAGGAAAATTGAATTAATAAAACAACTGGAATGCTAAATAGCATTAGAACCCTAAGCAAAAATTACATAAAACATATGAAGTAAATATGCTAAATATATACAATTGTTATATTTAAAAACTCAGGTTTTTCACAGAATTTCTGAATTATCGTCATGATCCGAGGTCTTAATGCTCTAAAAGTTAGATGTTTGCTTAGTCATTGCAAGTCATGGATTTTTTTCTTTTTCTGGTACATCAATAGAGATTAACTTTTTAATTTTCCATCATTGACTTAATTAGGAATGATCATTTGCTAAAATAAAAGTAAAAAGGAATAAAAAAAAAGGACCACGTTTAGTAATTCAGGAATTATTACAGTCTGAACTATAGGGGAAAGGAATGTACTCCCTTAAAAGAAATATTTTACCTTGAACTTCTTACAGGTTGCTGTTACATATTGCCTAGGGATCACTTTTGAGTTGAGAAAGTAGTATTTTTATATATAGTAACCCAAGAATCACCCTGACCCCTATTCCTTACAGCTAAATAAACTGCAAAGCATGCAGTCTTCGGTGTTCTGCCGGCAGGAGCATTAAGATAAGAATTCCCACTATGAACACTGTGCTATCCTTTTGCCACTATCTACTGATTAAACCTCAAAGGCCCTTTCAAACTGTCAGGAAAAGCACACACAAGGCGTTCTATGTGGATATGTGTGGCAGGGAAGGACAGGGAGTTCTTGAATTCTATATTTGGCGACTGCCTGACTTTCATCCTTAAAGCACGTGTGTCTCTGCTCTTGGATGTAGCACAGGGTTGTGCTGCGAGGAAAGCTTCTGGTAATAAAGGAAACACCAGGTGCATGCTGTAACTAGAACTCAGGGGAAATTATTAGATGCTAGCATCTGAGGCAGTGGAGGGTCAAGTCCAGGGCTAACTAGAAGAGGGCTTGGAGTCGATTAACAAACAAACACTTTAAACCTGTTGGGTCACAGGTGGCAGGAAGCATCTGTTATCAGCAAGGGGAAACTATGTATCACCTGGGGAACCCTCAGAAGTGGAACATATGATACCGTTTCTCGGGTTCATAAGCGTGGGTAGAGAAGGTCCGAGAGAATTGAGAAGATATACATCGTTCCCTGCGCGTGATGAACGGGTTAACTTCAATCTTGATCAGACTCACAGAAGTGCCTATGGATTCGAACACAAGTAATATAATTTAGAAACCTCCATCATTCATGTCATCAACTAGGTTTAGTGGGGGTGGTGGAGACCTGGGCACAGGAATTCTTGATTCCTGGAGGGGACAGTAGTTTTTTGGGGTATCTGCCTGGTGGACAAATATTTCCCGAGAGCTCACTTATCTAGAGGTTGTTCTTGAGTTTTGAGGTTTCTCCACTCAAGAGTCCTGACTAAGCAGGTGTGATTTCTAGAAGGGGCTACTTACTGGGAGAGGAGGAGAAAGGCGATGTATTACTGGGTAACAGCTTGACGTTCTGTCACTAACGAGGCCCTGGTGGCCTTGCCGTGGTTACCCCTAACAGCAGGGTAGTCCCTACTCTGCCCTAATGCAGAAGCATAGCTGTTGATTCTTTCCTTCCCCAGGGGTTTTGAAAGAGACATGAGATTACATTTCTTGCATGGCTTTTCTTCTTCTGGATTTCATAACCAATACTCTGTGGGCATTGCTTATATTGGTTCGTGCCACCTGAGGGAGAGACATCAGGGAAGGAGATGTCGACTCTTTTTCTCACCCAGAGGTCAAGCTCTATATTTTCAGAGAGGAGAAAAACCACTGGTTTTTTGAATTGCTATATGAAAGGGATTATATCCAACACAAGCCAGTTTTCCTCAGGCTCATTAAGGTGCGAAGTTCTGGCTTACGGTTTCTCACCTAATTGCTACTGTCTCTTTGGTCCCTACTGACAGCAATCTTAGACTTGAAGGTGGAAAGATTTTTAGGTCTGATCTATTATTGCAATGGTAAAGAAGGTTTTGATGGCATGCGAACTCTGATCAACTGGTTGCAGCTTTCAAGAGCCCGGTATGAGAAGCCTTTGCAGCTCTGCCTGCAGGTCAATTGAGAATAAAAATGTCATGATCAGTTAGCATAGTTTTTTTACAGTAGGAGATGGGAGAAATGGTGATGTACCACCTTAATCTTGACCAACTCTATTATTTTATAGTTGAGAAAACCTCAGATTGCCAGGAAGTAAAAGAGATAAAAATTAGAACTGGGGAGCCTTACTCCAATTTCTGTGTTCCTTTTATTGCACTCTCCAACCAATAGCTTTTACTTTTTTTTTTTTTTTAAGAGAACAAGCGAGCATGAACCGGGTGGAGGGGAGGGGCAGAGGGAGAGGAAGAGAGAGAATCTTAAGCAGCTCCACGCCCAGCCCAGAGCCTAACACGGGGCTCGATCTCACCACCCTGAGATCATGCCCTGAGCCGAACCCAAGAGTCGGATGCTTAACCAACTGAGCCACCCAGGTGCCCCCTACTTTTGATGATGATGTAGAAAATAAGGTAATGACCAAGTAGCCATTATACACTAATGGGAAGAGAAAATGGGGTCAACATACTTATTTCCTTTTCATTCATATGTACCTTCTCAATGAAAGCATATTATATTATTTGGAGAGAATTGTAAGTGCCAAACATGATCTAGAGACAACAACTGGATATTGGAATAAAGCAGATATTTTTTGGTCGCATTTTGGAAAGTGGGGGGGAACTCTTGCTTTTTGGATGTACTGATTAATGGTTCACTTTATGAGTACATGTAGGTATAAATAAGAAAGCAGAATAGCGGAAAAAACATTGACCCAAACAGATGTAGGTCCAAGCCTCATCTGTCATTTAGTTACCTTCAAAACTTTAGGAAAATCATGAAATTTCTCTGGAACTTGGATTCCTCATCTGGAAAAATTTGCAGTAATAAATTCATGCCTTTATAAAAGTTGGAATAATGTCTCTTAGGCTCATGACAATGGGACTACTAAAAATAGCTACTCAAAAAATATCACTTTTGCTATAAAAATTTTACATAAAATTGAATGAAAAATAAAATTCCTATTACATAGATTTGTAGAGCTATGCTTTTTGAATCATCCTGATTCCGGGTTATAACAGCCACTCCTAAATACATTTAAAACAATGTTTCCAGGGTCATCATGGGAGCCTACTGCATTCCTACTTGGGAATCTTGTTAAAAATGAGTTATTTCCAGGAGTTGTCCCCCTTCAATTTACTAAATCAAAATATTTGGGAATGAAATTTAATTACCTGAATTGTTAACAAACTTTATTCTCATTGGGAGCCTCAATGACCCTCTTCACCTTCTGAGTTCTAAATTGACTGAGAAATAAGAAAAAAGGACTCAGCATACTGCACTGATTACTTTTAAGATTCAAGGGGTGTCTGGGCGGCTCAGTTGGTTAAGCATCTGCCTTCAGCTCAGGTCATGATCCCAGGGCCCTGGGATCAAGCCCAGCATTGGGCTCCCTGCTCAGTGGGGAGTCTGCTTCTCCCTCTTCCTCTCCCCTTTCCCTGCTTGTGCTCTCTCTCTCTCTCTCAAATAAATAAAAATCTTAAAAAGAAGATTTAAGCTGGAGGAGATAGCTTTTATCTGTGACTAAGCCTTCTTTTTAACACTAAGCCCCAGAATTAGAAAAGCATCCCCTCAGTCATAGGCAGTGCTGGACGAGGTAGACCTCACCACAGGGCTGCAGAGTTCTGGAATGGAGGAGGGGAGTATGTAAGTTCTCTAAGGCCATCTCAATCCCACGAGGAAGTGGCATCATCATTTGGGCTAGCGTGTCATGTTTCTTTTCCTCCTTTCCAAATCACTAGTAAGCGACTTCGTTTCCCGCTGATAAGCAAAGGGTAGGGATGCCAGCCAGGAATACCACTCTAATCTATAGCCCTCCACACGAAAGGGAACCTCATTGTGAGAGAAAACATCTAGTACCACCACCTCACATCCTGAGAAATTCCCATGCATTACTTTTTAAGACTAACTGGTCTGGAGTCTATGTTTCTGTTCAAGAACCCTCCATAAAGTGTACAGCCTACCCCTAACACAGGCTGAATGACACTCTACGCTGGAAATGGTTGCATGTGCAAGTAAAGGTAGAGCTAGTGCAATAGAGCTGCTGTGGGCCGAAGCTAGGATTGCGTGTCATTATCTTCCCGGTTGCTGGAGCACCTGCTCTAATCTTCTCCGAGAATTGTGAGAGGCCGTGGTGAATGAGGGCTTGGTGTACCCTTGTCAGCTGACCATCTTTCAAAACACCAAGGCCTTGAAGAATAAGGATAGTAGGAATAGAAAAAAAAATCAACCTGTATATAAAATAATACATATGAGAAGAAACAATTAGTATTTCACAACATAAATGACATGGAAAAACCCAGATAATCTTTCATTTTTCTATCACCTAAAAGCCGTAATATGCCAAGGATGCACCTCTGGTAGTTTCCCATTTGTGGAATTTTTCTTATCCAGAGTGGTTGTAATAAAGGCCCTGTTATGACTACTATTACCATTACTGCTAATTCTATGAGTTACAACATAAAACAGTAAAAAAGGTTATTTTCTGCTTGAAAAATAAAATCTAGAAATACAAGAATAGAGTGTTTTAGAGGTCCTGAAAAGGCAAGGGAATGGGGGAGCCTCATGTCTGTTATGTCCAACACCATGTCTTTCACGGACTAGAATTTCTTCAATGGTAGACAAGTATGAATTATTTAAAATAGAGTTTGGCTGGGTGCTTGGTTTCGAGGAGCTAGTTTCAGCATCTCTGATAAAGGATTAATCTACAATATGTAAGAAATAGTTATAAAATATACAAAACAAGAAAACCCTATAAGTGGGCGAATCAGTTTACAAAAGAGGAACCCGAATGGCTGAGAAATATGTGAAATGTTCAGCTTCATTGACAAAGAGACCAACAAAAATAAAGATAAAATACCAGCTGGCATCTATGTGATTGGCAAAAAAGAAATTTGGACAATATCAAGTGCTGGCGAGCTTGTAGAGAGACTCATATTCTCAATAGCTGCTAATTGCCATGAGGGCTGGCGTAGCCCTTTTGGAGAGCAATTTTGTGAAAATAACATAAAAATGCCCTGTGCTTCAACAGTTCTCTTCTGGATTTTTCTACAGGGAAGATTTGTACAAACAGTTTTCTGCCACGAGAACTGTACAAAGATGAAATAGTTTGTTGAAATGCTATTGATAGTAGCTAAGAGTTGAAGACAATGTAGGCAACCACCTTGTGAGGAATAGAGTAGTAAAATGCGGTGTGTGCGCAAAAAGGAGAATGAACTAAATCTAGGTATGGAAACATGAACCAATTTCAGAAACATGCTGCCATCATAAAAGATAAGAAATACAAACTGAGTAGCAAAATAAAATTTACATTAAAAAATATACAGACTATAATGTTATATATTTTCATACCTATTCATATAAGAAACACGGGCCTGAAATTTACAGAGTCAACATACCTTAAATACTTGAGAAAGGGTGTCTTCGGGGAAGGGAATGGGATTTGATAAAAGAGCATGCCGCAAAGGAGGAGGAGGAAGAGGGAGGAGGAGAGAGAAGAGGAAGAAGAAGAAGGAGAAGGAGAAGGAGGATGAGGAGGAAGAAGAAAGAAAAGAAGAGGAAGAGGTGAGAGAGGAGGAGGAAGAGTTGCATCAACCAATGGTAGCTAGGATCGAGAGGTGTGATTGACGTGATCTGTGGATCACAAACATATGATTACACATTATAAATTACATTCAAAATATAAATCAAACAGAGATCAACTAGCATTTTTTGACATGGCATCTCCCAATTTTCCAATAAGATACTCATATGGGCAAAGAAAAAGACAAAAACAATGCAGAAAACCTGTTGCCAGAATCTGGAATGAATTTCTACTAACTCTCAGGCCAAAGAAGGTGGAGCATGCCTGGATTATGGCCCGGTTATGTTTGGCTTCATGGGGCAAGGCATCCCCATTCACCTGATGGCAGTTAGGAAAGTGTTTTGACCCGTCTCTCCAACCCTGTCCCCCACCCCTGGCTTCTAGCTGAAAGACCAGCGTGTATATTGAGCAGAACACTGGGCCACTATCCCTGCATCACAAAGGGCCTGATGCTAGAGATGACCAGAAGTAATCTCAGATCCCACTTTCTATACCATACGCAATCATGAAGCAAACCAAAAACAAATAACAGTTCTCTTTGCTGCAGCATTATTTGTAATAGTAGAAAACGGAAAGTTATCTTAAGGCTCAGTGGTCACGCAATGGCAAAACAGATCCTATTACAGCCATACAGTAGTATATAATACGCTCATTATAATGATGCTTTGGAAGATTACTAAGGGCATAAGAAAATATTCATAATATTGAGTGAAAAGAGTGGCAAACAAAATTATATAGTATGGTGCCATTTCTATTTTAAAAATTTAAGATATTTGTGTAGACACCAAAGATCCGTAAATTGTTAACTATTTCAAAATATTAATAATGGATATCTTTGGATGCTAGGACTAGATATGGTTTCCATTGTCTTGTCTATTTCTCCGGAGTTTTATCATCAATAGCAATTCTTTTACAAATGATAAAAATAGAGAAACAATAGTAGTGAATACTTACTAATCCCTTACTCTGTGCTAGGCACCCTTGTCCATGCTTCATGTCTACAAACTCTTCGTATCCTCACAACAAATCTGTGAAGTAGGTACCATAATTGCATCCATTTCTCTTGTGCTTGGAGGTCCCGGAGACAGAAATTGAGCAGGTTACTCAGCAGCACTTTGGCTCTGGAGTCAGAGAATAACAACTCTACATTCTGTCTCCCCAGTCTCCTTATTCCACACCTGGAAATAAGGCTTAATGGCACTTCACAATGTAACATGGTTTCTTAATAACAGCTTGGGGACCAGCAAGGATCCAATTGTACCAGGTGAGAGGAATAATGAAGGAAATGGGAAGCAAGAACGTGAAAGAGAGAAAAACCTTTTCAAAAGAGTCCCCTCAGTTCTGCAGCCCAGTAATGTGGACAGTTGCCTGAAGGAGAGAAAATCATTAGCTGACTTATTTTACAGTTTTGTTTTGCACTCTTCCTCTGAGAAGAGAATATGTGGAACAAAAGAGATTCCTATCAGCTCCATGGTTAGCCTCACAGACCTCTGCGGGGTTGTACGCTTTGTTATATGCGTGGAGGGTGGTCCTTGAAGGCAGTGCTCAGTGGGGGTCTTACTTTGGAGAAATGGCTGAATGGGGAGCTCTTCACCATTGGGGTGACCCCCAGGCAATGGTCTTCATCTCCAATGAGATACTGGCATTGAGATGGACCCGTGAGACTATGCCTCCCATCCTTCTAGCCCACTTCTGTTTGTAAACATCTCTAGTTAAGCTATTGTTCTCATGGT
Source organism: Phoca vitulina (assembly GCF_004348235.1). Taxonomy (NCBI): domain Eukaryota; kingdom Metazoa; phylum Chordata; class Mammalia; order Carnivora; family Phocidae; genus Phoca; species Phoca vitulina. Next base: position 18,519,060 of record NW_022589734.1, read on the forward strand.
TTTGCTTCCTTTATTTGCAATTTGGTGATGTGAAACCTGAGACTGTTAGCCAGGGTTCTCCAGAGAAACAGAACCAATAGGATATATGTAAGAGGAGATTAACTAGAGGGATTGGCTCACACAGTTATGGAGACCAGGAAGTCCCATGATCTGTCATCTGCAAGTTGGAAAGCTGGGTGTGTAATTCGGTCCCAGTCTGAAGGCCTGAGACTTGGGGGACGGCTGGTGGAAATTCTGATCTGAGTCAGAGCTGGAAAACCAGGAGTGCTGATGCCTGAGGGCAGAAGACGGATGTCACAGCTCAAACAGAGCAAGAGCAAACCCGCCCTTCCTCTGCCATTTTATCTATGCGGACCCTCAATGGATTGGATGATGCTCAGGTGCGTTGGGGAGGGCGATCTTCTCTCCTAAATCTTCTGATTCAAATCTAATCTCTTCCAGAGACACCCTCACAGACATGGCCAGAAATAACGTCTTACCAGCAATCTGGGCATTCCTTAGCCCCGTCAGATTGAAGCTGACACATCAAATTAACCATCACACCCAGTAAATGTCAGGGTCCTAACAGTAAGATGGCAGTAAGCAGTTAAGTAGTAACCAACCTGAGCAAAGCTCGCCTTTCACACCCGAGTAATGATCCCTTGTCACAGTTCGAATCCATTCATTGCTCCTTCAGCAGTGAGTTGTCATTGAAAGGGTTCCTGTGATCATCACATTTTTGATGACCTCACGTCTGTCAACGTGAAAGCTGCCTCATTATCCTTCTCTCTTACCATCCAGACCGATCCTATTTGCATCAAGCTCAGTTACTGGGCTCCTTTACTGCCACAAGAACTTGATTAAACTCTTAGACCTTTCATTGGGGCTGCAGACTCTTGTCAACACTAACCTGTTATGGTGCCCTTCGAAGTACTTTTTCCTCCAGTGTTGTGGTGAACTGGGAGATCTTATTTAGCATTTATTAAATAGTAAATAGCTAATTACTCAAAGTAGCTATTTACATATTGAATTTATTTTTCTTGGCATCTTTAATGTCTGATTAACATTTTCTTCCTACAGCTGGAAGATACTTACATGGAATAAAACATTCCCTTATTTAATCTCAAGTGGAATATACGATAAGTGTGATCATTTTAATTTGTGTCATTTATTAGCAAGAGAGAGGTACCGTACAGGTGGGATGCTCCATCACACGCCAATTAGCAGGTGGCTTACAGGGCAAGAGGGAAAACTCCTTCACCAAGGGGATTATAGAAGTCAGAGAAGTAAAAGTTCAGCTATAGGAAAAACAGAAGAAATGACATTGGGGTGCCTGGTTTTGGAGACTGAGGACAGAGCTTAAAGCAATAATGCTAACATTGTACAAATATCCTAAGAGGATACTTAAAATAGAAAGTCTGGCACCTTCTCTGTAAAAAAACAAAATTTCTTTTTTCTGATCATATGAGAACGCCAGAACATTAGAGCTAAAGGAGACCTTTCTGATTTCAGGTGCATTATCCAGGCAAGGAAACTGAGGCATGAGACGTCTTGCCTCAGTGTGGTTTAAGTGAGGTGTGGACACATGTAACATCCAAGCCTGCTGTCTGCTATTCCACTGGATTTTTCAGAAATCTATAAGGCAGCGTTTCTTGTCTCCCACATGCTTTCCTCAGCTGGTTCCCTGATGGCTCACCTCAGGCTGTTTCATGACCCTGACCTCACATCAGGGAGAGGTCCAAAGTATGTTTTTTAAAAAGAGGATCATGGCAGGCTCACAAAGAGAAAGAGAGAGTAAAAGGGAATAAGGGCACAAAGGAGCCCATGGCTTCCGAATTTGGAAACACCTTTGTGGGAAAGTGCAGTTAACCACAGAAAGGAGAAGGTTTTGCTGAGGAGCAGCGCTGTAGTGCCCTGTTCATTGAGTTGTCCTGTTGAGCTTCCTTGCCTGGCAGCCAAGTTTTATGTTGAAAGGGTTTGCATTAGGATTAGCTCAGAGTTTAGTTTATGGCTTACACAAACCATAGCCATTTATTGGCACCACTAGCTTAAATAGAAAACTAAAATATTACCGAGTCATTGCTGATCTTGGTGTATAATAAGTCCTTAATAAATATCTCTTGATTGAATGAACAAATGCAGAGCTGCCTTTTATGATGATGCAGGTTGCATCCTACCCAAGAGGCCCAGCCAAGGGGCAGGAGTGGATGCTGAAGTCCATCTTGCCCACTGGTTACCTAAGCAGGGACTCTGGCAGATGGCTGCCTCCCCGCCCTGGAAGAGGTGTAATTTTCTAACTGGTCTACCCATCTTTCCTAATTTGCACAAAGGCACTATATGCACTAGCTGCAGCCCTGAAGAAATGTATGAAGCCTAGATGAAAGGGACCGAGAGGTCCAGACCCTGCTAAGAAGCCTCTCAAAGTGCTACAGTGGGGAGTGGCATTACCCAGTGACAGATGGGGGATCGGGTCAGGTGTCTGGAAACTGTGATGCTTCCTTCCTGTGCGTGTCTTATTCCTCTTCTATGAACTCATAATGTTCTTAGAGTTGGTACTACATCATTTAATAGTCACTTTTTTTATTGCTCTTTAAGATTTTCAAGTGGATCTGTTACTATTAGGTAATACCTTTGAAAGCATAGATGCCCTATAGCTCTGCCCTTAACATATATAAGAAATTCAACAAGTGTTTGTTTCATCATTTGAACAAACTAGATTGTAAGATTCTTGGAAACAGGAAGTATGCCAGTCTCTTTAGTTTCTAGCACTGAGTGCAGAATACATTTTATTAATTATTTTTTTAAAGATTTATTTATTTTAGAGAGAGAGAGCATGCAGAAAAGAGAGAGTGGGGGGAGGGGCAGAGGGAGAGGATCCTTCAAGCAGACTCCCCGCTGAGTGTGGAGCCCAAGGAGGGGCTGGACCCCATGACCCATGAGATCATGACCTGAGCCAAAACACAGAGTTGGATGCTTAAACAACTGAGTCACCCACGTGCCTCTAAATTTTATTAACTATTTGAAGAGGACTGTTGGACTGACTGAATCCAACATTTCTCCTGCATGCTATTGGAGATTCCAGCCTTCTTCCCCAGGTTGATGTATTGGGGAATGATTTTACTTAGTATGCTGTAGGTTTTTTTAAATGGGGGTCTGATACTTAAAGGGAAATAGTTTCTGTTGGATTCTCTGCCTTCCCTCTCCTCCCTTCTCCACCCTGTGCAATGGGGTGGCTGATTCGTGTGACCTGCACAGAGGAGCTCCCATGCCCCCTGGCTTCTGGTCGGGTTCAGTCAATAGGGAGCCCTGGTGGGAGACTAGGAGGAGGGGATTGAGGTCTGGTTATTTATTTCTCTAGCTTCCTCCTTGACGAGTTACTTCAAGGTTGTCTGCTGTCCTCAACATAAGGGCTCAAGGTGGCCTTCTAACCACTGTTCCCTGCTTCTAAGTACCAATGACTGCTCCCTTGTTTCACTCCGGTGGGTCCTCAAGTCCTAGTGGCTCTGCTGTTACCTCTGGTACAGCACTGTGCTATTTCTTGTAGTTTTCCTACATCCCACCCACATCTTTGCAAATATTTCCTTTATTATGCCCTCCGCAAATTACCCTAATGTGAGTGTGTCAGCTGCCTCATCTTGGCCCCAGTGCCTGACTAATTAGCACCACACTAACACATAAGTAGAAAGTATGAAGCAGCTGGAGTCCCCGCCCTGCATCTTTGTCCCCCTTTGTTGCTTTCTTTCTCAACCCTCTGATTTGCTCTTCTGGCTCCTCTCATTTTTAACCCCATCTTCAGGCTTTACATCTTGGTTTCCCAACTTTTTTTATGTTACCCTCAGCTCCAAGGTCTGGTGCAAAGTTAGCTTCTTCCCCTGGGTTCAGTCATGTTTGGAATAATTTCACTTCCCTTCCCTGTGTTCCTGGAGGACATTGCCCAGAGTCTGAGCCTGCCTCCTTCATGGGACAAGCCCCAGAAGATAGCTTTCCAACAAGCTCCAACTGCAGGAAGAATGAGCAACTCTTGTGTCCCTTTTCTTATTTACAACAGGGACATTGTTCCAAGTGAATGCCCCCTTCTTCCATTTATGAGAAAACCATTCCTTCCTTTATTGTATCAGCTGAAACTTTGATCTGCTTTCTGCCACTCAAGATTGGTGTCTTGGCATACATATTTCATGAAGTTACTGGCCCTTAGACTAACATAGGAATAACTTTAACAGATGAATTCCTTAAGTTTGGGACCTTGGGTTATATAAAATTAAATGAGTTCCCTGATGTTATCAGTTCTATAAATCCAAAGTTTTGTTGTATTTACATAAAATGAAGGTTCATTAAGATTTATCCTCTTTGTACTCAATCCCCAAAATGGATTATAAATTTTCTTCTCCTGGAGTTCTTAATGACCCAAAATATATTCTTTAAGGAGATCTGCTAACAGTTTTCTGAAATATAGAAATGTTGCCCCTACTACAGATTTTTTTTTCCCCACAGAAAGTCTGGCTCCTGTTGTTCATAGATTTGTCTTGAACTCTGCCCATGTCAAATAGTAAACACTAAGTGCTGAGACACGGTGTATAAAAGTACTTATGTCTGTCTGCACGCCAGGGGAGAGGACTTGCTCAGGAAATATTCATGAGAAAGTAAAAGGCTATTGAAACAGGGTTCATATGCTCTTTAAATGTCAAGTCAGAAGCCATAATAGCAGCGAGGCTTTATCTTAGTAGGAACAGAGGATGAAAATTGGACACTCTCCTGTGTAGCCTTCTGAAAGGAATGAATGGGAGCAGTAATTGGTAAGGACCTATCAATAAAGTATACTGGTGGTTTTGATACTAGTAATTGTTAGACACTGAAGAGTGAATTTCTAACAGACATGAAGACAAAGAATCTGATAGAGGTATTACTGAAGACTATTATGAGTCACAAGTACCCTCCAAGAAGTTGTGTGATTCAGGAAGTGACCCCTGGTTCACCGGCCTGTGAGAGAAGTATCCTCTCAAGAATAGGTCAAATAAATTTCGGGCTACCAGTAAACTACCCCATCATCTAAAAGTCTCCAACGCAATAAGAATGCCCCTAAAATGGCTTCTTGAAAGTTACTAGAGCTTGAAAGCGTAGGAAAAAATTTTTACCTCAGAGGCTTGTGAGCATTGTTTGGGGGAGGAAGGAAAACACTCACGTATCTGCTTCTTAATCTAAGAAAATGCATTGCGATAGGTGAGGAGTAGCTAGAAAAAGTTTATAAGAATGAGTATTAGTTTGCTGGGTCTGATCATGACAGTTGGTTAGAGAGTTGGAGAGTGTGACAGCCCCGGGAACAGATCGATAGAGACATTGCCAATGGTGTGCTTGGATCAGGACTCAGGCATATGGTTGACTTTGGAATGTGCTTTTGTTAGAACAAAGTAATAGGACAACATCTTACTAGCAACCATGTCTAGTTCTGTAAGACCGCCACCACTAAAACCTACAACTTCTCATCTCTGCAGTCCTGGGTCCAGTCCCTCTGCCTCTCCTGACAAACCTCCCCCATTGTCCACTCGCTGCACCCATTGTGGAGACTCTCCTTCAGCATATGTTCCTATCTTGTATGTTTAGGTAATTTACAATTAGATTATAATCTCTTGAATGAGGTCCAGCATTTCTCTGTCTTCTTTAATTTTCCAACATTAAGCTCTGAATCTGCCTTCTAATAGTAGGTGCTCAATAAAATACCCTGTTGGCAGGCTGAAATAATAATGCTGGGTTAATGCATTGGTTATTAGGCTGATTGTGACATTGCCATCATATTTTAGAATATTCCCAGCTGGTGAAGTCAGGGTATTTTGACCGTTAACATTGCTTGGTTTTCTATTTGTCTCTTGCTGATATTGTGTCATGTGTCTGACCTTTGAGAGGTACCTGAAACAAATTGTACATGCATTTAGTTTTTCAGCTGTTTTCTGTAATCTTATACTTCACTTACATACATAATGAATTATTGAGCAGAAATGGATGCTTTCCTAGAATGGCCTCCTCTATGAATGCTTATTAAATGAATAAGTGCAGGAAGGAAGGAATCAATCCCTGAACTGATAGCCCTGTATCCCTCCAATCCTTCTGATCTTTGGAACTGAATCTCCCACACTCTAGGTGGAGCCTCATGCTAGACTTTGTTATCTAGGATAGGGGGTAGAAGGAATCATGTCTGGAGATCTAGCTTAGCATCAAGGTAGTCCTTTTGTTGGTTATGACCTGACCTGATGGCCTTATTTTCCAATAACTCACATTTCTGTGATGAGGTCTCTGTTCAGCACTGTGCCCCAAACTGGATTTCTTTTCCAGTTACTTTAAGCATCTATTGATGAGGTGTCTGATTCCTGATGCTATGCTTCCTAGTGCCATGCTAGCCCAGTTAAGGGGATTACGTTTGATCCTAAAACCACTTTAGGGTTTTTAATCTAATTGTGTTAATAATCCTTTAGTGAAAGCCCACTGCTGTTGGGTAAGTTCCCAGCTCCTTGGCGTGCAAGAACACCTAGCACGCAGCCAATGCCAATCTGTCCTGCTTCTTTCCTTAATGCTCCTCATAGAAGGATCTTCATCACTCCTAGAATTGGCTATATTCCTTCACCTATGGTTCCTTCTCCCTAGAACAGATTTCCCTATTGTCTTCTCATGCTTAACTCATATTCAGTCTTTGGGTTTCACTTTACATATCACTTCCTCTACTGAATTCCTGGTAGTAAACCTTCGGTATGGTCCCAAGGCATCACACACCTGCCTGATCAAACATAATATCACACTGGCTCTGGATGCCTTATTACATTTCTGTTTTCCCATTTGATGCTAAGTTTCATGAGAGCTGAGACAACAAGAGTCTTTTATACCATTTTATCCCCCATGATCAATATTCTTTTAAATGAGAATGAATATATGAATATGATGGGATAGATGGATATTAATCTCTCTTACTTAGCTCTCCTCTGATTATATTTTGGATTCCTGAGACAGTATAGAATCCAGCTATGATCCAAAATGAGGGAACATATCTGGTTTTCTTTGTAGGCTTTTAGAAGGAATGGTTTCTCTCTCTCTCTCTCACACACACACACACACATACACACAGAAAGAGAGAGCGGGAGAGCGAGAGAAATGGCTAGGAGTGGGTGTCAAGAACTCAAAGAAAGGTTTGTCTTACTTAATAGAAAATACATTTTCTTTAAATGTTCTTGGTAAAATGAATTGTTCTAAACTAAATGAAACTCCTTAAAATCAAGGGTCATTTGACAGATTCATGGAGCATGGTGCTTCCCACCTAAGTCCAAGTGTCATCTTATTTACCTGTTTTCGCAACGTGTGAAAAGCATTTAGAACACTCACAGCTTGTCAAATGACAAGGAGTCACCTGGTTTGGGAAAATGTTCAGATCCATAAATTGCAGAGCCTTGCTTCTTTAATGAAGCAAAAATCGACTTCTTTGATTTGCAAATTTGGACCTTTGCAAAATGGATTTTCCTGAGGGGCTTATTCATGACTTAAAAAGAAGCTTGTTGAATGAGTTGATGGAGGTGGGAAGGTTGAAGATAAACGGATGTGAGGAACAAGCAGAGAGACACTAGCCTTGCTGGGTCTTCTGAAAATGTCACAGAGCAGAAGCTCAGATGGGTCAAACCAGTAATTCTCCCCCAAATTCTTATTTGGCTCTGGAACACATAGTTCTTCGAAAATAGTCTGTGATATCTTAGGTATTCACAGTGTGTCAGGGCCTTGTCTTAGTGGAAAAGGGAACAGGTTCTAAAAAAAAAAAAAGGGAATTGGAGATTGACTCCTTGGATGGCTGGGCATGCTTCCATTTCAGAGGACTGCCCTATGACCAAAGCAGAGCAACATTGTTGGCAATTGTACGGCCTACAACAGATGCAGCTCTGAATATGGCCGTCTGCTCAGCTTTCAAGAAAACAGGTTCTGAAACCCACCTACCTGTCCTTCCTAAGCTGTTGTGTACAGTACACAGAAGCTGTTGAGAGGGAAACAGAATATCCTGAAGGGAAAATACATTGATGTTTTGTGCTTCGAGATATTATATAACTCTCATATGCAGGATGTTAGAAACATCATATTTCCCAAACAGTTCTCACTTTGAAATATACACCGTGGCCACGCTGAGGCCCTTCAGGTGCTGGCTTTCCTTTCTGGCTTCATTCTCTTCTGCTGTTGTATGAGGTGTGAACTTGGCAGCTCGTGTGTCTGAGACGTGGGGGCGGGTAAAGGCAGCTTCAAGTCATCAGAGTGGTTGAAAGCCAGTTCCTTCCTCCTCTACTGTGGCTCTGAACTTCACTGCATGCTGCCATCTCCTAGAGGTGAAAGGGGGAGCTGTCCCCATCCAGGACCATGACTCCAGAACCTCTTCGCTTTGCCATCTGGCAGCTTTCCCCACTCGGGCCACTCTTTACACTTTTTGCTCCCACAGCAATTCTAGTTCCAAAAAATGTGAGGGAAATCCAGGATTCCATGTAGATGCAGTTGAGGCAAATTGAATATAGTATCTCATATGACCCAATACGTTTAGTTTGGGTTTAAGGTGTTATGTTTGTTCTTTCTGTTTTTAGTCCTTTTAACCTTTAGACCCTTCTCTCAGTTTCTAGTTCCTAAAGGGGAAGATCTGGTCAGTTCAGTATACTTTCTCTCTCTACTCTGAGGCTGCCTTTAATCTGATTTTAGCTTCTGGAGGAATAAAATCATTTTTTGTTTATACTATATATATAAGTATATGTACTTATACTACAGAGTCTTGGAGTCCCCGAAACCACCCTCTCTTCTGACACCAGTTGCCAGTTTGGGGATAACCAAGACCACCCTCATGTTCAGTAGTTTGCAGGAAGGACTCGAAGAACTCACTGAAAGCAGTTATACTCACGGTTAGGGTTTATTACAGTGAAGGGATTCAGATTAAAGTTAGCCAAGGGGAGAGGGGCATAGGGCAGGGCCTGGAAGAGTTGCAAGTGAGCATCTTCCAGTTACCCTCACTCAGTGGAGTTATCCAGGCAGCGTTTACTTGTCACAGCAATGATGTGTGTTGATATACACAGAATATTGACAACCAGTGAAGCTCGATCCAACCTTAGTGTCCAGGGTTTTACTGGGGCTCAGTCATGTAGACATGGTTGACCCCCAGTGTGTCTGACCTCAGACTCCAGCCCCTTCAGAGGTTGAGATGATACTGCATGACCTGCGGACCCTTCACCATAAATCACATTTTTAGCATAGACTCTCTGGCATGGCCCAAGGTTGTAAACAGATACTCTCATCAGGCTAGACATTCCAAAAGCTTAGAGACTACCTTCTAAAAGCCAAGGGTGAAAGTCAAACCTATCTTTGGGCAAAATTAATCCTTTGCCTCCTAGATACCTTATGCTTTCAGCTGAAAATGTAGTCTGGTTATCTGGCTGTTTTACTAATTAAGCTTTACCCCCCACTTCATTGTGAAATGATTTTGGTCTTTCCCAAATGTTATGAGTCTTTTCTTTTTTGTAACCAACAGAAGCTTTTTGTTTGAGATAAATGAGGATTTGGGGTCTCTTTCTTGAGAGAGTTGCTACTGGGTAGTGTGTGTCCAAAGGCAAGTTTCAGATGAATTCTGGCACACATAAAAACCCTTGTTAGCAAGCAGGCAAGAAACGAAGTTTTAAACACAGCAATTTTTTTTAAACTTTGGAGATTTTTTAAAAAATTTAAAATCAATTAGCCAGCATATAGAACATCATTAGTTTCAGATGTAGAGTTCAGTAATTAATCAGTTGCATTTAACACCCAGTGCTTATCATATCACATGCCCTGAACTATGGGAAACTTTGGAGACATTTATTTACTTTTCCATATCACCAACCATGAATATGAATGGCTAAGTCCTATATTTCCCCAGGAAAAGATAAAACTATTGAGTGAATATTATAATATTATATCCTACGGAGAACTTCAATGTTAAGAGCTCTTGCTTTTGGTTCCATAGCCCTCTTTGAAATGCCCTAGCAAAAACTATTTTTTAAATTCAATAAAGTCTTCTTAAAAATTTTTTTATTTTATATTTTTTTAAAGATTTATTTATTTATTGGAGAGAGAGAGAGAGAGTGCACACACATGAGCGGGGCAGGGGCAGAGGGTGAGGGAGAGAGAATCCCAAGCAGTCTCCCCACTGAGCATGGAGCCCGACACGGAACTCTAGCCCATGACCCTGAGATCATAACCTGAGCTGAAATCAAGAGTTGGATGCTTAACTGACTGAGCCACCCAGGCGCCCCAAAATTCAATTAAGTCAATCTGTCACTTTTGTCAAAAGACCCCTTGGCTCCTTACATCTCCTTTCTCTCACTATCCCTTCACTGGTGCAATTTGGACCTCTCCTGCACAGACCTTGGGAGGTATTCACAGGTGGGAAAGCATTCCTTTTTCAGCAAATTTGACTGATGAGTGGTCCTTAATGCAATTAAAGCATCCTATGTTTACAGCTTCTCTATTCACTCAGCAAATATTTTAAGAGCCTACTGCTTCTCATTCTGTTTATTTATTTATTTTTATTTTTTTAAGGGCAGTGGTTCTCAAAGAGTAATCCATCCATTCTTGGTGGTCCTTGATGCATGTTCAGAGGGTCTGTAATATCAAAATTATTTTTATAATAAGTCTAAGATATTATTTGACTTTTACATGGTGTTGACATTTAGAATGATGGTGAAAAAAGGAATGGTGGGTAAAAGGTCTAGCATCTGAACATTAACCAAGGTGGTGGCCCCAAACTCAAGAGGTCCTTGTAATCTTTGCATTTAAAAAGAAAAAAAAAAGCCAGTTTCTCTTAAATATGTCTTTTTTTTAAAAAGTCTTTAATGAAAGAATATAATTTATTAACTTTAGTAAATCTTGACCCTTCAGTAAACATCTATTTAATATTTTGTATGACAAAATGGGAACTATTCACAAAGCATTTGTGCTTTATCCTGAGGTTTACTTGAGGTTGAATTAAGTTGTGAGCTGAACTATAGTGGCTTTTTGCATGGGATACCATTTTTCTTGAAAGACTCACTGACACACCAACTATCGTTGTTCCGATTTGTGTATTTCACAGAGATATCCTTGAAAATGTCAATTCAAAAACAAACTACAGTAGTCATTTCCAAGGAGAAAATTTTAAATCTCAGGTGAAAATTTAAATTTTTGAAAACTTGTATCCACCCTCATGAGCTTGAGAGCTTCCCAATTCTTAAAGATTTTTTTTTGATGAACCCAATGGTGATATTAAAAATGTGACTTTTTGGTATTGTATTCTGAAATGTGGAATATTTGGAGAATCAGCATACTCAGTAAACCAGTATTTTCTAAAGTATCAATAAATGATGTCACAAAACCATATGTGGTAAAAGAACTATTCAATGTGTGAGATAAACCAAGGTATTTTAATATAATAGAGTAAAAATGTTTACTTACATGGTTAAAGATTCCACATTGTAACTAAACTTAAACTAAACTACTTCCTGAGTTTGGGTTTAGTTTCAAAAAATCATACCCACATTTATCTGAAAGGGCTATTAAAAATACTCCCCCTTTCCTCAAGTATGTATCTGTGTGAAGTCAGATATCTTTCATATACTTCATCAAGAGCGACATAGCTTAACAGATTGGATACGGACCCATATATGAGGATCCACCTGTTTCTATTAAGCAGACATTAAAGAAATTTATAAAAATGTAAAGAACATGGCCACTCTCCTCACAAACTACTGTTTCTTTAGGACATATAATTATTTTTCATAAAAACGTGTCATTTTAAAAATAATGGATTTCATGTCATTCGGTTTTAAATAAATAAGTATAAATTTTTAAGTTTTAGCTTCTGATATAGTAAATAATGACAGATATAATCCACATAAGCAAAACTCTTTGGGGCCTGGATAATTTTTACGCATGTAGAGGTGTCCTGACACCAAACTTTGGACAGCGCAGTTTTATGAAAGTGCATTCAGTGGCACGTTGCCACCCGGCTCTAAGGAGGAGAGAATGGTTGGGTTTTTTACAGGCTGACTGTGGTTTCGGAGATGGAGCCTCAGAGTGTTCTGAAGAGAAACAGCAGGAAGAACAACTAGGATACGGGGCACCCGCCTGGTTTAGTCGGTAGCGCGTAGATGTGACTCCTGATCTGAGGGTTGTGAGTTCAGGCTCCATGTTGGGCATGGAGCCTACTTAAAAAAAAATAAATGACTGGAATAGGACAAAAGAGATTTTGAAGATTTTGTTTTATTTTTGTTTATTGTTTTTACCCTATCTGTAGCAATCTTTTTTGGAAGGAATTTCAGTATTTACTTACAAAATGATTTCTTCCAAAGTATATTCCCATTTGGACCCCATTGAGTCACCTTTAACGAGTATGGGTATTTCTGTATTTTTTCTACTCCTGAACACAAATGCCATCACGCTTTGCCTCTCCATTGAATATTTCTCCCAATGCATTTGTTTCACCTAGAATTTTGTTTTACTTTTTATTTTTATATTTTATTTTTAATGCAGAATATTAATTAAAGTTACTGACATATTTGATAAATTTCTGTGTCACCATCCTTCATTGTCTCTTCAGGTTCAAATGTCTTTTTGATGAATTATATCCTCTCCTAATTTTTTTCAGACAGGTTTGATAATAAACTCTCTTACTCTTTGGATGCTTCACAAGTAAATGATAATTTTAGTTATTTTATTTTCACAGCTGCATATTTTATTACTATCTATCTATTTTTGCTGATGAGAAATCTAATTAATATTTCCTTGTAGATACTCCATTTGCTTTTGCATCTAAATGTAGGCAATCCAGGCACAATAGCAGGATTAAAAAAGAAAGACATATTTGGGGCAAACAGTGCTTCCAAATTTCACTGTACAGACAAATGTCAACTTTGCTTTTAATTTAGGCTTATGTCCCTGGGCCTATCACTGCTCCCAACCCATAAGAGATAGTCAATATAATTTTTGTTGTTGCTGTTTTGTTTTATTGTATTTTTTTAGTAAAGCATGAATGAATGAACGCCAACTGTGTTGGCACTTATAAAATTTAAACCTATCAACAATTGAGATGTTGCTGAAGAATGTTAATTTGAGAGAATTTTAGATGCCAAAGTTTGTGGATCACAGAGATAAATTGAGAAGTCAGCTTGGTGGTTAGTATTGGTAGAAGCCTCACGTCTGTTTCCTTTTGCAAGTGCTCAGACATGCATGCTAAATTTTACAGGCTGGGCTGAAGCAGACTTCTGACTCAGAGTGGTCAGAAATGGTGTGATTATAGGGGCCACTATATATCATGCCTTGGAGTGAAGTTGTGAGGAATATTTCAGGACTTAGGGTCAAGGTTTGGGTGAAAGGGCAGAAGTCAGGAACAGAACAGATCAGAACCCCATCAGCCAGTGAAACACAAGTTGATGTGAGAGAAAAACGTCTAGGGCTTTTAGAGAAAAAGTCTTAACCAAAACAAGGGTGCATGATGTGGGTACCGGTCACCTGGTTCAATTACAATGACAGATCAGATATCTTGGTGAATTTACTGTGGTGTCATGACAGTCTACTCCACAAACTGCATTTACATTTAGAAGAAAATGTTCTTAATATCATTTTTCTAAAAATCAATTTGTGTGTAGGTGGTCAACACCAGATGTTAGCAAAATCCTATTATCTGATTCTGCTTGTTTAGAATCACACCCTAATTCTGGTATCTTTTTTTTTTTTTTTTAAGATTTTTTATTTATCTGAGAGAGAGAGAGGGAGAAAGAGGAAGAGAGAGAAAGAGCGTGAGAGACAGAGAGCATGAACCAGGGGAGGGGCAGAGTGAGAGGGAGAAGCAGGCTCCCTGATGAGGGGGGAGCCTGATATAGGACTCGATCCCAGGACCCTGGGATCATGATCTGAGCAGAAGGCAGATGCTTAACCAACTGAGCCATCCAGGCACCCTCCTGTATCTTGCTGTGGGTACTTTTTAGGGAATATTGTATGTATCACAATGCTTTTTAAAATATCTTTTAACCATTGGGGATATGTAGGGTATTATATTCACTGCTTAAATCACGCACCCATATACACAGGCACATGTCCATCTAAGGAGATCCACGTAAGTGGAGACTCAAAGCAAATTCTTTGAGGTCAATGAACCAAAATGTGTCTGCAACAAAGAAAAAAAAAAGGTTTACAAAATACCCCGCCTTCCTTTCCTCTCAGTCTAGGTAGGTAACCTCCTTGAATTCTGTCTTCTTGGGTGGGTTGCTATGGATGATTGAATCCTACTACACTCCTTGCCAGTATTGTGTATCTCTGAGTTTTCCTTATGGTCAAGATCCTTCTCCCCATACCACTGATGTGAACAGGAACAGGGGATGTCATTCTTTTGCAGCATTTGCGTTTGTGATTGTCTTTGACCCTACTCTTCTGCTCTGAGTACTAAGGCCAAAGAGGTGTCCTGGTTTTGGTGCAGTCTGGAGGTGGCAGTGTACGTTTGTTTTTAAATTCCTCACCAGGAAGACCTTGGTTTTCCTTAGAAGCTGGCCAACCCAGCCCCCAAGTTACACCTGCTTCCAGCTGCCACCTTTCATGAGCCTGCTGGGTTAAAACACATTACACTGGCAGGCGCCAACAATTTTACATAGTCCTGAAAGCCGGGGAAGCTGGATCAGAGGAGGGTTTACCCTGTGAAAATCTTGCTGTAGAACAGGGGAAAGAATTCAGCTCTTTATTGGCAGTTTGAGTGCTCTTGCTTTGAGGAGCTGAGAAAGCATGCCTCCCTGAGTCGGAAGCAGAGAATTAGGCACTGTGTTCTAAGGGGTGGCAGTGGGATTGAAATTTACAGGCAAAACTCAAATGTGCAGGAAGGTGGCCATGTTTCTCAGGAAGGTGGCCATGTTTCTCCAAAACTGGAGACCATCTTCTCCCAAACTGCTAAGTCAGTTTAAAATCCCAATCAGGGCATTTTCCTCGCTCTGATACTGTCCCCTCCTCTTCTTCTGGGATAGCATGTGGATAGGGAGTCAGAAGTCCCATGGCAACAAGGAGGAAATATCTGCTTTGCAGACTCTCTCGCTCGTGTCCTTAATTGGCTTCTGCTGAGACTCCTCGTCTCTCTGAGGCTGTGGTTCCCAGGCTCTGGCTCGTATGCATCCCCAGCTGAT
This sequence comes from Phoca vitulina, assembly GCF_004348235.1. Taxonomy (NCBI): domain Eukaryota; kingdom Metazoa; phylum Chordata; class Mammalia; order Carnivora; family Phocidae; genus Phoca; species Phoca vitulina. The sequence continues at coordinate 18,534,206 of NW_022589734.1, forward strand.
GGAGCGTATTATTGCTCTTACCCAATGCACCATGACTGCTCTGGGCTCCTTTCTGGGCCACCTGGTAACCAGGCGGGTGCCCTGTGTCAGTTCTCATGTATTCTTTGAAGTTCAATGATATCCACTTGGCTCCTGGATTTGAACTGATCATCCTGCATCCTCTGTTATGAGCTCCTTCTGCCCTTTGCTGTGGCAAATGTCTGGCAAAAATCACACTCCAAATTCTTAGCTAATTCTCTACCCATCTTGGGCAGGTGGGTGGAGTGGGCAATAGGATCTTCTCCTTGCCTTGCTGGTATTATGGGAGACCTAGGAGAGGTATATAGGTGGCTGTTTCAGGCCCTCTTTGATGACACCTGCCTTCCAATCAACATCTAGGCTGCTTGCTCAAGGCGGGGCTAGGCTCCTGGTAGAGGTGAGGGCTTGCTGTGCTCTACTTACCAGCAAGCAGCTACTTTGTTTGGCTCCATGGGAATTGGGAAGGGCCTACTTTGAATGAGCATAAGAGGAGTAAGAGTACCTGAAACTTTCTCAAACACAAAGTTCCCTATCCTTACACATGTATCCTTATACATTATAACCATCGTATTTCCTGAATCCTCTAGATCAACATCCCACCTTAAATTCAAGAATTCTAAGTTCCTAATATCCCTTGGTGGTTCACTTTAACTTTAAATGCTTATTTTTCCCTTGTAATGCATTTCAGTTATCTATGATTTGGTATTTGCCATTTTTTTTTTAAATAACAGAAATAACATTTAAAGGCCCTGTGTGTGTATATATATATATATATGTGTTCTAGAAGAAAAATTAATTTCTGAAAAAAAAGAAAAAAAGAAAAATTAATTTCTGATAAACTTAGTTACTTGTATTAAGTCATTTCCCACATGATCAGTTATATAAAAGAATTCATCTCAGTAGTAATATAATGAAAAAAGATGTGGTTCAAATAACTAAAGCAGAGAGAGGAAGAGATGTAGCATTTTTAGAAGTTGAGCATGTGCTCAGTGTCCCCAAACCGGCAAAACATAGGGTTTTATATCTGGACTCTTACATCTCTTGCCAGATACCCCCAGTAAGCTGCAGAGACAATGATCTCTTTTGATTTGATAATGTTGGTCTCTGATCATAACAGTGTTCAGGAAGGATGTACGGTGAATTGGGGAGAAATTAAAATATAAACTGAGAGAACTGTCTTCAGTAACCATAAAATACTTTATATGTGTGCATGCATATGGTAGCTTTTATTGGGAATAAGGTACTATGCTTTCTATCTTTGCCAGATGATAGAAAATACAGGAAATCTATTTGAAGGCATGAATGTTGAGAATTCTGAATCCAGGGATACATTTCTTCTTCTGAGTCGAGCACTAACATGTTCATTGCAATTAGGAAATTGACTGCTATGTAAGAACCAAGTCAGAATGAGAGTTATGATTACAAGTGGAATTTGTATAAGTTATGATTATAAAGAGCAACATATAGTTTATAAAACATGATTGCTTCTTTTGATCCTCACAATCATGTTTTGAGGGAAGAATTATGTTCCTCCTAATTTACTAGTGAACCCAGCTGTTAAGTTACTTTCACGAGGTAAATCAACCAAGAAATAAAGCTGGGATTCATATTTTATGATAATATTTTTTGGTAGATCAATTCTCTACTAATAGATCTTTAGGTGCATTTGTGAACATTCTTTTATTTAATATTTTAAAAAGACTAAAATAATGTCATCTCCATTAAGACTCAGTTAGTTGTTAATGGAGATTCATTTGCTTTAATTTTTTTTATTAGGAAACTTTCAAACCTGTAGGAAAGTAAAGAGAATAGTGTAATGAACAACTACGTATTCATGAGCTAAATTTAATGATTGTGTACCTTTCACTATATTTGCTTTATATATTTTTTTTTGCTGAAATATCTAAAATAAATTATAGGCTTTATGATAGTTCATCCCTAAATACTTTAGAAGGCATTCTCCAAAAATACAGACATTTTTCCTAATTAACCACCTGCTTAACCATTACATCATCACAATGACATCCTTACTAACATCCAGTTCATATTCAAATTTCCTACATTAGCCTTTAATACTTTTTTTTTAAAGATTAATTAATTAATTAATTAATTTGACACAGAGAGAGATAGCGACAGCAGGAACACAAGCAGGGGGAGTGGGAGAGGGAGAAGCCGGCTTCCTGCCGAGCAGGGAGCCTGATGCGGGCCTCGATCCCAGGACCCTGGGATCATGACCTGAGCCGAAGGCAGCCGCTTAGCCGACTGAGCCACCCAGGCGCCCTAGCCTTTAATACTTTTTAATGTTGGTGTGTTCAGGGTAGGATCAAGTTTAGGTCCACAGACCACACTGGGTTGTTGTCTCTTAGTAGCTTTGCTTGAAGACTCAGTGTACCTTCCTTTTGCTCCTTCCCCCTCCCACGTACCTGTTGAGTCGAGCTGGCTGGTCATCTTGTAGAAAGTTCCACCGGCTGGATTTCTCAGATTGCTTCCTTGCTTAACTTGTTCCTCTCATGGGTGCTGCTTCTGTTCACTGAAAATTAGATCTACTATTTCCATTAGGCTCACATCAGTCCTTTTTAGAAAGACTGTTTCAGGGGTGAGACAGAGGAAGCATGTCCAGTTGACCCATGCTTAGTGACGCTGATGTTGATTACTATGTGGAGGTGATCCTCACTTCTAAAAGACCATAAATAAAATGTTGGAGAGGTTGTGGAGAAAGGGGAACCCTCTTACACTGTTGGTGGGAATGCAAGTTGGTACAGCCACTTTGGAAAACAGTGTGGAGGTTCCTCAAAAATTTAAAAATAGAGCTACCCAATGACCCAGCAATTGCACTCCTGGGTATTTACCCCAAAGACACAGATGTAGTGAAAAGAAGGGCCCTATGCACCCCAATGTTCATAGCAGCAATGTCCACAATAGCCAAACTGGAAAGAGCCGAGATGCCCTTCAACAGACAAATGGATAAAGAAGATGTGGTCCATATATACAATGGAATATTACTCAGCCATCAGAAAGGATGAATACCCAACTTTTGCATCAACATGGATGGGACTGGAGGAGATTATGCTAAGCGAAGTAAGTCAAGCAGGGAAAGTCAATTACCATATGGTTTCACTTATTTGTGGAACATAAGGAATAGCATGGAGGACATTAGGAGAAGGAAGGGAAAAATGAAGGGGGGGAAATCGGAGGGGGAGATGAACCATGAGAGACTATGGACTCCTAGAAACAGACTGAGGGTTTGGAGGGGAGGGGGTGGGGGGATGGGTTGGCCCAGTGGTGGGTATTAAAGAGGGCACATTCTGCATGGAGCACTGGGTGTTATACGCAAACAATGAATCATGGATCACTACATCAAAAACTAATGATGTACTGTATGGTGACTAACATAAAAAATAACAAAAAATAAAAGACTGTATATTTTTTGCAGTACTTTTCATACTTCATAATTAATTTCAATTAATTCTGGACTCTAACTTGGACATGTATACACACTGAATTGCTTAGATTCCATAGAATACTGAATGCAGGTATTTAACCAATACGAAAAGATATGAGATGCTCGGGAGAGTGCGTTTAATGTATCTTTGAAATTAAACTGAAGTTAGTATTATTTGCTAATGAGACATTGTGGATTCAAGAAGAAATGGCCCCATCAAGACTACTCCCTTTTGATTCATTCTTTTTTTTACCCTCAGTGACCTTCTATTTTTTTGTCTCACTGTATTCCCTGAGCACCTGTGTATGTGCAGCACGCCTTACCAACATTTCGGAGATCGTAAGAGCAGATTTAAAGATTAAGTGTTTTCCTCCTCGTCCTTGCTTTCCAACACACACAGACACACACATATATACATATAGCGAGAAAGAGAATTGAGAAATAAATGTCACTCATTTACTCAATTTTATGACACATTTTTCACTGATTTATTAGGATCATTATCATTAGGATAGGTATCACTATCCATGCATATATCTTTGTGCACGTGTGTGTGTGTGTGTGTGTGTGTGTGTATTCAAAAGCAAATTTGAATATAAGGTGAGCCTTGCAACTGATTGCATTTTAGAATCACAGGCATGTGTTAGCCTGCATGAAGATGTTATAAAGAAAATCTCTTCTGTATTCTGTACACTCACATTCTCCTCTATCTAGTGGTCTTGATATGTTAATAATTTTTAAAGTAAGCTTTGTTTTCACTGAGAGTAGCTCCTCTTTTAAAGCTCCTTCGGTGGAGGGACATGTGGCCTGGCTTCACTGATCTGCAAACAACATCCCCTCTGAGTACTATCATCATCCAGACGGTTTTCTTACTGAGCAGTTATGAAGGTTTATGACCAAGTTATAAACAGGAGACGGGAGCTTATGTTAATGAGGTCAACGCTGTTTCTGTTATGTCTTTGACTTATTAAACAGTCCCCCAAAAGGAATACCTTTTCCAAATGGGCTAAATAGAGAGAGAAACTTTTGCCAGCTGAAGACTTACACCGCAAGTGTACTTACTGGTGTACAGCTGGATCTAAATCCGTGTGGAGCCATTCAGCGAAACCTAGCCCACTGTAGCTATAACCTTAGTATTTACTCATGTATTTGTATCAATGGTCACTTCCACAATGATTTCTTTGTCTCAGTCAACTCGGGCTGCCATAACAAAATACCGTAGGCTGAATGACTTACACAACAGGAATTTAATTTCTCACAGTCGTGGAGGCTGGGAAGTCCAAGATCAAGGTGCTAGCCAGTTTGATTTCCTGGAAGAGCTCTCTTCCTGGCTTGCAGATGGCTGTCCTTCTCACTGTGTCCTTTCCTGGCAGGGAGAAAGAGAGAGCAAGCGAGCTCTCCGTTGTGTCTTATAGAAGAGTGCTAATCCCATCATGAGGGCCCACTCTCATGACCTCATCTAACCCTAATTAGGGCCCAAAGACCCCCCACCTCCAAATGCCCTCATATTGGAGGTTAGGGCTTCAACATATGAATTTGCAGGGAGGGGAACGAACATTCAGCCCATAACAGTCTTCATCTGGAGAGTGAGTGAATGAGGGAAAAAATTATATCTATTTTGTTAGATCATTTGGTTTACAAATCAGCCTCTGAAGATTTAGGTTGTTTGTGCTTTATTCCCCAGCTGCTGGGCTTGGTGTCAGAAGAGTTGCTTCTGTTATGGTCTGGTGATGATACTTGATCGAATGAGAGCATACATCTCACCACTGAGTCAGAATAAAGGCAGGCATCTCAGAAAAGTTCACATATCGTGTGAAGGGTTGATAGTCGATATAGCTCATTCTAGCACAATGGATCAGGGCATGCTGGTTGTGGGTTTTGTCTTCAGTGTTGCAATGTTTTATCAATTTGCAATTATAGTCTTAGCCCCAGATTTGTATAGCCTTTGATAAGGAAGTCACCAGCTTGCGGTTGGGTGGGGTGGGTAACCAGACAGCTGCTCATGCATACCAATGAGGGTTTTGTCGATGCAAATTTGGAGAGCCCTTTTAAAAATTTAGCCCTAAGTGTCTACTTTGAGCTTCGGTGTGATATGTGATACGAGACCACTTAACCAGCAAGTTTACCTCTAATTTTAGCTTCACCTGAATTAAAGCTGGCGTGACATCGCCTACTGCCACAGACATTAGCAACTTTAAGGTGCAGAGAGAAAGAACCTGAAATTAGATGCAGTCCAAGGGAAGAATCACCAGAAAGTCACTGATGGTTTTGTGTTGTTTTCAAAATTTCAGGAAATCTCTGATGAATATTAGGGTAAAAGAGATAATTTGCTTCTTCATAGGAACACGTTTTTAATGCCATTTATTTCCTACTTTGGCAGCTTAAGACAATCAGCCTACAAACATAGGAAGCCAAACAAAACAAGCTGTTTGGGGAATGGATTCTCCAACAAATCCCTTTCCAATGAGCTAGGGTCCTCAGTAAAAAAGGATGCTTTGCATCTCCAGCTTACTCCTCAAACGTCAGACCGTTGGGCTGCTGAAATGTTCCAGCAAGCGAGACAGCTGAACAGTCATTGTACCATTTTGTTCTGGATATGTGGCCAGCCCAGGCAGATAAGCATTGTTCTTTGTGTGAGGGGACAAAGAATGTAAGCTTCCCATATCCTCTCTTAGATAATCAAAGTGACCACTCCATATATTAGCTTAGCATTTCTGCTTCTTGTAAGACCACATCCCTGACTTCATCTGCACTCACAGCAATGTTCACACCCAAGTACCAATCAAATGAATCGAGCCTACCTGTTCTCATTGACTGTAGCTGATACAGGATGATGACAGAGAGAAAAGGGGACAGTCACCCTTAGGACAATAGGCACAAAGCAACAAAAGAGAAAAATAGCCAATGAGTGAGGGCTACCTCTGCAGGAATCTATGGTATCAATTAATTCAACGAATATTTATTTTGTGCTGGGAAGGATTATTAGATCGAAAGACCCAAAGATGCTAAGGTGCTGTCTTTACCTTCAAGAGATTGGCAGAGAGGCAGATCAAAATATGCAGATGAATGAAAGTATTATGCACATTGTCATACAAGTCCATCTCGTTTACGGGGGGGGGGGGGCGGGATTCTGAGGAGTGCACCAGCCCCCTTACTGGGGACGTCAGGAAAGCCTTTAAAAAAAGGCAGAGGAAAACTGTTGGGGGAAAACACCACCAAAAAATAGTACAAAGCAGTATAGGGTAAATAAGAATGAGGGAACCAAACATCTACTGAGTAGGCACTTAGAGAAGGGAGAATTCACTCTTGTTTAGAGTGGAAAGGGAAGATACTGTAAGAAAGGGAGTTGAGTAATATATGTTGTAGTTTGAAGGTGAAAAGTTGTAAAACCTGACCTATGCTAACACTGCCTTAGTCCCTGCTTGTGCGTGCAGTCTCTGTGGGGCCAGGCTGGGGGCTCTAGGATACTTGGGGCAATAGGAAGTCATAACCTTCTCAGTGGCTCTGGAGATGGGAAGATAGGGCTAAGTCAGCCCAAACTGGGCTTGTAATTGCCACGCCATTTCCGTTTTACACAGTATTTTGGTACCGTTGGTTGTTTTTTTTAAAAACACAACATACTTGAACAGAAATACATATAGAACTACCTTCTCCACTACAACATACCTCCCTATGAAACAGCAAAAGGTAAACTATATAATAGGCATGGTACTAGAGAAGTAGACATGTGGAGTTTATTTCCTCTAAACATAAATTCAGGGAGGAAATCTCAGTTTGCGTTTTGAAATAGATTCTATAGCTCTTAGACTCTTCCCAAGAAATGTCTGAGTAAATAACCTTGGATTCCTGAATGAATGACTTCCCTTCTGAGTGTCTGGTGGAATAGTCTTACCACTGTGTAAAGAATGGATTCTTGGTTGGGCAGACTGTGCGATCTTAATGTTCACTGATGCACTAGCTTTTAGTTTGACATGAGAGAAGGGATGGGTTTGTCAGATTTCTTCAAAGATATCTCTTTCCAGTTGAAGAAATTCTTCATGCTCAGGCAACCAGCCACCCACATGTGCAAGCCCCAAATAGGAATGTCTGAATGTGGGTGTGTGTCTCTTCTGGATGAGTGTACCTTTCTGTGGACGCACAAAACAAAAACCAAAGATCTATAAATGGGTTGATGGATTAAAAAAAGCCTAAGTCAGTATATGGCATTAGTTACATTTTTACCAATGCCTCCTTTTCAATCTTAGAATAATTCTTTGATATGCAACAGTGCAAGCTCTGTAGGAAATTTTGTTGTGGTGGTAGAAAGACCTCAGAGTTTTAAAGGATGGAGCCCCGGTTTCTTAGCTGTGCCTTGAATTACCTCTGAGACCCCAGATGAGTCCCTTCTGTTTGAAGAACTTTGTTTACTTCCTTTTTCTTTTTTTTCTTAGAGAGAAGGGGGGAAGGACAGAGGAAGAAAGAGAATCTTAAGCAGGCTCCACGCTCAGCGTGGAGCCCGATGTGGGGCTTGATCTCACAATCCTGGGATCATGACCTGAGCTGAAATCAGGAGTCGGATGCTTAACTGACTGAGCCACCCAGGCACCCCTGTTTTCTCCCTTTTTGAATGGAGTGAGTTAAATTAGTGATCTATACAAATCCTTCACATTCAATATTCTATGATTCTAGATTCTATGAATAAACCAGAGAGATCTTAGTTTCAAGAATCTATTGTTAGGAACATTTGCGTCATTTGGTTCCTACGGTGCCTAATTCAAGCTGGCTACCAGAACACAGCTCTCTGTCATGTCGTTGGGAGACTGATGTGCAGGGTGGCAGCACCGCCTGGATTTGGAAGTTGAGTCAGCTAGAACACAGATGGGAGGAGAGGATTTATGTAAGGTCGTAGTTGTCACATGAGTAACAAAACCTGTTCCAGGAGAAAGCCATCTTTTTCCTGCAGCTTCTAGCTACCTAGGAGGAGCTTGGGCTCCACTAGATTCTGCCTTATGATGGCAGAGGAATTAATAGGTGATTATGACTCCTTGATAATTTGGGGTACGTTTGTTGTGTCGTGGTAGGGAGCTAGGGCTGTCAGGTTGAGTTAGGACCTTAACTCTGGAGTCTTGTGGGGACCCAGTTTATAAGATTCATTCCATCCATCCTCTGCTGAATTTCATATGTATTTGACCAGGTATATCAACAATTGTTTTCACTCTAACGCATTGACCCCTTGCTATTATATGTAAGGTAGTGTTTTAGGCTATATGGGAAACACAGAGATGGTCCTTTTCTTCAAAAAAAAAAAAAAAAAAGGAAATCAGATGTAGGAGGCTCAGTGTATTGTAAGCATTGTAAGCATTTATTAATTATTATTGAATAACATAATTGTCATTTTGATTTTGCAAAATAAATGCTAATATTATTTACATGGTAAAAAATGCCTAAAAAACCATGACAATGTTTGGGTTTTTATTCATAAGTGATGTTAAATTTTGCAATGGGAAATGACTAGTTATGCTCAGAAACTTAATCTAGTTCATGCCTAATGGATAGAATCCCAAGTGACCCATGAAAAATATTTGCGTGTTAGAACTACTTTTTCATTTGGTAGAGAAATGCCTAATTTAATTTTGCCAAGTTGAAATACGTAGGACAAATTATAATAGACCATTTTACTTCTTAAGAAATTTTAATTATTTGGCTTACGTGATACCCTATCATGTAAAATGTTTTCACCCTACAGCTTTTTAGTTGTTCTAGTTCAATTTAAAGTCAGAGCATGAGGGTCCTGGTACTTTTGATACTGATATTTCAATTAAGGCTTAGGATGTGGATAATGATGAGAAACTAGAGGTATAATTTCCTTATTTGTAAATGCAGATTAATATTTGAACCTGACTCCACAGTTCAAAGAATATTATGGAGAGTAAAACTCCATGCCCTATAAGCTATGAAGGGTGTTGTTTTTCAGGTAGCTTGGATGACATACTGACTATGGTTACAAGGCTTTCTAATCCTTTGATTCTTTTTACGTTCTAAATTTAAACACTAGGGAAGGAATTCCTAGTGTCCCTTTCTTACTTTAAATACATCTGAAAATATGTAAATGAGATAAGCACAATCACCTAAAATGTTTGAGCAATCTCTACTTAGAATGATTTATGCTTTAGAGTTGCAGTCTGTAAAAATCTGGTCACCTTCACTAGGTTCGAAGTACTTGTTTATAGGGACTGTGGTTCAGGAGCCATGCTAACTTCTGTGGTCTAAAACTGTATTCCCAGGAGGTTCCTTTTTCTATGGGATAAAAGAAACCTGAGATTTAAATCTAATTTTCTCATTGCTAATTTATTTTCTTTTTCTTTCTTTCTCTTTCTTTCTTTCTTTCTTTTCTTTTTCTTTTTTCCTTCCTCCCTCCCTCCCTTCTTCCTTCCTTCCTTCCTTCCCTCTCTCTCTCGCTTTTGCTTTCTCTTTCTCTCTCTTTTCTTTTTTCTTCCAAAATACTGCATTGAAGTCTTTTTTTCCTCTTTGATTACATAAAAGTAGAACAGGTATAGAATAATACTCGGGTGAAACAAGTACCCTTCTTAGATAATGATTCAGAGAACTTTACCATCACCTTTATCTTGTTTGTAAAGGTGTGCTGGGCCTTATGCTGGCTCCCTTGGGGTGGGGGGTGGCTCCCTTCAGGCTACAAGAATTTGTGGCTATTGAAAAGCTCCATGTAGAGGCCTGGCTGGCAAAGGGGCAGCTGTTCTAATTGGTCCCAGGAGCCTTGCAACCGTGGAAGGAAGGAATATTCCACCACCTTTCCATTACACAACATTTCCATTGAAGAAACTCTGTTCTGGGAAAGATTAAATGGAAAAAAAAAAAAAAAAGAAAAAGACTCTATAGATAAAAGTATTTGCAGAATACCAGATTAAATAAAGTTGATAAGTATATACTTATGTTAGGACTTCTCATAGTCATTAATATGCTAATTCTCATTATGAATATCCTGGTGAGGGGATGTTATGGGAAAGATTTTCTAAATGTAGTAGATCAGGAGCCCTCTTTCTATTAAACATCTGTTAAATATTGTAAAAGAGTCAAATTTTGAGGACAAGTGTTTGGACAAAGCTGTCTTAGCCACCACGAACTTTCTTGCCTTCCCTTGGAGGCAGGTGTGGGAGGAGGATGCAGAGAGTTCTAGTGGCTTGTTAGTAGACACCCCTCCCTTCAGTGGAGACTTCCCAAAGCTGGGCTCTATGTCTGCAGCTTCCTCGACATCCTCTGCTGCCTCTGTCCAGTCTCTGTTGGCACGGAAAGTAGAAACTTTTCCATGACTCAACTTGTCACTCAATACGAGCCTTCTGTCTTGAGGTTCATATCTGCACTGTGAAAATGGAGACATCATGTATTTGACCTCTCTCGTCCCTTCCCTGTTACAGTCTGTCTTCATTTCATCTTTCATTTTCATCCTGGGCCCTGAGAACTTGTTGCCAGAGACATTTTTAATGACTTAAGAAAAGGGGGACATTTAAAACACTTATCTAAATTCAGAAAAACCGTGGTTATTGGTATTTTTTTCCCTGAAAAACATATTTTTGAAAGTGTTCCCTTTTTCTTTTTTTTTTTTTTAAAGATTTATTTATTTATTTTAGAGAGAGAGAGAGAATGAGAGAAAGAATGGGGGGAGGAGAGAGGGAGAGAGAATCTCAAGCAGACTCCTTGCTGAGCACGGAGCCGAATGTGGGGCTCTCTCTCACGACCCTGAGATCATGACCTGAGCTGAAACTAAGAGTCGGATGCCCAACAGTCTGAGGTACCCAGGTGCCCCAAAAGTGTTCCCTTTTTCTTTTGAAGCCAGATCATGAAATACAGAGCAGCAAATAAGAGCACATGCACACCATGTTACCCATGACCATGAATGTGCAGCAAGGTAAGAACAAGAATGGTCTCCTCTCCGCCCCTCCCCGCCCCCCACTACAGGCATCCAATGGCAGTGAGTGTCTGCTTTGGCTTCAGGATTCTGCCTCCAACCAGGTCTGTAGCCTGGTGGAAGGTAAGCTCTCTGAGCTTAGCTTCTTCACCTGAAAAGTAAGGGTAATTGCACTTCCCTCCTGGGGCACTTGGGAAGAATAGATGAGAAAACACCTGGAGAGCATAGAGGACAGGATCTGACCCACAACAGGTGGTGTTTTTGCGTCGCATCCCTGTATTGTTGACCTTGCACACGACTGGGTCTAGCAGAAGCCTTGACTTCTTAGTGAAGCAATTTCATAGGTTTCAAAGGAAGCTCAGAGTAGCTGGATCCTGGGAATGCAACTGATTTTGAGCTGCATGCTCCAAGGTCTTTTTGTGGGCAAGGGCTTCTGTAGATGTGCAAAAGAAAATGGGTAATCTTTTGGAAAAACAGCCAACTTTTGAAAAATAATAATTTTCATTTCTGTGGTGCTCCTGTAGAGTTTACAAAGCATCCCCACATGCCTGATCTCATTTAATCCTCCCAAATTCTGTTATCATCTCCACATTATAGATGAGAAAAATTTAGGGATTTAGGGAGGGCTAAATGAAGTAATTTATATGAAGTGTCTCAGCAAGAGGTTGGAACGTGGTAGGTGGCCCTGAATTCCCTTTGTCTCTCTCCAGGTAATATGTCTATTCTCCATCAACAATCCTTTCTACTCCTCAAAACAGACTCTTTCCACTTTAAACCACAGCCCCTAGGACAGAACAGTTGGAGGAGCTGTACATTTCTGGGCTAGAAGGGGCGGGTAGTTGGCCGTCAGAGAGCATTTCTTTGTATAGAAAGGGCAAGAAGCCCTATAACATGGCAATTTGGTAGGACAAAGAAAACGTACTCTTCTGCTTTTGATTTGTTCACAAACTTCAAATTCCAGTACACACAGCTGTAGAAAAAGATCTTTTTTTTTTTTTTAATTTGTTTTCTTCGCCCCCCCGCCCCCGTTCACTTATCTGAGGTGAACCGCCATGCAAAAAAACACAATAAACTACTGTGCCCTGCAGGGCCCTGAATTTGAGGCACACCAGGGGCTATGAGAGCCACACACGGATACGAGACAAGCAACAGCACAGAAGAGTGAGCACCAAGTGGTCATTTTGTTGGAATGCTTCACAGAACAGATGGGCTTTTATGAGTTTTCTGAAGTTTGTTATTATAAATCTAAACTGTTGTTCTGAGGATTCTTTTCTTCTATATACATTTTAGTATCTCTATTTGTATTTGGTGTTTATGAAGTGCAAGGGACCAGCCAGAGGGTCCCCTTGGAACTGGGCATGTCAAGGTAGTATAACCTTCCCTCGTTAGGTTCCCCCAGAAATCCTCACTCTACCTATTCAAGCCGTGCGGCTAGGGGAACAGATTTAACAGGAGGGTCTGTGACCACCTCTGAGGCATTGTTCAGGGGAGATCATGCTACAAAATCATGTTAACTGCCAGATCTCATAATACATCCAGTGTTCCTTTCTTGCTCACACAGGGTAAGGCAGGTTGTGGGGGTACAGGACTCGGGGAGGCACGGGGGCTCTCCTCCACGTGGTCACTCAGGATCCAGGCTGACGCAGGCACCAACGTTGCCATGTGACATTTGCTAGGGCAAGAAAAGAAAGAACCCGGAGAAGCACAAAGAGAATTATCATTACCATAGCTCGGAAATGACACGTGTCATTCCTTTCCAAATTTCACTGACCAGAACTGGTAACATGGCCTTGCCTACCTGCAAAGGGATTGGGAAGTATGGTTTTCCATAAGCCAGGAAGGAGGAATAGGAAATGGAATTTGATGAACGCAGAGCTTCTGCTCCGTCTTATTAGATGTTTGCAGAAATAGATAGTTCAACATTATTGGGGATTTTATCGTGGGCGTATGTTGTACAGCCTTTGTTCAAAGAAGAACAAAAATACATGTAATAAGAGCAGATAATAAAAATATTTATCTTTGCCTTTAATTAAAATATTAATTATTTTATATATATAACTAAAATGTCTACATGACAGTGACCTTTTAAAGGTCATTTTCTTAAATAAAACAACCTTACATTATCTAAGCATACATTAATATTGAGCCAGAAAAGACTCTAAAATTTCCTGGGTGGGTATGACAGTACAAGGTGGCACAAATTAGACATGTCTTTGGTATGAGGGCTCTAGACACTTAAAAATTTAATGTGATAGAATTTGAAATAGGAATTTTTGAGACTTACTTTGCTGCTTCAGGCTGAGAAGGACACTTCTTCATAGTTTTTTTGATGCATATTTTCATCTACTTTTAAATATAAAAAAATTAAAGGCAAAGTCCAAACATTTAAAGGTGAAAGGAAATCACCCATGCATTTCTGGCAGCATTATAAATTGGTACAGTCCTTTGGGAAAACAATCCAGCAAAATGTATCAAAAGCTTTGCAAGTACAGTATTGCTACCAATATGTCAAGAGTCATAAACATGCTTATAACCTCACTAATCCCGCCTCTGGGAACCTAACTCAAAGAAACAGTTATCCCTGATCAATCATCTCTGGTAACGTTCATGAAAGGCAGTGTGGTTGGCTGCCACCCCAAAAAACTACTTTGATAAGGTCATGATTAAAACTAATGGAGGAGGAATAAAGATCATATAGCATTCATTATATAGATCATTCTCAAAATTACGTGAGTAAACATTCTAGAAAGCATCTATTAACCTAAATAAACTAAGTTATTTGTCATAAATTCCTGGTTCTTCCATTTTTCTGCAAGATCACTGTTGATTTTGTGAGCTCCTCTGGCAGATTCCCCCAGACGTTTTCTATTCGACAGACTGTCTCTGCAGTTTTCAAATAAATACTTACAGCATGGAAGTCTAATTTTTATATCTTAAGTGTTGGCAAAATACTTAAGTAACCAGGTGGCTTTAAAAAGTATTCATGCTTCATATTGGCACATTTTTCTAGGTCTGGTCTCCCATCTATACATTGAATTTTTTTTTTTTTACTTGAAGCCAAGATTTATTAAAATACCCTTAGCATATTTAAAATTGGAAGCCTTGAATGCAGTTCCTTGCAAATTCTAAAAATAGAGTTCTATCTCTTTTAAAAAATTAACAGTGGTATCAACAGAATAGGGTAAATATTATCTATCGCAGACATAGAACTCTTTGAATAGACAATCTACATTTTCTAACCAATATATATTATGTACAAAAATATACTTGATGTGGTGACCAAGTAGTGTCAAGGAAGAAAATGTATGATATAGGAACTTTTTGATTTCATGTTATATCCATAATCAATTCATAGAATAAATTATCTTGTTTTTTCTATTTGATTTTTGTTTTGTTTTGTTTTAGGGGATTGGTTTGAATGGGCTATTTGTAGAAAGAATGCCAATCTTACATTTTTGTTCGTGCCTACACTGCAGTTTGTAAGAAATCACTATTTTATGAATTGGACAAAAAAAAGGTGATTTGTGTAAAGAGCACCATAGATTTATTTCAGCATTATCTATTTCAAAGAAATGAAAGTATCACCCAAATATATAAAAAACAAATAATAAATGATCCACTATATGGGATATTATGCAATTTAAGATAATTGATATGAAGTCTATGAATCACCCCACTATATTCTGTTAAGCCCAGTCATCCGTATGGTTTCTTTTAACAATGAGGAGGACATTGAACTTTCATACATGTCGCAAATATATAGTTCAACACAAAAATGGACTGTAAGCTAAGACTGTAAGCTAAATTTAATTTTTTTTTTCTTGGAGAGAACAGGGGAGGGGCAGAGGGAGAGGAAGAGAGAGAATCTCAAGCAGGCTCCATGCCCAGCGTGGAGCCCCACATGGGGGTTGATCTCACAACCCTGAGATTATGACCTGCACTGAAATCAAGAGTCGGATGCTTAACCAACTGAGCCACCCAGGTACCCCTTTAGAAAATAAAAATAATAGCCACTCTCTATTGCCATCGACTCTGTGCCAACCATGCTATGGGACTGACTGACTCCAACCCTAATGTCAGACACTGATCCTAGAAGAAATTCCCCACTGGACTGATAGGTCGGAGGTGAACATACCTAGGTTTGGGACAGTGTCTCTCCCTCCCTCCTGAGCTTCCCTGAGCCACTCTCCATGTAAATCTTCCTGGATTCCAAATAGCTCAGGTACATAGTGAATGTGATGTAGGGGAGTACCACTGCTGCTTGTACCCTTTTCATGGCTCCCAACCCCAACCATTACCCTGAGGCTACAGCCCTGAGAGACCCTGATGAATTACTAGCCTAGCAGCTGAGCAGTGGTTGGCTGTGCTGGCTCTCCTAAGAGGTATAGGACTCAGTTTGCTTGCTTGTATCTGAGGGAAGACTAGGTTTAGACAGGAGCTGCTTTAGTGCAAGATGGTTGCAGTAGCAGAGTTAAGAGGTTAACCCAACTTGTTTATTATTTGGTTGGTTTCTTATTAAGATATTAATTTTTTTTGGCTTTATTGAAAAACAATTAAATAAAAATTGTGTATATTTAGGTTGTACAACATGATTTTTTAAGTTGTGCAATGTGATGATTTAATACATGAATACATGAAATTAACACAATCAAGGTAATGAACACATTCATCACTTCACATAGTTATCATTTAGGTGTGTGTGTGCTGAGAACACTGAAAAATCTAGTCCCTTAGTCAATTTCAAGTCTACAATATAGTATTATTAACTGTAATTACCATGTTGTACATTAGCTCCCCAGAACATATTCATCTTGTAACTGAAAGTTTGTACCCATTGACCAACATCTCCCCATTTCCCCCAAACCCCCAGCTCCTGGCAATAACTGTTCTACTCTGGTTCTATGAGTTTGACTTTTTTAGATTCTATGTATAATAAGTGAGATCATACAGTATTTGTCTTTCTGCCTCCCAACCCAAGCTTTTTGACCAATTCATGATGTTAACACACACACCAAAACTGAATTTTTCAACACAAAAATGGACTGTAAGCTAAGTAATTGCAACCATACACACTCACAAAAAAGTCTGAATAGCTTTTCTTCTGTAAGTATCCATGGGTCTTTTTAGTTTCTCTGGATGTGGTTTTGAAGAGATCCTATGAAGCTCCTGTGCAAAACTTTGTATATATGGGCTTGTTTCAGCAGACTTTCAAAAGCATCTGTGATAAAACCTTCTCACCAGTGTCTAAGAACCATGCATGATCATGTCCTAACCCTTGAGTAAGGTTCATTTCATTCATGAAGAGCAATGTAAATACCAATGCCTGATTGTGATCCCATTTTTAATGAAGATTTAACCACCTGAGTCACAGACAACTGCCGCGCCCACCTCCCCCCGGCCCCCGCCCCGCCCCGCCCAAGACAGCTAAAGTTTCTAACTTGGGAGCTAAAAGAAGTTCAGACTTGATGTTTCTGTTAAGCCCAGTCATCCTGATGGTTTCTTTTAACAACGAGGAGGACATTGAACCTTCATACATGTCACAAATTTATATAGTGCTTCCTAAATCATATGCCTAAATAATTTAATTCAAATTTATTTGTCATGAGATATGTAAAAATATTGACATTTCTTTTGATAGTTTCCCCAGAAGGAAAATATCTTCTCCTTCACATTCTCCTCTGACCCCAGCACTAGCACAAACTGCGTCAAGAATGTCTCATTTAGATTACTTACTTGGCACTTTGTACCTTCCTATGAAGCAAGCCCCTGTGATCCCATCTCTTGATAATCTACATTTCCATGAAAACTCTGGTCTGCAAAGATGCATATTAGGTGCTTCTAGTGAGCTGAAGGGGGAAAAAATTCAATTAATTACTGTCCTATTAGAAAAGAGAGAAGGACAAGCATTGCTTTGAACTGAGAAGTCACAGAATTGTTAGTACAATTAGAATGTGGGGAAAATGGTGGGTTGTATGTATAAATCACAAGATATAGATTCTCAAAGAAGGAATCATATTTTATTTAGTTTTGAAACCCAGTGCCTAGGTAAGAGCCAGACTCCTAGAAAGCATTCAGTGCTTGTTGGTTGAACAGATGAATGAATATTTGCCCCGAAGATTCATATGTATGGTGTTGATGACCAGGGTTGTGAAGGATTCCAGACACAGCAAGGTAGTTAGAATCAGTGCAGATATGTTTGCATTCTTTTAGATTCTTACCTCTTCCTTGCTCTACCTAAAAATAAAATACTGCCATCCATATTATTCTTGTGATTTTAAATGCCATTGAAATTGTTGATTTGAGATACCTCTAAGCAAATACTGTAATTTTTGATGGATCAAAAGGCAACATATATAATGCAGTGGAAAGTCCTCATTTCTTCCCCAAAAGCCAAGTGAAAAAGAAGAAATAAAACAAATTGTGTGTGTATTTTTGGTGTGTTTGTGCATGTGTGCACTCTCTTTCAAACACTGTTGAGTATTTTACAAACATAACTCATATAATGTTCTCCATGACACTATGAGGCAGTTACTATCTTTACTTCCATTTTACAGGTTTTTACAGAAACCTGAGACTGGGATTGTTTAAGTAACTTATACAAAACCATATAACCGGTCAGTGGTAGAGCTGAGTTTTTAAACCAAACAATCTGATTCTAGGACCCAAGCTTTCAGTTACTCTACTAAACTCTCTCTCTCTCTCTTTTTTAAAGATTTATTTATTTATTTTAGAGACAGAAAGAGCACAAGCAGGAGGGGCAGAGGTAGAGGGAGAGAGAATCCCAAGAAGACTCCCTGCTGAGCGCGAAACCACCACGGGGCTGGATCTCATGACCCTGAGATCGTGACCTGAGTCGAAATCAAGAGTTGGACACTTAACTGACTGAACCACCCACATCACCCCTATATTCTCTTTGTTTTAGGAAAATAACTCTTTCATGGGCTCTTTGGCTAGAAGATTACAATTTTCATATTGTATGGCAAGGATGAGAATGAAATAAAAATCAAAGAGAAAACAAAAATTGTAAAAATGAATTTCACTGTGGCTCACTGAACCCGCAAATAGTTTCTTACAAACATGGCTGCTGGAATTGATCTTCTAGAAATAATAATCTTTTTTTTTATTTTGAATCCTTAAAAACTCTGAACGTTCTAGTATTTCTGTGCTTTAATTAACAGCTGTTTCCAAGTGTGATAGGTGATTCATGCTAGTCTTAATATTGCATATAATTGGATCTCTAAGGCAAATTTATCTGTCAGAGTAAAATTGATCTACAAGTAGTTCCCGCTAGCCAATACCTAAATTGGTTTCACCTGGACTCTGCCCTCTCATTGTTTCTGAATTACACTCAAGGAAGGAAAACTAACAGCTGGTGTAGGAAGCAGCGATTTTATCCAAAAGATTCTAAGGTGAGTCCAAGCTGAGTAGGAATGGAACAAGAAAACTAAACATGTATATAGGCCAACTTTGGGAAACTAAATCTTACAACCCATCGTATTTAAAAATATGTAGAACCCACTATTCAAAATGGGTATTTCAACACTACTGGTCAAGACTCTTAAATCAGTGAGCAATAGAAAGCTGTGATGAGGGGCGCCTGGGTGGCTCAGTCGTTAAGCGTCTGCCTTCGGCTCAGGTCATGATCCCGGGGTCCTGGGATCAAGCCCCACATCGGGCTCCCTGCTCAGCGGGAAGCCTGCTTCTTTCTCTCCCACTCCCCCTGCTTGTGTTCCCTCTCTTGCTGTGTCTCTCTCTGTCAAATAAATAAAAT
Organism: Phoca vitulina; assembly: GCF_004348235.1. Taxonomy (NCBI): domain Eukaryota; kingdom Metazoa; phylum Chordata; class Mammalia; order Carnivora; family Phocidae; genus Phoca; species Phoca vitulina. The sequence continues at coordinate 18,553,340 of NW_022589734.1, forward strand.
CTTTAAAAAAAAAAAAAAAAAAAGAAAGCTGTGATGAGTTGGGGGTTTGGGATTCCATCGTAAATTTCTTATTGTGTAAACATAGACTCTGTATATATATCTGTTTTCCTCAGATTTCCCTCTTAATTTTAAACAGCTCCAAGGGAGTTTCCAAATCTACTTCTAAATCTCACTGGGCTGAATATGCCGTGGTTTCTCATTAAATAGATAACGAGTCACCCTTACTCAGAGGTGGAGTCAATAGGGGCTTTTCGGTGTGGGTTGAGGGAGTCTACCTGTTCCCAAGTTTTGCTCCCAGGAGTCCACTACTTCAGTAGGGCAGCATCTCACAGTGCTGTAGACAATTGGTCACCTGTGCTCCATGGCTTGTCCCCTCCCATCACCTTCAGGACCGCACTGAAATCATCATCTCTCTGTATTATAACACTTATCACATTGTCCATATCACTTACATTTTGTCCATTAAGCCATGAATTCTCTTAAATTCTCCTTTTTTTGTTTTTTGTTTTTTTTTACATCTACAGGAACAAATGGTCACCCAAAGAGTTGAGAATTCTACCATCATCTTTTAATGGAATGAATCCTAGGCAAGAAATTGGAAGACCCAGTTCTAACATTGACAACACACTGGGTTTTGCCTTGGGTCTCTCTGATCATCAGTTTCTTCCTCTATCTCATGTGAGAAATTGGCCTCACTGGTTTTGTCCAAAGTGTGTTCTGAAGAACACTAGTTCTGCGGGATGCTCTGCAAATAACATGGTTTTACCCTCAAACAAATTTAAGAAATACTCAAATATCCCTCTTAGAGATCAATGTTATATGGGGAAGTCTCCAGAAATCCTAAAGTTCAAGATAATACAAATATGAATTAGATTTTTATATATTGTTTCTCTACATTTTTAGACAATGAAACTCTCTTTAAAGAAAATGTGTTAGGGGGTGCCTGAGTGGCTCAGTTGATTAAGCGTCTGACTCTTGGTTTAGGCATTTTGGATTTTAGAGCAACAGAAGTTGACCTAAGAATTAGAAGTTATTAGAAGCTTTCTTCCTGGGGTGCCTGGGTGGTGCAGTTGGTTAAGCATCCGACTCTTGATTTCAGCTCAGGTCATGATCTGAGGGTCGTAAGATTAAGCCCCACATTCGGCTCTGCGCTCAGTGGGGAGTCTGCTTGAGATTCTCTCTCCCTCTCCCTCTCCCTCTGCCCCTCCTGCTCGTGCTCTCTCTCTCTCTAAAATAGTAATTAAATCTTAAAAAAAAAAAAGAAAATGTGTTAGTGTCTTTTAATACGATTCCAAGGGAGAAAGTTAGGGGCAATCAATCGGCAAAATCCCTCCCAGTGCAAAACCTTCCAGGATTATTATTACTGTGTAATATCCACCAATATAGCACTGTTATTATCAAAATATACCAGCAGAGGTAACATGTTAACTTAATGCCAATTATTAGCCTTATGTTTATTTTCCTCTGTAGAAAGAGTTATCCAGTATATAATACGTTAGAGCCTATAGATACAGAGATGAAATTAGTAATACGTTAGCTTAAGGAGTTTATGGTATAGGAGACCGAAGTCTAAACTATAAGAACAATAAAGTATTCTGATGAAATTATACATGGAACACAATGGACACACAAGGGATGTTTGGCCAGGTCTGGGAGGAAGCTGGTGGCCTAAGCTGTGACTGGCATCATTATAAGAAGGTGCCACTTATAATGACTTTTGAGGAGAGCCAGGGTTTATCAAGGAAGGGCGGAGAGAACAGAATGAGCAAAGGCTCAGAAGCCTGACAGCCCGGCTCATTCAGAAGTCACCGGCAACACTTGCCAGAGCAGTTTTAATGGAGTTGAGGGGACTGAGGCCTGATTAAATTGAAATGACACATGAGTGGGGAGGTCAGAAAATAGAGACGCATTTCAAGAAGACTGTCCATGTAGGGAGTGCAAGTGATAGATGGGCAACTACAAGCGGAGGATTTCCTGCACGTGAGTTTACCAGAACGTGATCTTCCCTGACAGTAAAATGGAGCCAGAGGCAATGGGGAGGCGTCAGAAAAATCCTGGAGGAGAAAAGTTCCGGGGTGTTGCTGAAAAGAGATACGTGGGATGAGGAGCTAATATCCCTTTAAGTTGGGCAGCTTCAAAGAGGGCTGGGCAAGTGCTGAAGACACAGACACATTTCTCTCTACAACTTGACTGTGATAAAAAACAAAACCTGTGTAACAAATTCTGATTTCTCGCTTTAAATATCCAGAAGGCTTGCTTTATATGATTTAGTATAAAAGGATGACATTTCATTGAGCTACTTCATAAAAATAGGAAATTACCTTTCCTATTTGTCTATGCTTATATATACCTTGAGGGTATCTAGAGTGTTTCTGAGCAGGCTGTATAATTTGTTGCTCTGAACCATATAAATCCAAAGATGAAGCAAAATATAACCAAGCACAGAGGTCTGGCTTGAGTTAAAGAACTATTTTCTAGGGAAAGAAAATGTAATTCATAATATGCATTTCCGAGGAGGCAGCATTCCCTGCAAAGAGACCTATATTATTGTAAATATCAAGCAATCCCAGTCCTCTGCCTTCTCTTTACAATTTATCCTCCTCAAGTTGATAATAATAATAATATGTTCACTTCTCTAGCATCTCAAATCCAAGGATTTCCAAGTGCTTTGTAAATGTGAATCAAATCTTAAGACACCCTTGTGAGGCAGGTGAAAATTGTTACTAATATTTTATAAAGAAGGTAATAGATGAGGGATTTACCAAGTTTGCAGTCATGTGTTTGTTGGTGCCTGAGATTCTGGGATGAAAACGTGTGTATGTGTGAGAACACACACACACTGTGGGCTCTGACTTATATGAAGCCACCAGATGGAAAGAAGCACGTGCGTAAAGAGATCATTACAACACTTGGTCTTAGCCAAAAGGCCAAGAAGCAATAAAAGAGGTCATTACAATAAAATAGAAGATATGTACCGGATGCAGCCCTGATTCGAGGGAGAAGAATGTCACCCCCTGCTTGGGGAAATCAGGAAAAAATTTAAGGGGACAAGATGTTTGGTCACAGGAAGGATGATGAGGATTATTTGCAAGACACAGAAGGTGACTGAGACAAAAGTACATGGTGTATAAAGGCATGAAGATAAGAAATTGCAGGGTGTGTATAAAGAACTCAAAGGAGTCCGGTATGGCTAGGACAGGAGTCACCAGCTCAGATACTCAGGAGGCCAGCATGTAGTGTAAGTGAAGTACGTAGTCTGCGTGGAGATCTGGTGACCTGTCAGCTGTGTTATCCATAGAGGGGGAGGGCTGCTCATTTCTAGCTGGGTTGTTGCCATGCCACGTGGGACGCCATGTATCCTGCTTCAAGATAAGCCAGAGATCAGGCTTTGAAATGAGCTCTATCTATTTTTGAATGTAAGTGACTATTTCATTTTGTAAAATTGGCCGTGTAGACCAAAAATATCCCCACCACATCTTTAAGGTAAAGTCAGCCTTTTTACAGCGATGTTGCCACATCTTCAAATGTCCAAAGAAAGGTCGTCCCAGTTTCCATTCTCTTCTTTTGGTTACAAGCAACAGAGATAACATCTGATGAAGATAGTCTTGGGAGCTGTATTGGAAATTTGGGGAATCTGTGGGAAGCCTAGAGAATAAGGCATGAAAAATTAGCAAAACCCAGGGGTGATCAGACAGATGGAACAGGGCCATTGTCACAACACAGACAGAGTCATCTCTGCTGGCCTCCTGATGGTGCAGCTTCTTTGTGTGAACTGCTAATGCTGGGATCTTGACCTCCCTCAATATACCTCATATATTGAGATGATGGTATAGTTATCACTCTCATCTTGGCCCAGAAATATTGCTTCCTTTGTGTTCCTAGGTAAGTTGCTTAACCTCTCTGGTCTTACCGTCTATAAAACTAAGGGGCTTGGGCCAGAGGGGCTCTAGTGTTCCCTTATAGCTCTGTAACTTAAGAGTTTCATTGCCATTATAATACACATGTAAAAAGTCCAGAAAATGGACATGACTACTGTGGAATTGCCATAGTTCAATCATCTAGAAAGTTGCATAGCTGGAAAGACTAGCACATTGGTGGTCTGGAAGCTTCTGGCCTACTAATGCCTTTATACTACAGAGCATTTCAAGAGACAAACTATTCATCATAATTCAGCTTTCTTTATTTTTATTTTTTTAGTTCCACCGTAATCAGCAAATACACCGTAAAGTGTGAAGGAACAGGTGAGAATGCATCTTTAAAGGCAGAAGTTGTCATACTGGATAAAAAATAAGACCCAACTCTATACTATTTATAAAAATGCACATTAAATATAAATATACAGATAAGTCCAAAGTAGAATAATAGGAAAATATATCATTCAATCTCTTAATATTAACATATGCTGGAGGCTAGGGTAGCTCTTAAAATGGCAGGTAGGGGCGCCTGGGTGGCTCAGTCGGTTAAGCGTCCAATTCTTGATTTCAGCTCAGGTCATGATATCAGGGTTGTGGGATCAAGCCCCCAGGTCGGCTCTGCGCTCAGCAGGGAGTCAGCTTCTCTCCTTCTTTCTATCCCTCCCCCTCTTCTCCTTCCCCCTCCTGCACTCTCTCTTTAAAATAAATAAATAAATATTTTTAAAAAATGCCAGGTGTAGTGGACTTTTGCAAAGGAGTATAACCAGGAATAAAGAGGGGAACTTTATAATGACAAAGGAATCACCTCATCAAGAAGACATAAAATTCCTAAATATTTATGCACTTTATAAATGAAGTTAAGAGAATATGAAACAAACTGATAGAACATAAAGGAGAAATAGACAAAGTCACAGAGTTAGAAATATCAATACTCTTTCCTCAGTATTGTGTGTAGCAGGTAAACAGATCTAAAAGTATACGGAAGACTCAAACAACACTGCCAATTAACCTGACCTGTTGATATATACAGAACATCCCACCAAAACCAGCAGAACACAGATTCTTTTCAAGTGTATATGAAACATTCACCAAGAGAGACCATGTAGTGGTTCAATAAATTTAAAATGATTGAGATAATCAAAGTATGTTCTCATATCACAATAAATTAAATTATAAATCAATAATAGAAAGATACCTGAAAAAATTCCAAATACTTCACATTAAATAACACTCTTTAAATAATCCATAGGTCAAAGAAGAAATCACAAGAGAAATGGAATCCAAAGTTGGTTCTTTGGAAGGATCATTCAAATTGATAAAACTCTAGGTAGAATTATCAAGAAAAAAAGAAGACACACTTTACCCATATTAGGAGTTTGAAAGGAGGAAAACAGTTCCTACAGATATTAACATGATAAGAGAATATTTTTTAAAGATTATTTGAGAGCGAGAGAGAGCAGAGAGAGAGAGCATGAGTGGGGGAGGAGGGGCAGAGGTAGAGGGAGAAGCAGATGGACCCCAAATTGGGACTCCATCACAGGACCCCGAGATCATGACCTGAGTGAAGGCAGGCACTTAACCCACTGAGCCACCCAGGCACCCCACTAAGAGTATATTTTAAACATATTTATGACAAGTTTTCTTTATGACAACAAGAAACAACAAGTTTTCTTTATTTATGACAATTTGAATAGACAAATTTCTTGAAACTCAAAAAATTACCAAAACTGACACATGAAGAAAGAGAAAAAAATCTTAATATTCATGTGTCTATTAAGGTAACTGAAGTCATATTTTCAAACCTTCCCACAAAGAAAGCTCCAGAACCATTTGGCTTCACTTGCAAATTCTATTAAACATTTAAGTAAGAGAATGATAGCAATCTTAAGCAAATTCTTTGGGATAATATAGAAAAAGGGAATAATTACAAACTCATAAACCTGGGATTGCCCTGAGACTAAAGTCAGAAAAAGAGATTTCAAGGAAAAACTATGGGTTAATAATCTTTATTCACTGTAGAAGTAAAACTCTTAACAAAATATTAGCCAGTTGAATCCAGCACTATATAAAGCAGTTAAAACACGATGACCAGGTGGAGTTTACTTCAGGAAGGCAGGATTGACTTAACATTTTAAAATCAGTCACAGCATTAACCATATTAACAGAATAAAGGATAAAGCCCATACGTATCTCAATATATGCAGAAATAGTTAACATTATTTGACAGAAATGAATACCGATTCACAATAAACTCTTAGCCAACTAGAAATAGAAAGGAACTCTCTCAACCTGATAAAGGGCATGTAGGAAAAACTGTAGCTGACCACACACTTGTGAAAAACTGAGTATATTTCCCTTACTATCAGAACCAAGGTAAGGGTATCTGCTCTCAGCACTTTTATTAACTTTCTGTGAACAGTCCTAACTAGAAAATCAGTATGGGTGAGATAATAAATAAAAGGCATATAGACTGTAAGAGAAGAATTAAAATTCTCCTTATTCACAGATGATTCAATTCATGTACTTAGAAAATCCTAAGATATCTATAAAAACTGCTAGACTAAGTGCATTTAGCAAGGTTGCAGGACACATAGTCAATATGCAAAAATCAACTGTGGCAGTTCCATTTCTGGTCTGGCTGAATAAGCTACAACCAGACTGATTCTCCCACAAAGGACAATTCTATACATGGGACATGGGACAATGTACAGAAAAACCATCTACGCAAAGGTGCTGGGAAGTAAACAAGAGTGGAGAAAAGTCAACACTCAGAAGAAGAAAACACAGAGTGAGCTTCCCATTTTTATGGCTTTTAGCCTGATGATAGGTTGCCATCACCAGCCTGCCAACAAGCTAAAATGCCAAAGAAAACCAGCAGTCTTTCTGATCTGAAAAACAAGGAGACAGTGTTCAGGGCAAACACAACCACTCTGAAGTGAAGGGGGGTGGTTTCTGAAAAGAGACAGAGTCACAGAAAGGAAGACCAATATCTGTGTGTGAAGTTTGTCCAGATTTCTGACTAACCCTTGAAACATGCGTGCGTAGGACAGACTCAAAGGAGCTACGGATAAAAGAATTGAATGGAGTGTTAAGCTTTTGCTCAACAGCTAAGTTACTTATCTGCTAAAACAAAACAAAATGAAACAAAAACTATGAAAAAGGATGTAATAAAAATGCTAGAACTGAACAATATAATATCTAAAATAAAAAAAAATTGGTGGGCTTAATAGCAGAGTAGAGATGCCAGAAGAGAGTCCATGTACACGAAGATAGATAAATAGAAACTTTCTCTGGGAAGAACAGAAAAAAAAAATTGAAACTAAACTTGAACATAGCCTCGACAACTTGTAGGATAGTCTAAAAACATCAAGCTTACAGTTTTAGGTTCATACAGTGAAGTGCTATTCACCCCCAAAAGGACAAAAAAATTGCTATTACACAGAACAACAGGATGATCTCAAAATTACTCTGCTGAGTAAAATAAGTCCTACAAAAATGAGTCAAACTATTTGATTGCATTTATATGAAATTGTAGAACATCCTGAAGTTCTTTACAGTGTGAAAGAAAAGAAAAGGAAAGGAAAGAAAAGAAAAGAAAAAAGAAAAGCTAAGAGAAAAGAAAAAAAGAAAAGAAAAGAAAAGGAGAAAAGTGGTTGCTTCTCAGGGGCGGGGAGGAACATATTGCAGAAGGGTTTGAGGGATTATTGTGGATCAAGGAGAATGTTCTACATCTTGACAGGTGTTTTAGTAATACAGATACATGCATGTGTCTGAACTCAGTGCAGGTACACTTAAGATTTGTGCATTTCTTTGAATGTATATATTATACCAAAATAAAAACCATGAAATATATTGAAATTAGTTAATGATATGCATGTTAAATCCTAGAGGAGAACATAGGCAGTAACTTCTTCGACATTGGCCATAGGAACTTCTTTCAAGATACATCTCCAAAGGCTAGTGAAACAAAAGCAAAAATGACCTTTTGGGACTTCATCAAGATAAAAAGCTTCTTCACAGCAAAGGAAACAGTCAACAAAACAAAGACGCAACCCACAGAATGGGAGAAGATATTTGTAAATGACACTACAGACAAAGCACTGATTTCCAAGATCTATAAAGAACTTCTCAAACTCAACACCCAAAGAACAAATAATCAAGTCAAAAAATGGGCAGAAGACATGAACAGACACTTCTTCAAAGAAGACATACAAATGGCTAACAGGCACATGAAAAAATGTCCATCATCATTAGCCATCAGGGAAATTCAAATTAAAACCACATTGAGATACCACCTTACACCAGTTAGAATGGCAAAAATTGACAAGGCAAGAGACAACAAATGTTGGAGAGGTTGTAGAGAAAGGGGAACCCTCTTACACTATTGGTAGGAATGCAAGTTGGTACAGCCACTTTGGAAAACAGTGTGGAGGTGCCTCAAAAAGTTAAAAATAGAGTTACCCTTTGACCCAGCAATTGCACTACTGGGTATTTACCACAAAGACACAGATGTAGTGAAAAAACATATGCACCCCAATGTTCATATGCCATATGCACCCCAATGTTCATAGCAGCAATGTCTGCAATAGCCAAACTGTGGAAAGAGCCGAGATACCCTTCAACAGATGAATGGGTAGAGAAGATCTGGTCCATATATACAATGAAATATTACTCAGCCATCAGAAAGGATGAATACCCAACTTTTACAACAACATGGATGGGACTGGAGGAGATTATGCTAAGTGAAATAAATCAAGCAGAGAAAGTCAATTATCATATTTGTGGAACGTAAGGAATAGCATGGAGGACATTAGGAGAAGGAAGGGAAAAATGAAGGAGGGGAAATTGGAGGGGGAGATGAACCATGAGAAACTATGGACTCCTAGAAACAGACTGAGGGTTTTGGAAAGGAGAAGGGTGGGGGGAAGGGTTGGCCCGGTGGTGGGTATTAAGGAGGGCACGTACTGCATGGAGCACTGGGTGTTGTATGAAAACAATGAATCATGGATCACTACATCAAAAACTAATGATGTATTGTATGGGGACTAACATAACATAATAAAATAAAATTTTAAAAATAAAAAAACAGCAAAAACAGTAACAACCATAAATGCAAAGTGAAAGAATTCAGACACAGATTGCATTCATAGAAAATTCTAGAATAAACAGAGCAAATTTACCATGATAGATTTGCTTACGGTCAGAGTATTGGGAAGGGGCAGAAGGGAAGTTTTGGGAGTGATGGAAATGTCCTATATTTTGATCAGTTTTGGTTACTTAGGCATATGTATTTGTTGAAACAGATGTCTACACTTCAAATGGGAGCATTTTATTATCTATTCATTTTGCTTCAATAAACTTAGAGTTAACAACGTGCAGTTTATCATGGAGTCAGTGGGTGGCCTGTGGCTTAATAGAGAATTGACAGGGAGATTCCCAGCTGACATGATTGTTGAAGGTTTGCCTTAACAAGTAATGGGATTGAACTAGTTGGTGATTTTCTCTACTCTCTTACTCAATTTCACTATGAATTCTTTCAGAAAGAATTGAGTGATATTATGAGGCTAAAGATAAGACTATTCCTATGAGGGTTGATTCCAATGGTGTCTGTAATTTTGGAAAATTTTTGAAATGCTTATAAATGCTTTGAAAGTTATCCCATTTTTGGAATATGCTATTAATAGAAAGAAACATTCAATGAAAGTTCTGTCAGAAAACTGTGGGTGAGCCTACCTTTTCCTGCTGGGGTCCCACCATTTATTGTTAGTCATATATTTTCAAGTTGGGGCAGAACCATGCTTCTTGATTTTGGAACAAGATCTATTCTTAAAAACATGAAATTTAAAGACTGCCCTTGGGAATAATTTTCTGTGTTCCCAAAATAATACGTTCTTGTTCTTTAAAATATTTTAAACATTCATAGTCAGCAGCAAAAGCAACACATTGCACTCATCTCTTTTTCGGTATCAAGTGTGTTTCTTTAAAGACAAAAAGATTAAGTCTGACTTTACTTCATTAGGCCTCCAAGAAGAATGATGCAGAAAAGTTTATGAAGGACAACAAAGAGGAGGGGTGTCATTTGGCCTTCTCTGACTTTGGATCTGCTCTCTCTTATTTACCATTTAACCCATTCCAAAAAGGTGTTCACCACGCCCCCCCCCCCCCCCCTTCCTTCAGGGAAAGTTGTGTAGATCACAAATGGTCTCCATAGTTTTAATGCAATTGGTGCTGCTCAGGCTCCATCTTTCTTGAAAACTAATCATTCTGTACACCTAACAATTTGCTCCTTTCTGGAACATTCTTCTCTTGACTCCCATGGTGCCCCATTCTCCTCGTCTTCTCTCATCTCTGTGTCTTCTCTTTTTCAGTCTCCTTTGTGGCTTTTCTTCCTCTACTCAACTTCTAGATGTAGGAGTGTTCAATGTCTTATGTCCATTCCTTCTCTTTTGCTATAGCTTCTCCTTAGAAGAGAAAATAATTTAATCCCAGGCTTCTAGGTGTAACAAATATGCTGACGACTAGCACGTTTATGTCTCTGTTCCAAAAGAGCCCCACATTTATATATCCAGTTGTTTACTTTTTAAATCCACATGGATGCATAGTAGACAGTTCCTGCTTAACATGCCTAAAATGTCATTCTTTCTTCTAGTCACCTTTTCATGACCTAATCTCTTCCTAAGAAGAGATTTTCCCATGTAAGGAAATTCTGTCACCATGGACTTGATTGATTAAGCTCATCTCCCATGTGTGATTTCTAACTACCTTTTTCTTATGTCTTATGTGGAAAATTGTACATCGTCCATTTTTCAAACAACACAAGAAAAACAAAATCCCCAAATATGGGTACCTCTACAGGTACTTTTGACTTACATTTTTAAGATTGGTTTCAAAAAGGAGCCACATTCTGTGCCTGTAGGGAAACCTATCAAAATCCATCCAAGAAAGATGATTTTAACGCCATTTTAAATTCCTGGTGAGAGTTTCCACAGCCTCTCCTGGTAGTCTGTTAATACAGTAAATGTCCTGAACACTCCCTCCCTGAAATTTAAGTCTTCTCTGCTTACCTTCCAGACCTTTCAGTAAAGGAATTAAACTGACTAACTTTACATGAACTTTTGGTGTCTCATCTCAGTCTATAATTGCTATAATTGCCTGCCCTGGTTGAGTATCTACCACTTATAGGAGCCAGCATGTTGGGCACTTCCTGTATGCTATTTAATTCCATGTAATTAATGTACTTAATTTAATTTTTACAACAATTTAGAAAGATGGTATCTTCCCTGTTTTCCAGAAGGGGAAATTGAGGCTTATAAAGGTTACAATAATAATCCAAGGTCATTTCACTAATAAGAACTGATATCCAGTGATGTCAAAATCAGTGCTTTCTCCAGGATCCCGTGCTGTGTGTATATATATACATATTTATTTAATATTCTATCTCATAACTATGTGTATGTCTGTGTGTGTGTGTGTGTGTGTGTGTGTGTGTGTGTGTAAAATCTCAAAACTCAAGCAACTATTAGCTACTAGAACCCCAGTTTCAGACACAGTGTTTGGTGGTGGTGTAGCAGTGACCATGACATAACATCTTAATAATTGTGAGTTGGGTAGAAGATTCTAGAGCTGCCTGGTCCAAAACTGTAACCACTAGCCACATGTGGCTACTTAAATTTTAATTTGAATTAATTACAAGAGAATGCAGTTAACTAAAATTTAAACTTAGAGTTCACTTCTTCAATCACACTTACATTTAAGTATTTAAGTGCTCAATAGCCATATGTGACTAGTGGGTACTGTACTGGATGTCCCCATCCCCAGAGAATGATCTATTGGCCAGTGCTGTTGTAGAGGATTCATGGCTTGTGTGTTTCCATGAATCATTTGAAAAGTAAGTGAAAATTAGTACTGACATTGGTCAGCAGGGGCATTGCTAGTTACAGAGGAGACGAGGCAGGACATGCACCTAAGGGAGTTGTAAATGAAAAGTTAATTTAGATACACAGATTATGCCAGAGTCCCAAAAAGACAAGCCTGAACTAAAAAAGAAATTATGGAAGAAAGCAAAATATTGTCCAGTTGCAAATTGAGTTAGTGATACCTTTTCACAGTAACTTCAGTAATATTTATAAAGGCTTAAGTAATTTTATGTGAGCTTGAGAAGATTTGCTGATAACAGAGAGAAATAATGTTATAGTCAGAATTTAAAAATAAAAGTATGAGTGGGGCACCTGGGTGGCTCAGTTGGTTAAGCGTCTGATTCTTGGTTTTGGCTCAAGTCATGATCTCAGCATCCTGGAATCGAGCCCCTTGTTGGGCTCCATGCTCAGCGGGGAGTCTGCTTGAGATTCTCTCTCTCCCTCTGTCCCTCTTCCCACTTACTCTCTCTCTCTAAAATAAATCTTTTAAAAAATAAATAAAAAATAAAAATATGAGCAACACAGGTATTTAGTAACAATCCTAAATTAATCCAGACAAAAACAAAATTATAAGATTCTATTAGAACTAAAATTGATTTTAAGACACACTCTCTTACATCATAAATGGGTATGGGATTCAAGACAGAATGCTTGTTTGTCATGGGAGGTCTGGTTGACTGCCCAAATCATAGCTACATACTGCACACCAAGTGTCCCTTCAGTAAAAGCACCAGCAGCTGCATTGAGCTGGGGCCCAGTGAGGTCTCAATGAAGGCTGTCTGGACATTGATAGTCAAGGAGAGAATCAGGAAAAGTATCGTCCTAGAGAAGTAGGTAGTGAATGTAAGAGCCCGTCTCTGAGAAGTGTTCCTAGCCTGGCCACAGGCATCATGTGACTCTCATCAAATGGGTTCTCCTGGCTTTCTCAGAGCTGCTGTGGTTGAATGGAAACAATGGCTAATTATCAGACTTACTTATAAAGAGGTTCCACTCTATTGGAACCATTGTTAATGGATTCCTACAAGGAGAGGTAGCGAGAATTGTGAGCTTTTGTCCCCTAAATCAACATAAACCCTATTTCTTCCTCCAACTCTGATCTCTTCTCCTTTTCTGAATCAAAATTAGAGTTGGAATACTCCATGCCTAGACAATTCTGACCCCAATTCATCTCAGTCATGGACTGAGATAGAAAGCTCAACCATAACTCAACCCCTGCCAACCAGTTAAGTCTCAGACTTTTTTCCACTACTTTTTACTGGCCCGCATTTACCATGTTGCTAATAAAAACAAAGCAAAATAAATAAAGACATAAATAAAGACATAAATAAATAAATAAATAAATAAATAAATAAATAAGTAGGTCTAGCCAATCTCAAGTGTAAAGTTGGGGCTAGAGGAAGAAGATCCCCTTCTTGTGGATTTTCATACAAATCTCATATCCCTCTTAGGGGTTGTGGTTCCTACTTGAGAAATACTTTTCTAGATTGGTGGTTTAATATTTTTATTCTTAACTTGTCAAAAATGTAGACATGAAAAATTATCTTCAATATATAGAAGCCTGGATTTCAAGTGAAACCCAAGAATTTAGCACAATTTCTTCCATATATTGAACAATAATGAGAAGGTTCTCGATTATTGAGAGATTTACTCCATCATACTGTACTGTTTAGAGTTGAGGACCAAGTGTTGTCAAGAAAAGATCAAATGTTTAGGAAAGATAGAAAGTATGAGATGTGTTTTACATTTTTCATCAAAACTATTAAAATATATAATTAACTTTTTAATTATATGACATTTTGAACATATAGTAAAGTAGAAAAATGAGGTATATGTGTACCCACACCACCGAGCTTCAACAATGATCCATGTACCTAATCTTGTTTCATCTATAGCCTTTCCCTCTATATTCCTACCCCTCGCTATACTCATTTGATGCAAATCTCAGACATTATATTTCATCAGAATGTACCTTTAAATAATAAGGACACTGTTTTTAACATCATGATCTTCTAGTTGTGACTACAGAAAATATAGGATAGCATATTAACGGATGCCTCACAGGTATCACTGGCAAAATTCTGAATGTTGGAAACTGTACTGGATAAACACTGTTTTCTTTTTTTAAAAAATTTTTTATTGTTATGTTAATCACCATACATTACATCATTAGTTTTTGATGTAGTGTTCCATGATTCATTGTTAGTGCATAGCACCCAGTGCTCATGAGGAACGTGCCCTCTTTAATACCCATCACCAGGCTAACCCATCCTCCCACCCCCCTCCCCTCTAGAACCCTCAGTTTGTTTTTCAGAGTCCATTGTCTCTCATGGTTTGTCTCCCCCTCCGATTTCCCCCCCTTCATTCTTCCCCTCCTGCTATCTTCTTCTTTTTTTTTTTCTTAACATATATTGCATTATTTGTTTCAGAGGTACAGATCTGAGATTCAACAGTCTTGCACAATTCACAGTGCTTACCAGAGCACATACCCTCCCCAGTGTCTATCACCCAGTCACCCCATCCCTCCCACCCCACCCCCCACTCCAGCAACCCTGTTTGTTTCCTGAGATTAAGAATTCCTCATATCAGTGAGGTCATACGATATGTGTCTTTCTCTGTTTGACTTATTTCGCTCAGCATAATACCCTCCAGTTCCATCCACGTCATTGCAAATGGCAAGATCTCATTCCTTTTGATGGCTGCATAATATTCCATTGTATATATATATACCACATCTTCTTTATCCATTCATCTGTCGATGGACATTTTGGCTCTTTCCACAGTTTGGCTATTGTGGACATTGCTGCTATAAACATCGGGGTGCACGTACCCCTTCGGATCCCTACATTTGTATCTTTGGGGTAAATATAAACACTGTTTTCTTAACAAATAAATTGCAAAGGATAAAATAGGATTATGGATAACCTATAAATTGAGAAAGACTAAGACACACATTGATTCTAACTAACAATTAGGAGACAATTGGGGAAATTTAAAACACTATGTTGATATTTGATGATATTAAGTGATATTAAAGAATTACTGTTTTTTTGTTCTTTCTTTTTGTGTCTTTAAGCAGCTAAGATAATGGTATTATGATTATTGGAAGAATTTTTTTTAATAGTTTGCCATAAAACACAGAGTAAATCTTATCTATCTGGAAACTGATAACTCAGAATGACTCATAACTTAGGAGTTCTGAGTAACTCCCTTCTTCCTGTGGCAATTTTTATTTTTTGAATAACAAAAAGAGAAAATGTTGCAAAAGTGAAATAAAATAAGCAAATCCTGAATTCAAAGGTAAACCTATGAACTCCAGATTCTTTCTGTTTTGAGGGGCAAAGAGCCCTTGTCTTTTTCAGAGTTAAGTAACAGAGCAAGGAAGCCATGATTCTCTAAACCCTTTTTCTTTTCTTTTCTTTCCTTTCCTTTTCCTTTTTCTCTCCTCTCCCCTCCCCTCCCCTTCCCTTCCCTTTCCTTTTATAAATGTATCTACGAAACAACCCTGAGTTTGGCCGAACTTCTCAGCTTTTGTCATTTTTGCCTTGTTAAAAGTACAGGGACCCATTATTTTATTAATCCAGTTCATACCCTCTCCTCTGTCCCGCACGGGTGATGTAGGCCATTGGTAAAGGCACAGAGAAGACTCCTTAGACTTTTTTCCCGGCTTTTCACACCATGCCATATATTTAAATAACAGGCTGAGATGGGGAGTGATGAGTCTCTCAAGGAAATAAATACGGAACACTCATTAGAAGGCTCATTAAGAATAAAGTGCAGGAAGGGGGCTCTGAGAACAGACTCTTATTCTGGTATTTATTAGGACAAAGCACTCTTTTTAATGGGGCAACTGAAATGCTCTCTGCTGCAATCATTATTAGGCATTAGTGCTTTTACTAACTTCTTGGGATCAGCTTTGCCCTCCTCTCTGCCTTGGTAAACAGTGGACAACAATGCCTTTGTGTTCCAGGCTCCTGTGGAGAATTTATTCTCACTTTTCCTGTCTTTGCTCAGGAGTCCTGTGCTTCCACTCTGCGAGGGCATTTAAAAATTGGACCTCTCTTCCAAGCACTGTGAATTGAAGGATAGAAGCACACTTTATTGCTTGTCTCCTCTCCAGAATCCCTCTTCCCTTCCTCCATTTCATGTACAACTCTCCTAGTCTCTTTTGCTCCTTTCCGTCAGGGCAGAGGTTGTGAAACTTTGTCTTTAAAGGGTCAGATAGTACAGATAGTAAATATTTTAGGCTTTGTGGTCTGTAAGATCTCCCTCACAACTCTGCTGTTGTAGCGCAAAAACAGCCGTATACATACATGAATGAATATGTGTGGCTGTGTTCCAATAAAACTTTATTTATAAAAACAGGTGGTGGGCCAGATTTGGTCCACAGGCTGCAGTTTGCTGACCCCTGTTCTAGAGATCTAAAAAGGAAGTTCCCATTGTACTTACAAGATGAAAGTAGGCACGTGATAGTCCCAAACAGTTTTAACTTCATTTATTCAGTAACTCATCAAATTTCAACACCTACTGAATGTTTAATACCTGCTATGTGCCAGACTCTGTGTTGGGTACGGGGAATATGGAAGCATAAAAAACCCAAGGAACTCACAGTCTTGTGAGTCATTGGACAGAAGGGCGAACAGCTATAATATGATATATTTGATCCTGTAATGGACATACGGGCAGTTGAGACCACAGGTTAAGGGGATGTAAGAGGGTCTCTTGAGCATTTGAGTGTCACTGCAGGACTAGTGTATGTGCACAGGGAGGGGAGGAAAGAAAAGGAGGCTTTGCAGGTGGGAAAGTGTGGTGCTCCACGTTAGTGTTAAGATTTTATTTTGTAAGACATGGGAGCCATGGAACAATTACAGCATAGGGGATGGTCAGTTTTTCCTGCTAACTCACAGGGAGCAATGGGGAGCTGCAAGTCCATCAGTCCTTGAAGGCTTTGACTTTTCTCTTGAGAAGCTGTCAAAAATAAGCAAAAGTTCACAAAGCCAGAATCTTGAAAACCAGGAGGGCAACTTAAAATAGCCTGAATATTCTTCCTGCTAACTTTCCATTTGCACTCCGTGGGCCAACTGCATTGGTAATGGATGTTTGGTGTTTGCCACAGAAAGAAATAAAGCTCTCTCAGTTCAGTGGCAAGAGGAGGAGACTCGTTAGGGCTAATATTTCCAAGATCTATGATGAAGAGCTTCCTCTGAGTATGATTTGAGGGCTTCTGAGGAATCCCTTTGCCCTGAAACACCATACTCATTCGCCTTCTGTAGTACTTAAAATTATACAACTGGAGATTTTATTCCTTTAGGTTGAATATTGCCCTCTCTAGGCAAGGTATTTTAAAATGCAAACACTCCCAGGGAGAATGATATACTATGTCAATCATAACCTAGTTCGAATGAGGATATAAATCGGATAGGAACTCCGGAGAACAGAGACCCCAGAGACGGACAGCAGGAGGAGGCTTTCAAAATGAGGGAAGGACTACAGAACTGGGATATAGAGGGCAAAGGACGAAGATGAACTTTGCCTACTTCTCAATATTGCCCAGGGCAGCATGAAACATAATAAGGTGGATGAGGACAGGGCAGAAAATAGCAACTGATTAATAAACATGGGGAGGAGAAGTGTGTCTTTTTCAGACTCAGTGGAATTTTTACTGCCTAACATTTCCAGAGCCAATTTGTAAAGCTGTCTGGGAGTGTTCTGTGTGTGCAAGGCAGACACAGAAAGGGGAGGGAGATAATTAGGAGGCTAAAGATGCTTCAGACTGGGGATGGGCTGCAAGTGACAACAGAATGAACCCCAACCCCCGCCTTACTTCCGGCAGCTCTTATTCTCCCAACAACCCCCTGCCTGCTGCTTTGTCTTCTGAATGCAAAACAAAAGTGCCTGGGTGAATAAACAAGAGCTCTCTTTCTCAAGGAGAGACAGTGCCCAGTCTCTTTGGGCTTGCTGTTTGTTCCCATGCAGTGCCCATTGATTTGAAGCTGGTGAGAGATGGGAGGGCATAGCGCGTAGGTGATGAGAAAGTAGCCACTCTGGGACCACAGAATGGAACTCCTCAGGAGTCATCCTACTTCTGGCGTGGTCATGTGACCTGCAGAAAGACACTTCTGAAGCCAATTCCTGCCTGCGTAAGGCAAAAAATGAACAAACAAAAAACCCCGCAACACACACACACACACACACACACACACACACACACACACACAAAACCCAAAACACTTTCAGGCTTTCTTGATTGACTCATGCATTAAATATTTAACCATATTTGTTGCAGACCTACTTTGTGTGAAGGTTCTGATCAGGTGCCAGGGAGATTCACAGGCACGTGTGTGAATGATTAGGACACAAGATAGGTGCCTGGGGGTGATGGAGAAGTTATTATCTGAATATAAAGGAAGGAAATAGAATGGCTTCCATTCCTCAACTATAGAAGCAACCCAAGAGACTGTAAAAGTCTGAAAGAGTTTATATGATAACCTAATGTGCCCATGAGGTAACATGGGGGACATCTGCTTAGGAATGATCTGAACAAACCCTGATTGGAATTTGGAACGTTATAGGCTAGTGGGAAGAGACAGTCAATAGAGATAAAATGTGATGCACAATTAACAAACATAGTACATAAGGGTGATAAGGACCATGGGGAAAAAAGAAAAGAAAAAAAAGTGGATGGAATTTAAATGGAATAAGGAAGTAAATGAAGATAGCAAGGGGAGTGGGAAAAGGGGATGGAAAAATCAAGTAATAAAAAGGAGGGACTAGCAAGACTATGGATGAGACAGTGAAAAGATCAGTGGTTGCCAAGGATCTGGGCTGAGGGAGGAAGGGAAGAATGGGAGCAATACAGGGGGTTTTGGGGGCAGTGAAACTATTCTGTTGGATATAGTAATGGTGAATACATGATATTATATGTTTGTCAAAGCCCATAGAATGTACATCCCCAAAAGTGAACCCTAATGTAAACTATGGATTTTAATTAATAATAATGCATTAATATTGGTTCATCAATTATAACAACTGCACCAGAATAATGCAAGATGTTAATAATAGCAAAAACTGATGGGGGTGTGGGGTGGGCTGTATGTGAGGGGCTATATAGGAACTCTCTGTAATTTTTACTCCACTTTTTTCTCTAAACCTATAACTGCTTTAAAAAAAGATATTAATTTTTTTTAAACATTTTATTTATTTGTCAGAGAAAGAGAGGGGAGCCCACAAGAAGGGAGAGTAACAGGCAGAGGGAGAAGCAGGCTCCCCACTGAGCAGGGAGCCCAATGTGGGACTTGTCCTAATCCTGGACTTGTCCCGATTCTGGATCATGAACTGAGCCGAAGGCAGATGCTCAACCGACTGAGCCACCCAGGTGTCCCCTATTAATTTTTTTTAAAGATTTTTATTTATTTGACAGAGACAGTGAGAGCAGGAACACAAGCAGGGGGAGTGGGAGAGGGAGAATCAGGCTTCCCGCAGAGCAGGGAGCCCGATGCAGGGCTAGATCCTAGGACCTTGGGATCATGACCTGAGCCGAAGGCAGACGCTTAACGACTGAGCCACCCAGGCACCCCTATTAATTTTTTTTTAATGTAGGACTTAACATAATTCTCCATGAGACCAGAATTTTTTTTTTAACAATTTTCTTCATCTCCTGAAGAAATAAGAGAGTGCTAGGCTTACATTACATGATCAATATGAGTTAAATGCAATTATGTTAAATCTAAAGTCACTTCCTTTAGATCAAAAAATGAAGAGTCATAATGTAGAAAATAGATAAGTAAAGAAAACATTTTTAAAAAAATTTATTTTTGGGTTACAGAGGCCACACACTTTACTGGCACCCAAATTGGAAAAACAATATAATTTTAATCTTCCAAGTCAGGAATAGCAAGGAATAATAATAGCGTGACCTTGGAAGAGGAAACAATGTCTAAAGTTTGGTTTCCTTAGCCAAGAGGAGAAGCACTTTCACACCTTCTCCACTGTCTCTCTCTCTTGTGAGACCAAGAGTAGGAGGTAGGAGAATGGCGAGTATGTCTATTAAAATTGGCAGGAACATACAGGATGAAGTGTTGGCCAAGACAGCTATGTATGCTCCTCACCAAGGGACTATGGAGTTTGGTGATCACATGACTCTGGTAGGCCTTTTATTCTTAAACCTAAGAAAAATTATTATGATCCATGTCTCTGTCTTATGGATAGAGCAATTGGAACTGCTGCTCGTAACCAGGGTATGTATCTTCATCCTGTATGTTCCTTTTCCTTTTTTTGAGAATTTAAAGGTGAGATAGTTTTACATGCATGGTGAGGCTGGTTTAAACATCTTGCATAACAAGGGCTCTCAATGCTAAATTCTGTGAAATTCCCACCTTGCTTTAAATTCAAAAGACAAGATATGGTTGTAGTGGCAAATGGACTAACATAAATAGACTGTAAATGGGGCGCCTGGGTGGCTCAGCCAGTTAAGCATCCTACTAGTGATTTGGTCTCAGGTCGTGATCTCAGGGTCTTGAGATCAAGCCCCAAGTTGGGCTCTGTACTCAGCGGGGAGTCTGCTTGAGATTCTCTCTCTCCCTCTGTTCTTCCCCCCTGCATGTGTGCACTCTAAATAAATAAATAAAATCTTTAAAAATAAATACATAGACAAATAGATTGTAAATGGGCTTTATATAAACCAACTACATAAGCCAACTGTTAACCAAAATAAAGAGAATATTGATAATAATACTTTAATAATAGGAGACCTCAACACTACACTCTCAGCAATAGACAGATCATCTAAGCAAAAGATCAACAAAGAAACAAGAGCTTTGAATGAAACACTGGACCAGATGGACTTCATAGATATTTTACAGAACATTCCACCCTAGGACAACAGAATACTCATTCTTCTTGAGCGCACATGGAACTCTGTCCAGAATAGACCACATACTGGGTCACAAATCAGGTCTCAACTGATACCAAAAGATTGAGATTATTCCCTGCATAGTTTTCGACCACAATGCTTTGAAACTGGAACTCAATCACAAGAAAAAATTCGGAAGGAATTCAACCACTTAGAAGCTAAAGATCATCCTGCTGAAGAATGGGTCAACCAGGAAATTCATGGAAACCAATGAGAATGAAAACACAGTGGTCCCAAACCTATGGGATACTGCAAAGGCGGTCCTAAGGGGGAAATACATAGCCATCCAAGCCTCACTCAAAAAAGTAGAAAAATCCCGAATATACAAGCTAACCTTACACCTAAAGGAACTGGAGAAAGAACAGCAAATAAAACCGAAACTAAGCAAGAGAGGAGAAATAATAAAGAATAGAGCAGAGATCAATGAATTAGAAACCAGAAATACAGTAGAGCAGATCAATGAAACTAGAAGCTGGTTCTTTGAAAGAATTAACAAGATTGATAAACCACTGGCCAGCCTTATCCAAAAAAAAAAAAAAAAACCCAAAAAAGAAAGGACCCAAATTAATAAAATTATGAATGAAAGGGGAGAGATCACGACTAACACCAAGGAAATAGAAATGATTATTAGAAATTATTATCAACAACTATACGCCAATAAATTAAGCAACATGGAAGAAATGGATGCCTTCCAGGAAACCTATAAGACTGAATCAGGAAGAAATTGACAATCTGAATAGACCAATAATCAGGAAGAAATTGACAATCTGAATAGACCAATAACCAGTAACAAAATTGAAGCAGTGATCAAAACCTTCCCAAAAAACAAGAGTCTAGGGCCTGATTGATTCCCAGGGGAATTCTACCAAACATTTAAAGAAGAAATAATACCTATTCTCCCGAAGCTGTTTGAAAAAATAGAAACAGAAGGAAAACTTCCAAACTTATTCTATGAGGCCAGCATTACCTTGATCTCCAAACCAGGCAAAGACCCCATCAAAAAGGAGAATTACAGACCAATATCCCTGATTAATATGGATGCCAAAATTCTCAACAAGATCCTAGCCAAGAGGACCCAACAGTACATTAAAAGGATTATCCATCATGACCAGGTGGGATTTATTACTGGGATGCAAGGGTGGTTCAACATCTGCAAATCAATCAACGTGATAGAACACATTAATAAAAGAAAAGACAAGAACCAGAGGATCATAATCCTCTCAATTGATGCAGAAAAAGCATTTGACAAAATATACAAGGGAACAATTGCAAATCCGATCCTTAAGTGACCAGAGTGCATTAAAAGGCTTATAGTATATTGAATGAAGTTACTCTAAATGGTTAAATAGTTTTAGGTATAATTAGCTTGTTCTTTCATAAAACTGTTAGAAAATATTTTCTTGAGCGTTTGGCCGTTGCTTAAGAAATCACTGTATTTCAAAAATTAAATGGAGGAGATGATAAATAAATTAATAGTGACATTAGATGCATATTAAGTTATCTCTGCTGTCCACACATGCAGGCACATTAGCACAGACTCATCATTCAATTAATTGCCTTTTGCTGCAGTGAACCTCTAATCTTGGAAATGCAACGATCATACACACAGAAAACCAGATAAGCTATTTGGGCCACAGTTTAGAAATCAGAAATCAGGTTTTCACTGCTGATGCATATGGTATCTCTCTTTGAGTGACCAGTAGATTGTTTTTGTATTAAATGCTTTCAACTCTTGCCATGTATTCTGAAGGAACACAGCAGTGAGGCCAAGAAAAAAAAATCTACATGTACCAGAGAGAATTTTATTCCTTGTTTGTTTCTTTTAGATTAAAAACCCATTGGGATGAAGGAAGAGACAAGAGATCACCAATTCAGTCTTGCTAAGATTGGGTCTGGTTTCTTACATGCTTTAAAAAGGGAACTAGTCCAGTTTCCTTTATGATGGGGTCTTTCAGGAGATACCCCAAAGTCTAATAATTCTTATGTATGTCTCATCTCATTTCCTCATTCTGCTATTTGACCCATCTATTCTTTTCTGACTGTTGGAGGTGGAGAGTAGGCTTGCACTGATCTCTAAGTGAGAATCTTGATATATTTGAAGATTTGTTATTAATTTCCTATTCACCTTTCTTCTTCTGGCCCAATAAACCCTTATTCTTTATTGTTTGGGTTTTGAAAAATTTAATCATTTTCATGACTTGCTTTATATTGGCTCTCTGGTTTCTGTATCTTTATTGTGACATTCAAAATTAGACTTGAGTTTCGTGGAGTGCTAAAAACCTAGTCTCAATGTACTGTAGATATTTTTAAACAACAGAACAACACTGTTTAGAGTAGATATCATTCTAATGTCTTCCAAACCCCCTCTCTGCTGTAGTGATATTTTTTCAATCATTGATAATTCCCTATCTTTTATTTTCTGTCTTCTGTTTTTATGTGTATTCCAAAATTACTAAAAGACAGACACTCAGCACCATTGATTTTGGAAAATCACATATAATGCAAACAACTCCCATCTAGAATCGTGAAATTTAGTGGATGAACTCCTTATTTCAATGTTAGATCATTGCAGAAAATACAAAAATGAGTCCCAGAACTTTATTTGTAATGGCAACTTTACATGTGTGTTGGAAGCAATCATAGAAATGCAGATGCACCTTTTTGTCATATTCATTCAGTCAACAAATAATTATGCAGTGCATCTTATGTATCAGGCAGAGGTCAAGACAAACGTTGTGCCTTTATCAGATGGCTTTCTAAGAAGTGTACTGGAAAATATTTTTACAATTTTGGTCATATTCCAGATTTAAAAGATCTCAGTGTAAAGAGAAGCTTGGTGACTCTTTTTGATAAAGGGAAGACTCCCTTTTTAAAGTGGTATGTGTGAACTAGTTTTTTAAAATTAGTCTTGTTTCCAGCTAGACAGTAAGCACAGAGTGTCAGGACACAGTGTCTTAGATTTTCTTTTGCAGGTTCTAGTGGTCTTCTAGGCACAGAACTGGTGTTGATCACACACACTGTAACTTGCAGGACAGTAGATTTTAATGTTGTGTATGTAAATCTAGTGGAAACTATGGGTTCTCATTGCAGAAAAAAACAAACAAACCAATGCACTTAAGATTTCAGAAGCACCGATGCTCCCTAAAACCCATTTATGGGCTCTAGGGTAAGAAGTACTGGCAGTTCAAGGTCTTTACACTTAACCTATGTTCCCATGATGCCAATGGAAGGTGGAGGATCTCTGATATGTGTCACAGTCCAAAAATAAGGCTTCAAGGACCAGTACGAGATCTCTGTAATAAGGGAAGATATATAATCTCACAGAAATAAAGGAAGTCCATTTTGTCTTTCTTCACCCATCAAATGGTAAGATGGAAGAACAACAAGGACCAGAATGGGATGTGGGAGAATATGTTGCACATCTGGTTGTTCCATCTTATTTCTAATCTAAGTTTGGAGCTAGAGGGAAATACGTGAACTTCGAGGTTCATATATTAATTCTAACTGGCCATCAAATCTTTCATTCATTAATCAGATATTCATTGAGTGGCTACAAGATGCCAGCACTTGGGAAGACCCAGTATCTGGTCTCATAGAGCTCATTTGTCCACCCTTGTAACTCACTGGGGCAGCAGTGGAAGAAAGCTGCTTGGAGGCACCATTGTGCCTGACCTTGGACAACTCTGGCATGACCAGCAGAAGCGCTCAATAAATATTGTCTGGTTGAATAGTCTGTTACTTCCCCTGATGAGTTAGTTTTGTTGCAGAATCAGAGAACAGCTGGGGTTTATAAAGAAAAGTTTAGTTTTGAGAGGGGCACAAAGCTACGTATACTAATTATAATAAAATATTAAAAATCTACTTAGGGTAACATAGTTATGAACATGAAGTGCATACTAATGTGAGATTCGTTCTGATGTAAAGCGTTTTCAAAATCAGCTATCTATCCTCAGAGTGGCCAAAATAGCAGTCCAGAGACGGACAAGGAGCATTTCAAATTCAGCAGTCTGCTCTCTTATTGGCCCAGGGATGGCAATAACACAAGGAGCAGCTGGTAAGAATCTGGGTCTATTCTGACTAGATCATGCTGCCTGAGAGTCTAATTTTGCTTCAAAAATGGTCTAATTTTGCTCACAGTGGAAAAAGTGGTATATTCCTTAGTGTCAACAGACCAGATTGCATCTCCAGTTTGTTTGATGGGGGAACTTGGTTCGGTTCCCAGATATGGCTCTCCTTCATGGATCATTGAATTACGCTAAGTGTTTTGAACAAAGTCAATTTCAATACATGCTGCTTTCCTCCCAAACCTTGGAATTTCTCTTCAAACCAAAGTTCCAAGGGCTCGTGTTTGGAGGAAGAGAATATCCTGCCAATACAAGTCGCTTCAGCTCTGGTTGTCAGCTTCTTCAGCCCTGAAGAGGTAAACCCTAAGGACCCTTCAGGATTTAACAGTTGAGCATTTTTATGGTGAGTTGTAGAGGCTCCAATATTCTGACATTTATGCAAAGATATGTGTGCAATAGATGTACAAACTGGGGCATAAAAAATATTAGCTCTTTCTGGCCAAAAATATCCCCAAATTGGGTGTTTTTTGCTTTGGCTTTCAGTGAAGGGACTTCTGATATTTTCTTGTCTATGTTCCCTCACATTTCTTCAGGAAATAGCGATATGAGAAAGATCTTATTACTTCATCAGTATTTTTTCTTTCTTTGAGAGTATTTCCAACCAAGGGCCCGTTACCTATTTCTAATTCACTTAGTTTCAAACTCTCTGGTCCTAAGTAATGAGCCATGAAGGAGACCAGGTTGGAGAGTGACCTGGGGAAGGACTTGCAGCCTCACAGGGATCCCTGGGTCCCTCTCTGAACAAGGAGCCCTTTCCTCCCAGCATGTGCTCCTTCGTGCAGCTGCCTGTGGCCACGGCGAATCCGGGAACTTTGCTCCAGGCAGACCATGTTCCACTGAAAACCCGACTTTTTAAAAAATGAACGCACAAAACGTCACAGATGATATATCTGTCCCTGTAATTCATACCCTGGGAGTGTGAGGCTGCAGGAGGAGGATGGGGAGGATTGATGAGCAGCTCTATTTATGTTCTACCAATGGGCTAATCTCTCACACACACCTGGATGTGATCTGAGCTCCTGCCCACACAAAGGGATCCTGGCGTTGGCGTTGGCGCTGGTGCTAACAAGTCCAAACTGAGCTCAGACTCAGTCTGGCTGGAATGTGCAGGTGTACTACCTGGATTTTCATGGAGAACCAGCTGGGATCTCCCCAACTTGGCAACTGCTCTTGTGTGGGTGGGATAGAGAGTGTGGTAGGAAAGGGATGATAATTCGGAAAGGGAGCCCCATGGGAGAATTTTAAGGAGCAGGAGTGTTCTCTTCCCTTTTCCTATATTTTTTCCTTATATCCCATCTGGTCTCCAGGTTTCTGGTCCTTTCACTTTTCTCTTTAATTTTTAAGAGTCCATGAAATTGTGGCACTTAGCTTTATTGTGTAACGAACGCAGATTTTCAAGAAGGAACTATTTGCTTCATTTGGTGTTCTCCAAAATGGGTGGTTTCTTCCTGGAGATAGGATTTTACTCAATCCTGTTTCTGAAATCCATTGTATATTTTTAGCTTCTTTTTGGAATTTCTAGTTGGACAGGATACACCCCGGGGTGGGGGGGCGCGGTGGAGAAAAGCCTGCAAACCAGCCTTAATGCTGGTGGAAAGGCTTTGGCATGTGATAGAAAGCCTACCTCATCATGCTCACTTTGCTGGGCCGGCTATTCCCTGATGACTTCTCTGGATTGAATAAAGCCAGCTACAGAAGTGGGTGAAGCTATCCCTCACACTGACATTTAATTTACCTAGGAGTACAATAATCTGAGAAAGAATCAAATAGTTGAAAATTTTGCTTCAGTGAGCAGAAGCTAAGTGTTTATACCATATTGAAAAGTGATACGTTTCTTCAGAATTTAAAGTAAAAAAAAAAAAAAGGGTGACAGGTTCATAGACTAAAAGCAAAAGGAAAGACCATAACTCTTGTTCGGCATATTCACAATTCCGACGTTGGAGAAAACTCTGGAATTTTGCACATCATGGTATTATTTTATCAGCTCTGGTTTGATAGAAAGAGGTCAGTGGGGCCTAGGAAAAGGATGTGGTTGTAAAGCCTAAAAAGGGAAGGGTATTTTTAAGTGTGTTGCAGAGAAGGAAGCAGCTGGACTTAATAACTAACAATATGTGGGAGGTGAAAGTATGTTGAATCTTGTACAGAAGTTTGATGATCAGAGAAAGGGCGGGCAATGTTGCTGTCCAAATCAAAATAACCCTCTATAATTAGTTCCACCTGTGCTAAAAAATTATGCTCATATACTGTTCCCAATTTATTGAAATTTATGACCATGCAATATGTTATGTGAGTAATAGTCACTACTGAACCAAAAATCAATATGCAGTTCTCTATTGACGAAACTTGGGTTTATATTTTATTCACGTTTGTGCTCTCAGTAACTAACATGATGCCTGACATCTAGATGATGTTCAAAATGCTGAACACATGGATAAAATGGCAAATCTGAGGCCTGCTTAAGCTCTCTGATTTTCCTTTAAAGCATATCTGACTAGGTTCAATTATTGTTTGCTTTAATGAGTTGAGTGATTAATTTTGTTTATTGAAATCTGGCACTGTATGTCATATTTCTTTGCAATGCATCAATAGCCAGGCATTTATAAATTAATATCTGCTTCAGGTGAGCTTTCAAGGTAGTCATCATGATGAAAAATGGAATGGTTTGGTGAAATATCCAGATATTCATTATGCCAAAGCAGGGACCATGGCCAATACTTCCTCTCCTTACCTTTTGTTTCCTGACCACACAATAATTTAGGATCATGTTCCCAGATGATACGAGCAGGCATTCCAGCCACCACTCCCCTGCATACGCCTTTCCCTCCTGTTGAAAGCCTTTCCATAGAATCTGGATCTCTGGAGGTGGTTTGTGGTGGCATGCTGGACCATCTCATATGCCATGTACTTCCACTCCCATCTGTCCCAAAGGTAAGTAACTAGACTTCTTACAACAGCTTGGAATACTTCTGAGAGAGCCCAAATCTATGTAAGATACAAATAGACCAGCTGCGTGTCTATCCTCCAAATCAGGAACGTTAGCGTCTTTATGCGTGAGATGTGCAATTCAGCAGCCATGACTTCTTGTCTCTTAGCTGACTCAAATTCTGGCTAAAAAATTAATCCGCCTAAGCTGTGAAGCATCTAATGCAAAGAGACCTGAAACTGGGCTGGACACATGGTGTCAAGGGATTGGTAGCCCTGATCTACTAAAGCAATGTCACTAAGAGGTTAAGAGCAAGGACTTTGGAATCAGACAAGCCAGGATTGATCTTCAGCCCTGTCACTGCATAGCTGTGAGAGCTTGGGCAACTTACTTAACCTCTTTACATTTCAGTTTGCTCATATGTAAATTGAGAATAACATCAACTTACTAACATTGTTGTTAGGATTAAATGAGGTAATGCTTATGAAGCACTTAGCGGAGCATCTGGAAAATGGTCATCAGTAAAAATTATACAACATCATCATCACCACTCTCACTGTTTCTCTGTGACCTGAACCTATGAGAATTCCTAATAGCACCCTGGTAGCCTGACTCTGAGTTTAAAAGTGAAAGAGTTTCATGGAAATGGAAAAGCATAAGGGCTGCCTGGGATGGAAAGCTTATCTTGAGTCTCCTACAGTTGCCATCACAAACACCAAAAGAAGTCACTTGCTGGGCAGAACCTTCCACTGGGGGGAAGGACACTTAATGACCACTCTACTATGGCTATTTTCCTAGGGTGTGGTGTCTGCAGTTTACAGAATGAGGCACATGAACCACTCCAACAGCAAAAAAGCCCCATGTGGGCATCATCTATAAATTGAACCGAAGAAGTAACCATGTAATCAGTTTGTGAAATGGCCAACCCATTTCAAGAACTAAAATAAAATTTATTCATAAGCATAACTTAAGCCCATCAACTGTTTACTGTGTCCAGATCAATTTTCAGCTACAGAAATCCGTGGACAATAATAATTTCTGGAAGACCAGAGAGAAGAAACAAAACAAAAGAAAACAAAAACTTGAGAAGGCCTTATAAATAAGAAAACCTTAAAAATGAGAATGTTCTGAAAGTGTTTTAGTCAATGTCTTTATGCAAACTGCACTAATTAATCTCATGCAAACATGGATATTTTTGTAAAGCATAAGCCCAAGTGCCATTTTATGACCATGTAATTTACAAGTCCTCAAATTACATTAAAATCACCACACACAGTGTTTACAGTTTAATTACATGGTTATTTACCATTCCCAATCAAGTGTTATTCATTCAGTACCTCTTTGCCTGATCTTACCTAAAAAAGAAAACACTTTTATGCTGAATTTGAGTGGTAAACATTCAGACATGCCAATACTTAAAGGCAACAAAGATG
Source organism: Phoca vitulina (assembly GCF_004348235.1). Taxonomy (NCBI): domain Eukaryota; kingdom Metazoa; phylum Chordata; class Mammalia; order Carnivora; family Phocidae; genus Phoca; species Phoca vitulina. Next base: position 18,582,558 of record NW_022589734.1, read on the forward strand.
TGATTTGGAGTAAACAAACTCCATTCACACATTTCAGAGAACTTCCAAGGGGGAAAAAGAATGGAAAGAGATCAACATTTTATTAAAATAGTATTTCTTTGGTTGTTTCAGTTCTACCAAAAAAGAAGAGAAACCAATCACTATTCACTGCCCATTCTTTATTTAAAAAAAAAAAAAAAGCCAACTGGGTCTGTTATTCATATTTTGTATTATAATGATATAGTTCTTCAGTCAAGAAATGTTTATTGAGGACCATATGTGTTCTGGATCCTGTGATAAGAGTAAGTGTGAGAAATACGGCATGGCCCCTGGATGAACTCAGACTAGCTATCTACTAGTACATTATAGACATTTCAACATGTAGAATATATTTACTTCTGGTTTTCTCTTTGTCATTTACCAATACCATTTTGAAATGACAAAATCTCAGTCCCACCATGGAATATCTGTCTTCAGGCAATTGCATAACCTTTCTGAGCCTTAATCTTTTCATCTGTAGAATATGGTGGTGGGGAATATAATAAAAATAATGCCAGTTTTCCCTCCATGATAGTGTGATTATCAAGATGAAGTAAGTCTGAAAACACTCGTAGATGACTTCTTCAGGATCTGCCTCTGCAGCTAATTCTCCAAACCCAGTCCAACTGAGTCCTTATTTGTTTCCGTGTGTTGCCTAAGAGTTTGTGATGCTTCACAGCTGTGATGGTAGTAGACATTTATATCAGGAAAGAGTTACTTGATGAATTAACTGGGATAATCCTTAAGTTTCTAAGACATAACTTTGAATTTAGTCCTTTGGGAACTCAAATTTTAATAAAAGTGGTCCTCATTGTGACGTCCTTGGGCCACCTGCCTCAGTATTAGCAGAGGGCTTCTGAAATTACCTATTTCTTGGGCCCACTCCAGACTGAGTAGTGGAGTCCAACAACATAGCTGCCTTTTAAATAAGTTTCTCTGATAATTTTAAGCACACTAAACATCCAAGAATCACTGTACTTACTAGGATTGTTTGCAGATATTTCAGTTCTCTTCTTTGGGGAACATGGTAGAATCCTAGTTCTCCACCCACTTGGAATTAGGTGGGTGTGTTGCACTTGTTTGGGCCAATGGAATGTGGATGTATATGACAAGTCATGTGACATTGAATCAAAGTCACTTACTGGAGGTGACTTCATATTTCTCATAATTAAAACATTTTATTTCCCTTTCCCATGATTAGAAAACAACGTATGACTAGTTTTCTCAAACATGATTTAATGGTGGTGGCAAAAAGCATTAACAAACATCAGATTGTAAATTAATCCACCCCAATCATTATGACATCATTTTTGATGGAGCAAACATTGAAATGACAGTGTTGTTAACAAGATTTTTTTCTCTTTCCTTCAGGTCTTCAATATAGAAGACACAATAACATTAACATAGGGAGATTTTATATGAAGTTTCTAATTGGGCATGCTAATTGATCTCAGGCTGAGTTTACACCAGCAAATAGAAAGTAGAAATAATTGCATGGGATGAAAAGAACTCATTTACTATATTGAGCACCTACCATATACTACTCACTTTGCTCAATCCATTTACATTTAACCACATTTAACAACTGTCTTAGAGGCATTGTTTTTTATACATTTTGAATATGAACAGTTAAGCTGGTTAAATAATTTTCCAAAATTTGCCAAATTAGAAATTGAGATTCTAGCTGACAACTATCTGTTTGCCCACCCACTCACAATCTTTCCATGGCATCGTGTCACCTATGGGAAATTGAGACAGTCTCTCTACATGCTGATAATCATACTAGTTTTTCAATTAATTTCTCAATTTTCATGAGGACTCCGCATCTTTATGGATGTTAATAAAGTGTAGCTTTTTTCAATATCAAATCAAAAATCTATAGACGCTGCACAGCATGCGTGCAGTGTGTATCTATACGCCCACATGCATTTTGGGATAGAAAATTAGGAATGGCACATGTAAAATGGTACTTATACTCTTCAATACCAATTTTGCAAACCAGTGTCTCCTTCTGTCTGCAGTAGATGCAAGTAAAATGTAACAAATTAAACTAGGGTGATCACCTTTGGAAATTGCTGGCCCTAAGATATAGATATTTAAATGACTTTCAATCTGGAAAACACATTAAACGTATGACACGTCATTACCATCCAACAATTATCCAAATGGAATGTGAAATATAAAATTATTTCAGATATTAAGGCTTTGGAGAAGCTTGGGAGAGATAGGCATGGAGGAATATAAGCCCATTTTGTGAAGTCAGTTTTGATAATTGAGACAAGAACACAGTTACAAATTCTACTCTCTCTCTGCTCCTTTGTGTTTGTTTCTAAATTAGGGAGACAAAGCATCAAGTGAGAGGACAGAGTTTAGAGTCTGGCAAAGAAAGAGGAAGAATTAAAATAAGCACACTCCTCACAGTGTTTGTGGAATATCTAACCCTGAGGATTTTCTCTGGGCTCTGGCTGTGGAATATTACACATCCATTGGGCAGTTACCTGGTTGACAGCCCTTGAAATGACACGTATACTACATAGCGTGTATTCATCAAACACATACATGGGAACCTAAGTAGAAAATAATAAGTAACCAACTCCAAATCACTTAATAACGAAAGATTCTTAGTAGTGTAATTGGAGTGGGTTTTTTTTCTAAGTATGTGTTATAAAACTGAATTTGTGGACAAGCTGTTGCATAGCTCAATTTGAACACCTTATCGTTAGGAGCAACTAGTATTTTATCCCAGGAAAGAAAAATGACAATGAGAGTTTTCAGAGCAGGAACACCATAGAGATGATCTTTTCTGACTCTGATTTCACAAGTGAGGAAACACATTCAGGACAGTAAATGGTTTGTCTAACGTCACTTGGCTAGGAGATGGGGATTGCATGATCTCCCCTCGAAGGGCACTCTTTCAAGTCCACATTTGCCATTCAAAGCGTAAATAAAAGTAACAAGATAGCTTTTGCCAAAATTAAATTAAAAATCACAATTATTACATAAAGATCCTTTTCAAAGTCTATTAAATCCATACTGCATGTTGTATGAATACATATATCCCCATGGAACTTACTGGATGTTAAATGGTCATATTTGTGCCTGTTATATTAATTACTTTCACGTGTATGTTGAGTTTTACACTAGGATTATTGCACCATGACAGCTGAGAAGACAGAAATTAACAAAAGTCGTATCTTTCCCAAGATTATACTGTAAGTGAGAGACCTAGAGTTTGTACTTAGGTCCTTCTGATTCTAGAACATTCATCCTTTCTACCTGGCTACACTTCCTCTCATCAAGACACTTTAAGAGGACAAGAACCTTATAACACAGATCTGGTTAACAAAGAGACTGTAGGGGCGCCTGGGTGGCTCAGCATTTAGGCATCTGCCTTCGGCTCAGGTCATGATCGCAGGGTCCTGGGATGGAGTCCGGAATCAGGCTCTCTGCTCAGCGGGGAGCCTGCTTCTCCCTCTCTCTCTACTCCTCCCCACTGCTCCTCCTCTCTCTCTCACTGGCTCTCCCAGGTAGATAAATAAAATCTTTAAAAAATGTTAAAAAAAAAAAAAAAAAACCCAAAGAGATGGTATAAGAAGTATTCAAAACAAAAACCACAGAAAACTAAAGAAAGACAAAATGAAAAGATGTGAAGTTAACATTAGCAATGAGAAGGGACCGGGGTGGAGCAGGGAAGAGCCATCCAAATGAACTACAACAGGCTTTGTCTTTAGTATCAAGACTTTCATCGACATAGAATTCATTTCCAGGAGCTCAGTACTGTGTAAAATGTAGAATATTCCAATCAACTTAGGAGTTATCATAATAAAACCCCTAGGAAGAATTACAATTACCTTGAGTCAATTAGATTTCTCAAGGATCCCTGACTTTAGCTCTGGCTAACTGGAATCTTAATGAGACAATTAATAGTAGCTAATATCAGCTTGATTGATTTAAAGGGTATGTATAATTATATATATGTGTGCATATAGAAATGTTTCTGTGTGTGTGTATTCTACACCTATCTTTGGCATTCAAAATTAAGTCTCAAAATATTTTTTTTTTTATACACTTTTTTTTTTTAAGATTTTTATTTATTTATTTGACAGAGAGAGACACAGCGAGAGAGGGAACACAAGCAGGGGGAGTGGGAGAGGGAGAAGCAGGCTTCCTGCAGAGCGGGGAGTCCGATGCGGGGCTCGATCCCAGGACCCTGGGATCATGACCTGAGCCGAAGGCAGACGCTTAACGACTGAGCCACCCAGGCGCCCCTCAAAATATTTTAATAGAAAAAGAAATCTCACTCCATAGAGAAAAAAACCTGAGTTTTAAAAATGATTTATTCTGAGAATCAGAGACAAAGTAAACAACCTCAGAAAATCAGGCTTAGGCATGAGCTAGAGACAGTTAAATGAAGGAAAAGTTGGATAAATATTTGTTGTGTGCCAACCAAGTGTAATTTTCAGGAAATTATCCTTTTACTCCTCACAGTCTTGAAGGGCGCTATTACCCCTATTTTATAGATTAGGAAACTGAACCTCAACAAGTTTAAGTGACGACCAAGGAGAGTTCTCAGGGTTGCCATGTATGGTTGTATAGTCTGTGTACTGCACAACAGCATCTGGTAGAAGGAAGGAGCAACTTGGGACTGATATACATTTTGTGTTCTGCTGCCCTATGACGCACCTTAATGAAGGGTTATGTCATCCCAGAGAAAGAGGGTGCCTTTCCCTAATTTCCCCAGAGGCCACCTGCCTCACTGGATTATGGGATTAAAACTTTAATCCTCGAATGTTAGAGGCAAAAACCAGGCTCTTTCTGTGATGTCTTGAAGTCTCTCCCACTATGAAGATGCAATTGGACTAAGTTATGAGTAGCTGGTGCCCATCTCTTAATAAAAATACTAGATGATCTGAATGTTAAGAGTTAAGACAATAAAGGGAAAAATGGAAATTTTTTCATAACTTCTACATTTTTAGACAAAACATTAGCTGACTTTGAGATTTGGGTATGGATAGAGGGAGAAGAAAAAAATTAGTTCTGATCGGGCTGTTTTATTTGTTTGAACTTCTAAACTATTCGAGTCAGTACGGCGTAGTAAATCACTCTTTCGGTTTAACAAGAAAATCTATGACGAGCATCAGCACCATGCCAGGCACAAAGCAAGCCCTCCAGTCGCATCAGCACCAAATTGTACCAGACGAGTTCTGAGGTTTTCATCAGCCAAAGTGTCCGAGGATGGTAATGTCACTGGACTTCATGACCACTGATGAAAAAAGAGATTTCGGTGACTAAAATCCAGTGCAGTGGGGAAGCTATGGTGGCTGCAGAGGGAAGGGAAGCCTAGTCCCACTTTGCTCAGCCTTGGCACCTTGGCTTCCTCCTGCCTCCTTCAGTGGTCAGTGAGTTCCTTGGGGGGTAAGGTGCACAGATAATCTCCAGCTCCAGCATTCTGCACATAATAAGTGGTCTGTTCATAGCAGGTGCTTCGTGGATGCTGTTGAAGAAATCATTGTTTCTTTTTCCTCCCCCTCACAATACTCAAGGTCATTGCCCTGTAGACACTCAGGCCTTCTCCTCTGTATTAGGAAGGAAAAAAGTGGAAAAGGACTACAGAGGAAGCCTACTTGGGAATGACATTTTAAAGAGCAATAGACACAAATTGTGGTTATATTCTCCAATGTGTGATACAGAAATAGCAGAAATTATTGAGATCTGAGGGGGCCGGAAGAGGTCAAGCTAAGCCTTTGAGGTAGAGATAATGGGAATAAATTGGGTAGGAAGGAAGAACATCTTGAGTGTAGACAGGAGTATTCAGAAGAATGAGTGTGGAAGGACGGGGAGATGCCGTTGACCTGGAATAGAAAAATCCTCACCAGAGGATGAAAGTTAGAATCTAAAAGCCACAGGAGCCTTAAACTTGACCTTCCACTATAGTGAGTAGAGTTGAGTCACACTGGGGACAGGCCAGGAGGAGCTGAAGCCAATTTTATTTTTTGTTTACAACAATAGTTTAGAAAGATGGCAGCAGAATTTACTTAATCTTGTTTTACTCCACCCAGATTAAAATATCTGTATTTTAACAGTGGCTTCTTAGGAGACCGTGCATCATCCCAAAAGCAGGATGATAATCTGGGGGAGGAGGGGATAGTCTTGAATGTTTGGACTTTCTGGTGCCCTTAAACTCACATCTTAGAAAGGGAAGTCTACCTGCAAGTAGGTACAACCTGCTGTGAATTTTCTTAACTGGAAGCCCACCATAGAAGAGATGGCAGGTGTACGGACGTGGAGAGGCATGTCGGCATCACCACCACGGGGAGGGATAACAGCTAACAAGTCGGAAGAAAGAGCTGTCTGTTCAAAGCTGTCACTCCAGGGGTCCTGATCTTTGCCTTTCTGCTCTCCAGTTCCCCCAAGGCTGAAATGGTTCTTTTATAAATTGGTTTAAAGAGAATATGAACATGTCTGGTCCCTGACCAACAGTCAGTACCAAATAATGCTGCTCAACTGGCCCACTAGAAGGGTATGTTGATAAAAAGCCAGATATGGTTAAATGAGTACTAGCTTCAAAGAGGTCGGCGGAGGGGGGGAGTCTAGGTTCTCATCCTGCCTCTGTCAGGGACCCAGCAAGGGGTCTCTATGGCACTGACAGTGGGGATCAGAGCTACCCCACTTGAATTGCCCTAAAGTATTAGACATTTTAGTGCTACCATTTTGGGGAAGCTAAGTCAAGTCTACTCTCGGGTCTGTATATGCCATACTGCATTTTCATTATAGGTCGATAACAGATTTGAAATCCTAGTATGTTCGAAGACATATAGATACGAAGAGTTGCCATTAGGCATCAGTTCTCCATAAATTTTCTCTAGGGTCCCAGAAACTGTGTTACAGGGTGCCTTTGTATGGATACAGTGATGGCTCACTTAGGATAAGCTGCCTCTTCCTTTTGTATTTAGTTGGACAACCTTCCCCTCAGAGAAAGGGGGAAGCACAAGCTGTAAGTTTTATTAGGCAAAATAACACCACGCATCCTGAGCTGTGTATTTATACCTCAGCGGATGTATAGAAAATATTAACCTGTGGAATTGTTAATTTTAGGAATTGACAGTCTTCCAGAGAAAAGACTTGTCAACTTGTGTGGGTAGGGAAGACTCAAGGTTCATTTAGGACCATAAGCAGAAGGATTCTCCAAATAAGCTTGGGGCCTAAAGGCAGAAAACTGGTTTCTTGTTCAGACTCTGCCATGGTCTCTGATGCCCTGGACCAGTCTTCTTGGTCGGTTCATTTTAAAATCAGGGGAGGGGGTGAACACTGGGCTAGGTGATCTAGTTTGAACACTTTCTACTTTAGAGTCAATTCCATTTGGGGATGGGCAAAGAAATAGATCCCGATAAAGAAACTTTAACACAGTTATGGTCGCTCTTAAAGTGGGGTCCATTACCAACTTACATGCTATCTGTTGACTCTGGACCTCCAAAATTTCTCATTAAGAATCCCACTTTTGTTCTTATGATATAATACGAAATAGGTTCCCTCTAGGGTATCAGGAAATGTCCTTGAATGTCATGGTCTAAGTGCTCTGAACAGGTCCGAGGTAATGAACGTTGTTATAAAACCATTATCTTATTTGGCCCACGCCATCCAACCCACCTTCAAAGGTTTTCAAAGCGGACCATGGCATATACCTGACTTGCTTTGATGCCGGTCTTATAGGAAACCCTTGAGTTCTTTATGGCCCCTCACCTGTGCTATTCTTTCCTCAGCCATTTAACACAGTAAAGGAATCCCTGTTCCAGAGTGGTTTGTCCGGGTCACACTGTTTCTTTATCTAGGCTTGATTGTCTTCCCCCCCCCCCGCCCCCCGGCACATTCCAGCATGTCTGGCTCTGTCGGCAACACGGTAAACAGCCGGGTTGGAGTTATATTCTTCCTGCAGGAAAGACAGATGACTGTGTTCTTTGTCTAGGAGCTTTGGTTATTATTGTTCCTTTTCTCAACCTATTCTTTTATGAACTGCTTTACTGCAGCTAGCTTGTCTACGGGTTTTCCTCTCCAGCAGAACTGATTTAACACCCTGCCCGCCTTCGGTGAGTCCTTTGCCTACCGCTAGAGAGGTACTTAACCTTATTAACGATGACTTCGATTCCAACGGCTGTTTAAGATAAGAGGAGAACGGAGACAGTATTCCCTGGAAACACAACCCCAGACCCCGGAGCTGCTTTTAAGCCTGGTTTTTCTATTTTCCTTCTCCGCTTTTACGGAGCATATGTGAAATTTAAGCAGACAAGGCTGATTTCAAAAGCGCCTGCTCAGAACATCCAGCGTGAAGCAGAGCCTGCAAAGAGCTGAGCAGATGCAGCAGGTGTAAACATGTTTCCTTATCTTGGTTCGTGGGTTGTACATCCTCCTAGAAGACGCTCTGTACTGCAGAAAAGGGTTATTGGTACAGATGGTAAACTGCTAAAATGCCCAGAAGGTTCAAGCTCATCTGTGCTTTTAAAGAAGGGGAGGCGTGTGCGTGCTCTGACTCACAGGTGTTTGGGAGGCTCCAAATTACCTTCAGGTTTTCCCTTTTTACTTTGCTCGAACAGATGTCTTGGGTTATATGTGGAAGTATCCACTCCTCATGGTGTCCAAGTGTTTAAAATTGGAAAGAGGGTCCCACGAGCAAGGAGGTGGAGTTCAGCTCTTGGCACACGAGCCCCTGCCGTCCTTGCAAATTGAGGCTCTGGCCTGGTGTCTGAGCGGTTGTCACTGATGATTTTCTCCGGTCACTGGATCCTCACTTTCCTGCTTTGCAGAGTTCTTACTGTACTATGTTTTTGGCAGAGACACTCCGTAATTCCTGAACCTTAATGTCCCTTGTTCCTGTTTCTGTCTCTCCCAGCCTGGGGGTAGCAAAGAGTGCAAACAGGCAATGACCACACAGGTGCTGGGCTCAAGCAGCTTCCCAGGGAGCAAGCAGCAGAGGGATCCTCTGTTACCACCGAAGACTAGCACAGACATTGCTCGGCCCCCATTCTCAGAGCACCGGACTTTAATCCTCCATGAAAAAAGCAAAGCAAAACTAAATTAGGCTAGAGGAAATCAGAGAGGCAGACAAACCATAAGAGAATCTTAACTGTAGGAAACAAACTGAGGGTTGCTGGAGGGGAGGAGAGTGGGAGGGTTGGGGTAACTGGGTGATGGACATAGAGGAGGGCATGTGATGTAATGAGCACTGGGTGTTATATAAGACCGATGGATCACTGAACTCTACCTCTGAAACCAATCATACATTATATGTTAATGAATTGAATTTAAATTAAAAAAATAAATTAAAAAACAAAAGCTTGTCTCCTCACCAAAAAAACCCCACTAAATTAGACTAATGTCAATTCCTGTGGCATCATTCAACCTGCTATGTTTGCCCTCCTGCAATTCCTCTTCCTCCTTTCAGTAAAAAGAAACATGTCCTCAGAACTGCATTTCCCAAACTGTATCCCATGGGATTTTTCATAGGTAATATCTGGGAAAATCCCATGATGACAAGGACTGTGAGAAGTCCTGTGTTACATTACAAGTAAACATTGTTTTAAACTCTGGGATTTGGGTGGGGGCACTTAAATATGCTAATCTGTGGGTCAGAATCCGTATAAATATATTATGCAACACTTTCCACTATTTATTTAACCAAGAGATACTTTCTTTGTGGAGCATGTCAAGAGGCAAGTGCTCCTTGGACTACACTTTTGGAAATGTTTGCTTAGACAAAACAATAAAGCCCAAGAGACTCACATGGATCTGCAGTCTGCCCTGGGGAAGATCAACACTCAGCGAACAGTGTTTTGTTTTGTTTTGTTTTTAAATCAGGGGCAAATTGATGTTAGAGGGTTTTGCAGATTATAATGGACATTTTGGCTAACTCCCCAACATCTCTTTCTCCCTCCCACTCTTGTCATCACATTCTTTGAGAGGGTCCATCCCCCCTCTTAGCACCTGGCATGGACTAAATTGTGTCCCTCTCCAAATTCATACATTGACACCCTAACCCCTAATAGGACTGTATTTGGAGATAGCGCCTTCAATAAGGTAATTAAGGTTAAAGGAGATCCTATGGGGGGCACTCTCAGATAATTGACTGGTGTCCTTATGAGAAGAGGAAATGTGAACATTCAAAGAGATGCCAAGAATACACATGCACACAGAAGAAAAGCCGGATGAAGGAGGACACAGGGAGAAGAGAGTCATCGGCAAGCCAGGGAGGGAGGCCTCCAGAGAGACCAAATGTGCTGGCATCTTGGTCTTGGACTTCCAGCCTCCAAAACTGTGAGACAATCAGTTTTAGTAGTTTAAGCACCCCCCATCTCTGGTGTTGTGTTATGGGGGCTCTCGCAGCCTCATATAGCACCCACTGTCCCTGCCCTAGAGTAAGGGCAGTCCACCCCAATTACCTCACTGTGACAGAGTTTCAGATAACTCTCACCTAAGCCAGACGGTCTTAGGATATTTCCCTGGACACAAGGATTAGGTCAGGATTCTAAGCATAATGCTTGGAACTTTGATGGTGTTTGAAAAGGGACCTTTGGTTCCTGAGGCGTGTGGCTGAGGAAACATGCAGCTTCGGGTGCTGTGGGCAGCCATCTTGTGAAGGCAGTCAGAGGACGAGAGACGGAGGAGGCGAACCAGAAAACAGAGAACAAATGCATTTGGAGCTCTGATCAATCCATGCCTTAAAGCTGTGCTTTCCAATTATGTGAACTAATAAGCCTCCTAGATTACTTAAGCCACATTCTGTTGTTTGCTTCTATTTTCAGTGAAAGCCATTCCAACTCGTACATGGGTTACACAAGTGAATCAAGGCTCAGTCCCAAAAAAAGTTCTAGGGTATGTCTTGGTGTCCAGGTTATTGTGGATCTGACTTAGTGTCCACATTATTGTGTCTCTGTATAATCTCTGAGTTCCTGAACAATAAATTCAGTTTGCATTTCATTATTCTGACCCATTGCCTCCAATATCAGGATGTGTGCCCCAAATTGTGGTTTTCTTAGGGCCTTTAATTAGCTAGATTTTTAAATCCTCTATAAGTGATTAAATGATAGGCTTCAAAGTATGATCTTTTCCAGAGTAAGGAGACTCTCGAAAGCAGACATGCCTGCAGGAACCTAGGGAATTTCTAGTGCTAAAATATAAGACTACTAGACAATCTCATAATGGACATATTTTGGGATAGGACTCATGCCTATTAAGGGTCAGCCAGCTGTAAACAAAATCTAGCCCTGGAAACATAAGAAACTGTGTCCCACCTACGCTGTAGGAACTGAGGCCTTTTCAAGACATTTAACCAATGCATTCTCAAAACCTTGACACCGTATGCTAAAAACACGCATTCCTGCAGCTTAATTCCTGGGTTTCCATGGGTAAAAACCCGACAAACTAGGTTCCTCCACATTAGCCCCTCTTTCTTTCTAACCCTGAGCCACCTGTAAGCCTCCCTGAGCTTAAAGACAGAAATAAAGTCACTGTTGGTGGTAAACTGAGTCAACTTCTCAAAGAGCAGTGACATGCTAGCAGGACATCTTATGCATGTGCAGACTGTGAGGTCTCCAGTGATGACTTGGTGACTTACTTCGTTTCTTGGAACTGGTCACTTACTTCTTGAACCTAAGATTTGTCGATCATAAATTCATGATCCTGACTCAGGTTTTGACCTCAGGTATAGATCAAAGATTAGATATAAAAAATTCAATCAACAATTATTCATTGACTATTTACTATACGCCAAGCATTGTTCTAGACACAAAGATGTTCAAGTCCCATAAAAATAGGATTGTGCAGGGCACCTGGGTGGCTCAGTCGGTGAAGCATCTGCCTTCAGCTCAGGTCGTGATCTTGGGGTCCTGGGATCGAGCCCCATGTTGAACTCCCTGCGCGGCAGGGAAGCCGGCTTCTCCCTCTCCCTCTGCCCCTCCCCCCTGCTCATGTGCACTCTCTCTCTCTCTCTCAAAATAAATAGATAAAATCTTTTAAAAAGATAAGATTGTGTAGCCAAACTATGGAAAGAGCCAAGATGTCCATCAACAGATGAATGGATAAAGAAGATGTGGTATATATATATACAGTGGAATATTATGTAGCCATCAAAAAAAACTACATCTTGCCATTTGCCACGATGTGGATGGAACTAGAGGGTATTATGCTAAGAGAAATAAGTCAAACAGAGAAAGACATGTATCATATGATCTCACTGATGGGAGGAATTCTTAATCTCAGGAAACAAACTGAGGGTTGCTGGAGTGGTGGGGGGTGGGAGGGATGGGTTAGCCTGGTGATGGGTATTAAAGAGGGCACGTACTGAATGGAGCACTGGGTGTTATACGCAAACAATGAATCATGGAACACTACACCAAAAACTAATGATGTAATGTATGGTGATTAACATAACATAATAAAATAAAATTAAAAAAAAAGGTTTGTGCATGATGTGTGTGTGTGTGTGTGTGTGTGTGCATATACAGATAAAAAAGAAGTATGTAATTATAGTATAAAGTATGTAAGAGGGAGCTAAGGACTGTGGTAGTTTTGTACTGTGTCCAGTTGCTTAAGGGCGACCCAACATGCCTCTCAGTTAAAGTGGGCCAGAGATGAAATTCACACAAGGTGAGAAGCCGGAAGTGAAGCAGCGGCCACGTGTGAAGACCACCGTGGTTAGATGCCGTGAGACGAGCAGACGAGTCAGAGGATCCTGCCTGGCTCTTCTCCCCCCCTGCTCTGTGTCCAGCCCTGTAGTTAAGGGTCCACTCTGCTGACCTCAGCAGCCTCAGGCTGACCAACAGGCCAGAGGCAAGAGCCTCCTTGGGCTTCTCCACCAGCCCTTCTGAGCTGCTCTGCTCCCAGCTGGACGTGCTCTCTTGTGAGCTCCTACTTGTCCATCCGCAACCGGGCTTCAGAAGGGTTGGGTTAGGACTCTTGTCCGATCTCTCCGTTCGGTTTGCAGCCCCTTACTTTCCACGTCCTCTTACAGTCGTGTAAGGTCTTAGCATGTTCCATACCACTCTTGGTGGTGCTGCTTCCCTCGCCGAGCCCCTATGCCTAGAAGCACCACGGGGAAATGCAGCGCGAGGTAGGGGCAGAGGGAGGGCCGGCGAGACAGGAACTGCAATTTCAAATAAGACAATCAGAGAAGTTCTCACCAAGAAGGAGACATTGGAGCATAGGCCTGAGGTGATCAAGAAAATCATTGTGAAATCCTTTCTAAAGTGCATGAACACTATTCAGAGGATAATCAGAATAATAAAAGATTTGGCCCCGAAACACGGAACACTCAATATCTTATAATACTGCATAAATATAGTAATCACAAAAAATACTCTATGATTTTCTTTAGAGCCTCCTCTTGAAGTTGTATTTTCTTAAACCTTATGGCATCTTGCTGGGGGCAAAATCAAGGCCAGAATTTTTCTGAGCTTTTAGAAGGAAAAGAGCTCTGTCGGTATGAAGCCATAAGAATAAAATACCCTTGTTAAGTCACACTGCTCCGCTGCCTACTGGAGCTCAGCCATCTCTCTTTCCAAACACACTCCTCCGGCTTCGTCTTGTGTTTGCAAGGGCAACAATGACAAACCAATACGAGGAGTAGAAGGAAATCAGGGGAGCCGGCCCCCGAGAAGGAGAAAGTGATAGAGTGAGGTTTCTCCACGGAGAATCCTGGAGATGAACTGCTTGGTTTCAGAGCGTTAAAGAAGGATCTAGACTCACCTGGTGTGTGTGAGAGAGAGATGAAAGCGCCTACGCAGACCCTGTCCGGGAAGGCTACCCTCTGCTCCGGTGTTTTGCGGCGAGCAGCGCCGGGGGATTGGTTTCCTGGCAACCTGCCCCCGCGCCTTCCCTCTGGAAGGTTCGTCCGCCCCTAGGGGGAGCCCATCGTCTATCAGCCTCCAAGGACCGCCCGCGTTCGAGCTCCCTCGTCTTGGGATGGCAGGCGGGCTCTCTCGCAGAGCACAATTAGAGCATCTGCTAGGAAAAGATTGTTCTGACGCAGGTATGCATTTAATAAATTGGTGCTGCAGGCATTCTGTGCCACAGGGCTTTGTTTAGGCTCTGAGGTCGGAAGCGAATAGAAGGTCTGTGTCTGTAAACAGTTCTCTTCCAATCAAGGCAAACCGAGCTCCTACCTCTCTGATAATCATCATCCCTCTGCAAACCTTCGATTTTGCGATGAAAAATGCTCGTTCATTTTTCGGTGGATTTTGTAAACGCTAGTTAGTCGTTCGTTGAAACGGACGTGTCCTCATTTGATACATCGGAACGCCGTGAGACATAGGACATTTTGCAGACGTGCGTCCCTGCCATCCAAGTTCTCTCGTGGAAGCAACGTGCACAGAGTAGAGAGGAGGCAGACGAGAACCAAGAGTTTCGACTTTGAGGAGTAAAAGCTGAAGTGACCTTCCGTGTACGTGGAAGGCAACATAGTAAAGGGAAATGTGTCTCCCTCCCAATGGCCCAGCATTTCCCCAGCTCTGCTAATACACTTTTAGACCCATGAACCTCAGCTCAGGAGCAGGCTCTCCCCACACCTGTGTGGATGCAGCTTAAATTAAGTCAGAAGGGAAGGCCTGAGGGTTGGAATAGGAAAGTACCTACCCTTCCTACACGTGACCTCCTCCAATGACTTGCCAGCTATGGACAATGGACCCCATTGACTAAAAAGTTTGGAAAGGAAGAAACCAAGAAATGTTCCTGGTACAAAGCCAAGTTTATGGCAAAGTTTAGTGATGGGAAGAATCTTATGCTGTTGGTCTCCTCCTACCTTTCTGGTTTTATTTTTCAGACATTAATTTATTCTTCTTAAGTACCAGAGAAGTTTCCGGCCTAGGCCAGGACAATAGTCAATAGTTCCAGAGATATCATCCATTGAACTGAATGAAGGCAAACAAACTTGAAAACACAAGCCAAGAGTCTAGTGTTTGTCTCTGTAAACATGCAGTTTCACAAAAGCCAGGAAGAAAGGACCAGGTATACTGTGAACATCACATCAGTGTTTATTTGATCTGCCAACACTGCTCAGATACAGTTTTTTCCCAATATCTAGTGCCAGTTTGTTCTAGGAACATATCCAATATCATCCTTTGGTTTCCGAAGTCTCACTGTGCATGCCGATGTCCTAGTTTGCATCTTAACAGAGTGAAAATCCAACCGTCGAACCTAAGATAAGTACACATAACCTGATTTTGTAATTAGATACATTTCAAATAGCAGTGAGCAGGCATTATTCGCTCTTTTAAAAAATAACTCTCTTAAGCCCTAGCTTCTTCCTTTCCTTCAGTAATTACTTGCGTAGAGGAAATGAAACAGTCCATTTGCCTCCATGGCCTTGCCGTCCGGATTCCATCGGACTCCCTCTTTACCAAATTACCAAGGACTATGTCAGTAAAGTGAGGGTGAATTTTGTAGACAGCAGGAGAGAAGGAGATGAAGATGATGTTTGCCCATCCTTTATTAAAAAAAAAAAAATAAAGATCTTATCTGAAGTGCAAAGCTGACTTGAATTTGGAGTTTGCAAGCCTTGCCTTATAACTGAATAGCTTGAACTTCACTTGACATATTAGGAAATCATCCCTCTTTCCCATCTCATCGAGAATTCACTTTAAGGAAGGAAAGAAAAAATCACATCTTCCTGATACTTAATTAGTGAAGGACTGTGCTTGCTAGTCCTTTCATTTTTGAGTTACTTTGTGTCAAAAGTATACAGAGAGTAAAAATGCCTTACCAGCATTTACTTTAAATACAGTAATTTCTTATTACGTGGAAATGTGGCAGCATTAGAATATGCATTTGGGAGGGAACGCAAATTAGCTTTATGGTTTTTTTTCTACCTTTCCCTCACTCTTATTTTAATGCCTGCAATGTTTACAAGGCTTGAATACTAGAAGCTTTTTTTTTTTCTTTCTCATAATTATTCATGAAATTCAATTAACCTGTCATCAGATGAACAATTATGTTATCCTGGTCTTTTTGCCCCCAACAGCTAGACTTCCTATGAGTTATCTGAATTGAAGTTTCACCTGATTTTCTTCTAAATGATGTGTTTTTTTATGGAAAAAAAATTATGAAGCTATCCAAGCATCATTTTAGACTCCTTATAAAATCAAAACGATCTATGTCAATACTTAAAAAATATAACCAGATATACTTAGCTCCTCAAACCAACCCTTACTTTCCACAGAGATTTTGCAGAAATCATCCTTAATCTTTACATCTCTGACGAAGATTTCCTGGGCTGGTGTGTGGCTCCAGTAACATTTTCAGGCACTTTTTTTTTTTTTTTTAAGATTTTATTTATTTATTTGACAGAGAGAGACACAGCGAGAGAGGGAACACAAGCAGGGAACACAAGCAGGAGGAGTGGGAGAGGGAGAAGCAGGCTTCCCTCAGAGCAGGGAGCCCGATGCGGGGCTCGATTCCAGGACCCCGGGATCATGACCTGAGCCGAAGGCAGACGCCTAACGACTGAGCCACCGAGGCGCCCCCAGGCACTTTTAAGTTAATGTCAAAAACCCTTACACACTGTGTCTCTTCAGCCTGTTGGTCCTCTAGCAGGAAGACATGCCTATCTTCTGCTCACCTCTCAAAAGATAAAAAGACCGGCTCCCCCTTCTGTCTTACCCAGATATTCCCTCTGCTGTCCTATGCAAAAAAGAAAAAGAAAAAGAAAAAATCTCAGAAGGAATAATAAAACTATGGGAAACAATAAAGGATGAGGGGAGGAGAAAACCTCCAGACAAAAAGAAGGAGAAGAAATTTATGCAGGATAAGCGTACTGTGTGCATGGAAAAACCCTAGGATGGCCTTTTTCCAATCACCGGGGAGTATTTTTCCCTTCTCCAGTGAGAGACCTGTCTCGCCCTTTGAAACCAGAGTTGATGTTTACTAATTAATTTATATAGAATGGTCCCTTAGCAACCATTTCAAACGGGATCTGTTACCTCTGCTCCCTGGGTTTAAAGCTACATATCCGTCCCTAAGACACGGTGTTTGTAGAGGTCAGTAGAATGCAGCAGGGTTCTAAAGACAGGTGTCAGGTGACAACTTGCACCACCCCCCGGCGATTGGGAGGATGTCTTGGAAGTTCTGACGTTGTGATTTGATGTTGAAGTATGCTTTTTCCTACCATTTAATGTGTAGCTATTGTTATGCCCGATGTGAAGACCTTTAAATCACCAAAGAATTATCATCTGCTATGCTATTGTTACATAGGGGCCCACTGTTCTTTCTCACTCCTGAACTGTAGCCTATGCAAAGTGCTGTGAGGAAATCAAATTCTGTCTGCTCTTGGGGCGCCTGCGTGGCTCAGTTGGTTAGGCGTCTGCCTTCGGCTCAGGTCATGATCCCACGGTCCTGGGATCGAGTCCTGAATCGGTCTCCTTACTCAGTAGGAGCCTGCTTCTCCCTTTCCCTCTGCCTGCAGCTCCCCCTGCTTGTGCTCTCTCTCTCTCTCTGTGTGTCAGATAAATAAAAATCTTAAAACAAAACAAAACAAAACAAATTCTGTCTGCTCTGTCCATGGCCTCCTCAGCATCTGGGACTTGGCATAGAGTGAGCCCTCCTGAAACATTTGTGGACTGAAGAATCCATGAATAAAGATTTCTTGCAAAGTTTGACAAGGAGACAAAAAACAAAGAGGAGTAATATTTACCAATTTCTCAGGTTCCCATTTGAGGGGACTCTGAAGGAAGGAGTACAAGTGCGTCCTCAGGCTTTGTCAGCTATAATGGAAATTTGGATCTTATGTTCACTACAGTATGTTCCCATGGGCTTCTCTTGTAGTGGTCTTGTTATCATCCTACCCATACCTCCTAGCCCTTACCTGGAATCTTGGTGTCTTTTATTTTTTTTAATTTTTTTTTTAAATTTAATTTTATTATCTTATGTTAGTCACCATACAATACATCATTAGTTTTTGATGTAGTGATCCACGATTCATTGTTTTCGTATAACACCCAGTGCTCCATGCAGTACGTGCCCTCCTTAATACCCATCACCGGGCTAACCCATCCCCCCGCCCCCCTCCCCTCTAGACCCCTCAGTCTGTTTCTCAGAGTCCACAGTCTCTCATGGTTTGTCTCTCTCTCTGATTCCCCCCCACCTTCATTTTTCCCTTCCTTCTCCTAATGTCCTCCATGCTATTCCTTACGTTCCACAAATAAGTGAAACCATATGATAATTGACTTTCTCTGCTTGACTTATTTCACTTAGCATAATCTCCTCCAGTCCCACCCATGTTGATGTAAAAGTTGGGTCTTCATCTTTTCTGATGGCTGAGTAATATTCCATTGTATATATGGACCACATCTTCTTTATCCATTCATCTGTTGAAGGGTATCTCGGCTCTTTCCACAGTTCGGCTATTGTGGACATTGCTGCTATGAACATTGGGGTGCATATGGTCCTTCTTTTCACTACATCTGTGTCTTTGGGGTAAATACCCAGTAGTGCAGTTGCTGGGTCAAAGGGTGGCTCTATTTTTAACTTTTTGAGGCACCTCCACACTGTTTTCCAAAGTGGCTGTACCAACTTGCATTCCCACCAACAGTGTAAGAGGGTTCCCCTTTCTCCACACCCTCTCCAACATTTGTTGTTTCTTGCCTTGTCAATTTTTGCCATTCTGACTGGTGTAAGGTGGTATCTCAGTGTGGTTTTGATTTGAATTTCCCTGATGACTAATGATGATGAACATTCTTTCATGTGCCTGTTAGCCATTTGTATGTCTTCTTTGGATCTTGGTATCTTTTAAATGTTATTTTCACCCAGTGTTGAGGCCCTGGTTGGAAGCCGTTCGGTTCCCTTTCTGGACTAGCTGATTAAGGCCATGCTCCCAACCACCTCCCTGACTGGGCTCTCACACTTGGGGCTGCTCTCCACCTGCTCTCACCTCAGGGCCAGGGAGCAGACAGCTAGATACAGCCAACCTGAAACCCCTTACCCTGCCTCGCCCATTCCCTCCCTTGGAAACCACAGTGAAGGCCGCTGTCCACTTACTCCCTCTGCCTCATGAGCGGCCTGGGCACTTCCCCTGAGTGGCCCCGAATGCCTCGCTGTGCTCTCTCCAGGGAGGTGTGAGCATAATACAAATGAAGACTCTTTCTGGTTTTCCTTTCTTGGTCTGTGCCTGGCCTCACCATACCTCACCCAAGTTAGGATAGGAATGTAGCGGCCAGACCCCCAGCTGATAGCACCTGCCCTTCTCCTTGTGGGGTTCTTCTACAGCTGGAGCTGAGCTTGCCATTTGGATGGGAGCTAGAAGTGCTGGGGAAACTAACAGCCCCTGTGAGGAGCCCTCAATCAATGGTCAGCTGGAGTAGATGCACCAGGACCCTGCTCCCATCCCCCAGATCCGTGAACTCTGAGCCATACGTTTTATGCGGGCTCTCAGGCTTTCCCGGCAATATTGAGCTCTACCACCAATTATTCTCGCATAGTTCTAGAGGCCAGAAATCTGAAATGGAGGTGTTGATAGGGCCACACTGCTTTGGGTGTCTTTAGGGGAGGCTTCAGTTTGGGGTAGCCTTGCTTACCACTTCGGTTTCTGGGGCCTGCAGGTATTATGGGGCTTGTGGTCGGATAATTCTGATTTCTGCCTCTGTCATCACATTACCTTCCCCCCTTCTGGAGAAAACATTGTGTCTCCCCCTTTTATGGGCATGAGTCATTGGATTTGGGGCCCACCCTCATCCAGGATGATCTCGTTTCAAGAGCCTTGACTTACATTGGTAAAGGTCCTTTCTCTGAATAAGGTTCCATTCAAAGGTTGTGGGTGGACCTATCTTTTGAGGGGATACCATTCAACCCACCAGAGCCCTGAATCATTGTCTTAGGGCCTGCTTTTGGGGAAACCCGAATGAAAACTTCTCTGTACGCAAAATAAATTGAGATTGTTTCAGAGTAACTAGGAGTCCAACATCGAGATGCCAGGGTCCAAACCCGTCCTGCTCTCTGTATATGGAAATATTTTTTATTCCTCAGTCCAAACTTGGCTTCTATCCAATTGAAATGAGCAATAAAACAAAATTTTATTCTTATCTGTGGATTTTTACAGCCCTTGGAACATTTCTACAGTGATGGGAGAAGCGAAGCTCATAATTCTTCAGAGAACTTCTTCATTCCTTGTTTCTCTTTTTCCTCCTCTTCTCCCATATGATGCCTGGGTAATGCCATTACCTTTCTCAAAACAGTTCGTACCTCCACACGGAGCTCACTGAGCCAATTTTCACAAAACATGTGTATTAAAGCTCACTTACATTTTTAGGGTTCTTTTGCAAGGAGGGGGATAGTCCAGAGATTTCTAGGGTTCTGAGTTACTGATACCCTTAAATATCATCTCTGTCAATTCCCTCATTTCTTAGATTAATAATAATAATAATTATAATAATAATAATAAGGCTTATAGCACAAAACCAGGACCTCACAATTGACAATTCTGGATAGTGCTATGGATGACTAGGTGATTTCAAGCTTTGTTTTGCTACATTCATTTAAATGAATATAAATTTAGAAAATACATGTGATTTCCCCCATGAGGACTAAGTTTGGTACTGAAAATAAGCCCCTTTCTTCACCAAAAACTGAAATCTTTGATCTCAAGGAGTGACTTTTCCTAACCCGAATGGCAGAATTTGGTAGTTCAGTCTCACTGTTTTTTATGCGTGGGGTCTTCTGCATTGCTTCCTGGATAGTGGGGACTTTTCTCTCTACCAATAACCCAAAGTGGTCCTACATAATAATCTACCCAAAGCAGACAATGACTTTCAGTCCACTTCTCTCGAGAAGCTCTGAAGATGGAAGGTCTGGCTGACTAGACATTCCCTGGACCTGAAAGAGAAAAGCTCTTACCAATTAAATCCTTTATAGACAGGATTTTCTTCATAGATGCTTTGTTCACTGATATGTTTTCTCTCTTTCTTCTGATATTCCACTGTCTGCAGGCAGTTCTCTGTCAAATCTCCCAGTCTGATAACCTTAGTGCTCTCTCTGAGAACCCCTGTGTCCCTGGTTCTAGAAGAGGTCTAGCCCTTGGGGCTTTCTTGTGGCTCCTGAAGAGTCTGGCAACCCTCAGGCCCAGGCTGACTGTATATCAATGTTTCCTTCTATCTGTCATCTCAGACCCCCGAAAGCCCAATGTGTGCAGATCAGGTAGGCCCATAAATTTCAGTCCAGTATTTAGTTTCTCCAAGTGGGAGACTCTGCTTTTATAATGTGGTCACTTATAAAATAAAAACAGCTCACAAAGATAAACAATTTTTCTCAGGGACAGAACAATCTAATCACATATTGATGAAGGATGTTTCTATGATTGGTAACCTCCCCTTGCCCCTCTCTCGAATTTTGGAGTTGAAAATCATTTGCCTTTTTCTTGTCCCTCTTGAGCTACGGCTGCCATCTCTGATGTACCAGTTTTGATTATATTGTTTGGATTTGAGGTTTCACTTTAATAATTTAGTTTAGATCCTCGTACAAGGAAGGCAGCATCTAGCCTTGCAGATACACTGGGGTCAACATATGCAAACAATGTTATGGGGTGAATTTCATGTTTTTACAATGAAAGATCATGGCATCTCCCACCACAGAAGCACACACACACCTTCTACCCCAAGCTATCCCTCCTGAGCTGGGACTTCTCAGAGGTGTTCCGTAGGCTTGAACAACGTTGTCTTAGAATCAGAGATAAGGGAAGATACAGACTAATTCACGTGGTAGAGTCCCAGCCTAATCAAATGCCTATTTCATGCCCAGCTCCCTTCTCCCAAAGGTTTCAGTAGGGTCTCCTGGATTCTGTTTGCCCTACTGTTCTCTGCCTTCCTCCAGCTTCTCCCAGCTGGGCTCAGTTACGGGCTGGAAACTCCCTCACAGGCTCCATTGTGGATAGTAACTATTTCTACCCATCACCTCGGGGCCTGGGGCTGATCTCGTGTGCACGTTATATACAATTCAACACTGTCTTGTGGCATCTTTCCACCTACTTGCTATTTTGGGCTTCCCAGGAACCTCCCAAGTTCCTCCACCAAACAGGAATACCGGCAGCAAGAAGCCAGTGTGGGCCTCTTATATAACCTGTGGGGTCTTTCTCCTACAGCTGGAGCTGTATATATATAACTGAGAAGTTTCAGGTCAGCTATGGTGCAGCACGCCATGGAGGAGGGGTGTGGGGACAGGTGACGGGTGGGGCTGCAGAAGTGGCCGCGGCCAGACCAGGTGCTTACATACGGAGAAGGGAATCTGGACTTCATTCTCAGGGCATCGTGGAGCCAGTAAAATGCTTTAAGTAGGATGCAACATGACACTCTTGCATGATATACCAAAACATGTCTGAATCTGGAACCCCCGACCCGCTCCTTTGAGGCAGGTCACTTCTCCTTAGAAACAATGTCAGTGAAGGTCTTGCACAAATCTCTCTCATCAGTTTCAGACAAATACCAATCAGATTCTTTGTGCTCTGGCTCTGTAGGGTGCTATTAAGATGATTGAAAACCAGGCCTGTCCCTCGTGCCAACACTAGTCCTGACCTGGCCAATCACGTCACGGTGATCTTCTCTGCTTCTCTCAGCTCTCAGCAGAGCCGATCATCTGAAGAGAAGGGAGGATTTGCAATTCAAACTGTGCCGTGGCACAGATTTATTTGTGAAACCTCAGATTGGAACTATACCGTGTTGTATCGACGTCAAAAGCTGCTGATAGTAATTAATATTCTTTCAATTTTAGTTGCGCTTGAAGAAAAGACATGGCCAGAAATTTTACCTGTAATGTATGTGAAAACATATCTCGTAATTTAAAAGCTATTTTGGCACACTGCACTAGACAGAGTGGGATGACACATCCAAGAGACTACATAATACCATTTCTATTCTAAGACACAGAAGGAGGGTAAATAATTTTTAAAATGCCCTTAAATATACATACACATATATATAAAGATATATATTATATCACAATAAGTATGCATATATGTGTATATAATGTGTATAATAATAAATATACACATATAACATATGTATTATATACACTATGAATATACATGTATAATGCATATGTGCGTATTATACACAAAGGTGTTACATATGTATTATACAAATGTATATGCATATATACATATATACCTTTTCTGAATCTCAATCTCATCTATAAAATGAGGATTGTGATGCTCAAATCAAAGATTGGTTCTGAAGATTAAATTAGTTTTATGAGTAGTGTGCTTAACACAAGACCAAGCATAGAGGAGAAATGCAGTTGCAGTGAGTTTCCTTTCCAGAACACTTAAGCATTAAAGCCAAATAAATGCACAGAGATTTATAAATGTAAAACAATTGTGAATACATGTTTTTCAATGATTAATAGAGAAAAAGCAAGAATTATTTTTGTTTTTCTATGTGGAAGAGTCCAAATTTTTTTATCAGCACATCAAGTCATCAAAAATAATTGAGTTAATTTCTAATTTTTCTCTGCTCTTACCATACACTTATTTTATACCATCTACAAGTATCTAGAAATGTCTATTTCATTTTAATTCCAGGTATGACTTGGTCCACATCTAGATACAATCATCTATCATTTTGAAAAAAAGGAATAAACTTCATGAAATTTAATTATTTTCAGATTTGCTTTTATTTTATTTTTGGAACCTAAGTTGGTATACACTGAATATCCAGCATCATAAATGATTTATTATTATTATTATTACATGGGTTATTATTACCAGGATTAAAGAAAACCTCAGATTGTCTGACCCTTCTCCTCTCAAGAGTTAGAGGTCTATGTTCCCTCTCCTTGAACCTCAGTAGCTTGACAAAGGGATGACAGCAGAAGTCATGTCATGCCCTTTTTCACGCTGAGGGTTTAAGAAACTAGCCATGTCCACTTCCTCTGTCTTGGCACACTGTCTCCAGGGACCCAGAACCACCACCCTGGTCTATCATGGACCACCATGTTAGAGAGGTCACTTGCAGGTGCTCCAAGTGCAGTCACAATTGAGCCCAGCCTTCCAACCATCCCTACCAAGACACCAAAGCTGTGAGAGAAGTCTCTTTCCAATCCTCCACCCAGTCCATCCACCAGCTGAATACCATCAGTGACTTCTTGCCAGCCCAGCCCTGTCAGCATTCCTGACGCCCCAAACTGTGGTGAGATCTAATAAAATGGGGATTGTTTTAAGCCACTAAATTTCGCGGGTAATCTCTTACATAACAATAGATTGCTGGAACAATGGATTTACAAACAGAAGTAGGATGTGTTTCTCTCCTGAATGGGTATTGTTAGTATGGGTGCAGCAGATAGGTTGCGAGCTCCAGCAAACTGTAAAGGATGACTAGGCTTCAAAAGAAAACTGTAGTATTTTTAACAACTAGGATAATTTTATTATAAGTATTTGTTGATCTTATACAAACCTGGGAGTTGGTCATGTTCCACATTGATTTAAAAATGCAGTTCTCCTCAAAAATAATTTTATAGGAGATTATTATGAATATCTGATTCAGACGTCTGAAATTCACTTGTGAGGCTACAGACATGAGAGGTCAACATCCATTTTATTTAAGTTGTAAGGTATTTCTGAAATAACTGTCATAATAACAGGTCCAATCCAATATTGTTTTCTGGTAATACTATGCTTCAGACGTGAGTGACAAATGAAGTTTTGAGGAACACTAGCTACTATTTCTGATGCATCTAAAATAATTCTTATACTTAAAAAATAGATACTAAAGGAGAATGAAGAGTGGAAGAACTACGGATGAAGAATATAAGAATGACTTAAGTCTGTTGCGTGTTTAGATATATCAGGGATGCTTAAACGCAGTTAAAATAAATGGCAAATGGGCTGCTTGCTTGAAACCTCCTCCTGAATCATGCTCCCAACTTCTGTTTGTCATCCTCCCTTCTCTTCACTACACATTTGCTCAGGGTTGGGGCATTGCACCTATTCTCAGGGCTTTACCCATAAGACGGAAACTTGAAACATAAAACATACATTGGAAGAGGGGTGCCTGAGTGGCTTGGTCGGTTTAGTGTCCCGCTCTTGGTTTTGGCTCAGGTCCTGGTCTCAGGGTGGTGGGATCGAGCCCCTCGTTGGGCTTTGTGTTCAACGTGGAATCTGCTTGGGATTCTCTCTCTCTCTCCCCCCCTCCCCCTGCTCTCTTTCTCTCTCTCTTTAAAATTAATAAATAAAATCTTTAAAAAACCACATACATTGTAAAAGACCCATTACATTTCTAGTCTTGACATTTTTACTATGTTTCAGACCCGTATTTTCAATTGCATAAAACTATATCCACTAGATAATCCTCTAATATCTCCAACCAAACATATTCAAACTAAAAAAAAAAAAAAAAAGGAGGTTCATTATGTTCAACTGCATAATCATTCAAATCTATCAAGCTAGAACCTTTACGGTCACTTTTTTATCTTCCTTTGACCTCATCCTAGAGATAACTTCAAGTCCTGTGATTTCGATCTGTTACCTTGCTTCTGTTCGGCCTGGTGTCTGAACTTCTACACAATTTAGATTCTCCTCCTGTATTTTCTGCATTTACACAATAATCTCTTCTCTCTGTTTTAAGGCAAACTGCTTTGATATTTGTTGTTGTACACTCCGTCCAAGAGGATACAGAGTCCAAAAAAATGTTTTCTTTCAACGTAATGCTAGAAAAGCCTATGTCCCATTTGAGAAAATAGCATGCTTCCTCCATTTTGATTAAATTCCTGTGAAAATGTTTAAAGTAAAAATTCATATTAAATTATAGCATGAATACAGAAGTGTGCAAAATTAAAACCATTTACCAGGCTAATGGACACCAAAAGAAAGCTGGGGTGGCAATCCTTATATCAGACAAATTAGATTTTAAATCAAAGACTGTAATAAGAGATGAGGAAGGACACTATATCCTACTTAAAGGGTCTATCCAACAAGAAGATCTAACAATTGTAAATATCTATGCCCCTAACATGGGAGCAGCCAATTATATAAGGCAATTAATAACAAAAGCAAAGAAACACATCGACAACAATACAATAATAGTGGGGGACTTTAACACCCCCCTCACTGAAATGGACAGATCGTCTAAGCAAAAGATCAACAAGGAAATAAAGACTTTAAATGACACACTGGAACAAATGGACTTCACAGACATATTGAGAACATTGCATCCCAAAGCAACGGAATACACATTCTTCTCTAGTGCCCATGGAACATTCTCCAGAATAGATCACATCCTAGGTCATAAATCAGGTCTCAACCGGTACCAAAAGATTGGGATCATTCCCTGCATATTTTCAGACCACAATGCTTTGAAACTAGAACTCAATCACAAGAGGAAAGTCGGAAAGAACTCAAATACATGGAGGCTAAAGAGCATCCTACTGAAGAATGAATGGGTCAACCAGGAAATTAAAGAAGAATTAAAAAAATTCATGGAAACCAATGAAAATGAAAACACAACTATTCAAAATCTTTGGGATACAGCAAAGGCAGTCCTAAGAGGAAAGTATATAGCAATACAAGCCTTTCTCAAGAAACAAGAAAGGTCTCAAGTACACAACCTAACCCTACACCTAAAGGAGCTGGAGAAAGAACAGCAAATAAAGCCTAAACCCAGCAGGAGAAGAGAAATAATAAAGATCAGAGCAGAAATCAATGAAATAGAAACCAAAAGAACAGTAGAACAGATCAACGAAACTAGGAGCTGGTTCTTTGAAAGAATTAACAAGATTGATAAACCCCTGGCCAGACTTATCAAAAAGAAAAGAGAAACGACCCAAATCAACAAAATCATGAATGAAAGAGGAGAAATCACAACCAACACCAAAGAAATACAAACAATTATAAGAACGTATTATGAGCAACTCTATGCCAGCAAATTAGATAACCTGGAAGAAATGGCTGCATTCCTAGAGATGTATCAACTACCAAAACTGAACCAGGAAGAAATAGAAAACCTGAACAGACCTATAACCACTAAGGAAATTGAAGCAGTCATCAAAAATCTCCCAAAACACAAAAGCCCAGGGCCAGATGGCTTCCCAGGGGAATTCTACCAAACATTTCAAGAAGAATTAATACCTATCCTTCTGAAACTGTTCCAAAAAATAGAAATGGAAGGAAAACTTCCAAACTCATTTTATGAGGCCAGCATTACCTTGATCCCAAAACCAGACAAAGACCCCATCAAAAAGGAGAATTACAGACCAATATCCCTGATGAACATGGATGCAAAAATTCTCACCAAAATACTAGCCAATAGGATCCAACAGTACATTAAAAGGATTATTCACCACGACCAAGTGGGATTTATCCCTGGGCTGCAAGGTTGGTTCAACATCCACAAATCAATCAACGTGATACAATACATTAACAAAAGAAAGAACAAGAATCATATGATCCTCTCAATAGATGCAGAAAAAGCATTTGACAAAGTACAGCATCCTTTCTTGATCAAAACTCTTCAGAGTATAGGCATAGAGGGTACATACCTCAATATCATAAAAGCCATCCATGAAAAACCTACAGCGAATATCGTTCTCAATGGGGAAAAACTGAGAGCTTTCCCCCTAAGGTCAGGAACGCGGCAGGGATGTCCACTATCACCACTGCTATTCAACATAGTATTGGAAGTCCTAGCCACAGCAATCAGACAACAAAAAGAAATCAAAGGCATCCAAATCGGCAAAGAAGTCAAACTCTCACTCTTTGCAGATGATATGATACTTTATGTGGAAAATCCCAAAGACTCCACCCCAAAACTGCTAGAACTCATACAGGAATTCAGTCAAGTGGCAGGATATAAAATCAATGCACAGAAGTCAGTGGCATTCCTATACACCAACAAGACAGAAGAAAGAGAAATTAAGGAGTCGATCCCATTTACAATTGCACCCAAAACCATAAGATACCTAGGAATAACTCTAACCAAAGAGGCAAAGGATCTGTACTCAGAAAACTATAAAATACTCATGAAAGAAATTGAGGAAGACACAAAGAAATGGAAAAACGTTCCATGCTCATGGACTGGAAGAACAAATATTGTGAAGATGTCAATCCTACCTAGAGCAATCTACACATTCAATGCAATCCCCATCAAAATACCATCCGCTTTCTTCAAAGAAATGGAACAAATAATCCTAAAATTTGTATGGAACCAGAAAAGACCCCGCATAGCCAGAGGAATGTTGAAAAAGAAAAGCAAAGCTGGCGGCATCACAACTCCGGACTTCCAGCTTTACTACAAAGCTGTCATCATCAAGACAGTATGGTAGTGGCACAAAAACAGGCACATAGATCAATGGAACAGAATAGAGAGCCCAGAAATGGACCCTCAACTCTATGGTCAACTCATCTTTGACAAAGCAGGAAAGAATGTCCAATGGAAAAAAGACAGTCTCTTCAACAAATGGTGTTGGGAAAATTGGACAGCCACATGCAGAAGAATGAAACTGGACCATTGCCTTACACCACACACAAAAATAGACTCCAAATGGTTGAAAGATCTCAATGTGAGACAGGAGTCCATCCAAATCCTGAAGGAGAACACAGGCAGCAACCTCTTTGACCTCAGCCGCAGCAACTTCTTCCTAGAAACATCGCCAAAGGCAAGGGAAGCAAGGGCAAAAATGAACTATTGGGACTTCAAGATAAAAAGCTTTTGCAAAGCAAAGGAAACAGTCAGACCAAAAACCAAAAGACAACTGACAGAATGGGAGGAGATATTTGCAAATGACATATCAGATAAAGGGCTAGTATCCAAAATCTATAAAGAACTCATCAAACTCAACACCAAAAGAACAAAGAATCCAATCAAGAAATGGGCAGAAGACATGAACAGACATTTTTCCAAAGAAGACATCCAAACGGCCAACAGACACATGAAAAAGTGTTCAATATCGCTTGGCATCAGGGAAATCCAAATCAAAACCTCAATGAGATACCACCTCACACCAGTCAGAATGGCTAAAATTAACAAGTCAGGAAATGACAGATGTTGGCGGGGATGTGGAGAAAGGGGAACCCTCCTACACTGTTGGTGGGAATGCAAGCTGGTGCAGCCACTCTGGAAAACAGTATGGAGGTTCCTCAAAAAGTTGAAAATAGAGCTACCATATGATCCAGCAATTGCACTCCTGGGTATTTACCCCAAAGATACAAAAGTAGGGACCCGAAAGGGTACGTGCACCCTGATGTTTATAGCAGCAATGTCCACAATAGCCAAACTGTGGAAAGAGCCAAGATGTCCATCAACAGATGAATGGATAAAGAAGAGGTGGTATATATATACAATGGAATATTATGCAGCCATCAAAAGGAATGAGATCTTGCCATTTGCAACGACGTGGATGGAACTGGAGGGTATTATGCTGAGTGAAATAAGTCAAACAGAGAAAGACATGTATCATATGACCTGATATGAGGAATTCTTAATCTCAGGAAACAAACTGAGGGTTGCTGGAGTGGGGGGTGGGGTGGGAGGGATGGGGTGACTGGGTGGACACTGGGGAGGGTATGTGTTCTGGTAAGCGCTGTGAATTGTGCAAGACTGTTGAATCTCAGATCTGTACCTCTGAAACAAATAATGCAATATATGTTAAGAAAGAGAAAAAGAAGAAGAAGAATGTAGCAGGAGGGGAAGAATGAAGGGGGGGAAATCGGAGGGGGAGAAGAACCATGAGAGACGATGGACTCTGAAAAACAAACTGAGGATTCTAGAGGGGAGGGGGGTGGGAGGTTGGGTTAGCCTGGTGATGGGTATTGAGGAGGGCACGTTCTGCATGGAGCACTGGGTGTTATGCACAAACAATGAATCATGGAACACTATATCTAAAACTAATGATGTAATGTATGGGGATCAACATAACAATAAAAAAAATTAAAAAAAAAAAAGAAGTGTGCAAAATTATAAGTGTGCAATTCAATAAATTTTCAAAAAGTGAACCCATTTGAGTAAACACCACACATGAAAAAAAAAAACATTCTAAGCTTCCCAAAGACTCTTTCATGCTCCCTCTCCAAAGGTAACCACTTACAGGACTTCCATACTATCAATTAACTTTGAGTATTTTGAACTTTATCTAAGTGGAATTATGGTATGGTATACTTTTATATCTGTCTTCTTTTGCTCAACTATAAAGTTGATGTTTATTTATATTGTTATGTATAACAGTAATTTGCTTATTCTCATTGTTGTATGATATTCCTTTGTGTGGATATATCACAATTTAGTTACCCAGTCTGCTGTTGATTGACATTTGAAATCTTCAGTTTTAGGCTACTTTAAAAGAGTGCTATGATGAACATTTTTTAATATGTCTTTTGGTACAAATAAGGATGCAGTTTTGTTGAGTATATGCCTTAGGAGTGCAATTAATGGGTTGTAGGACAATTTGTCTTTATAATATTACCAAACACTTTTCCTGAATGGTTATACCAATTTGTATTTCCAGCAGCTATATATGAGAGTGTCCCTTAACCCAAATCTTGTATCACTTAATATTGTGAGTATCTTCAGTCTTAGCTATTTAGTGAGCATATAATTGTACTCATTATGGTTTTAATTTTTACTACATGAGGTTAAGGAGATTGGCCACATTTTCATATACTTATTGACAATTTGGATATCTGTTCAAACATTTTAAACATTTTAAAAAATTCGACTGTTTGCTATAGCTTAGTTTTTTGTAGAAGTTCTTTATGTATTTGGTACATGGTTCCTTTGTCAGATATGTGTGTAGCAAGCATTTTCTACTCTGTGGCATGCCTTATCATTCATATAACAGGGTCTGTTGATAAACGTAGGTTTTTAATTTTAATGTGTTGCAGTTTATCAAGGTTTTTCATTCTGGTTAGTGTTTTGCAAAAAATCTCTGCTTACAAGATGTTATTTTCTAGAATGTTTATTATATTATCTTTAACTTTTTGATCTAAGGACCATCTGGAATTAATTTTTGCTCAAGGAATGAGTTACTGGTAAAAATTTATGTTTTGCCATACAGATATCCAATGGGCCTGGTACCATTTATTGAGAGGACCACCTTTTTCACACTGTAGTATAGTGGTATCTCTTTATAAATCAAGATAGTGTATGTGTGGATTAGTTTCTAGAATTTCTATTCTATTTTATTGGTCTATTTAATTTTCTTTATGACAATACCACACTGTGAATTATTATAACCTCATAATAAATCTTGGGTAAGACCTCTAACTTTGCTCTCCTTCTTCAAAATTATCTTAGATATCCATATTCTTGCATTTTAGCATTTGTACACAAATTTTAAAATAGGCTTACCAAGTTTTTAAAACTTTGTGTTTTTTTGATTTTGATTGCTTTGCCTTTATAGCTAAATTTAGGAAGAATGGTTATTTAAAAAATATTATGCCTCCTAATCTATAAATGTAGTCTATTCCTTCCATGTTTTGGTCATTCTTTATTTTCTCTCAGTAATGTTTTATGCCATACATGATTAAACTCAAAGTTATTATTTTGTCATATAATGCTCTTTATAATATCATCTCAAGGATCTCTCCTGCCCACCTTATTTCCTGCCACTTCCCACCATCTAGGCATTTTTCCAAATTCTTTGATCTTCCTGTCTAGACTATAAAAGGCTTTTTTTTTTAAATTTATTTATTTTTAGAGAGAGAAAGAGAGAGTGTGCACGGGAGCAGGTAGGGTGGGGCAGAGGGAAAGGGAGAAAGAGAATCTTAAGCAGGCTCCATGCCCAGTGCCGAGCCTGATGCAGGGCTCGATCTCACAACCCTGAGATCATAACCTGAGCTGAGACCAAGAGTCGGACACTTAACTGACTGAACCACCCAGGCACCCCATAAGGCTATTTCTTAACTCTTTGATTTTGCATGTGATTTTTCCTATTTCTCAAAATGTTCTTCTCTTCCATGCCTTGCAATTTTCTAGCAATAGTTTGCAACAAAGCTCAGCTTCTATCATCTCTGTTAAATTTCCCCTTGCAAAGTAAATTGCATTGCCTGAAATGAATTGATAACACTTTTTCACATCACTCTATTAAATTATATTAGCATTTGTACACTCTATTTAATTAACTCATATCACTGTTCCTCTGTGAAACTGAACTTGTCAAGGGCAGGGACTGCATTTTATTTGCCTTTGTACCAGTACCTGGGGCAATTCTCACAGCTAAGCCAGAGTTTAACTATTATTTACTGATTGAATGGATGTGTCTCCAATATCTAATCCTTGTCAGTTCATGTGCCGATACACACACACAAAAAGAAAACTCCAGATGCCCTTCAGGTTTCAAAGAGTCTCAGGGTTACCTAGTATCCAAAATAAGCTAAGAGTACAGATAACAAATATACCTTAAAATTCACCTTTAAAGAAACATCTAAAAAACTGTTGCTGTATTTCTAAGCCTCTTATAGTTTAGGTTAGCAACACCCAGTGTGTCTTCCACAGACCAGTTATGTCGGAGTCATGGGCAGTAATAAATTAGGTTCCCTCACCCCAGGCTTAAACCCAGGCCTTCTGAATTAGAAAAAAAAAAGGGAGGTGTGCATAGAGTCTGCATTTCTGACAAGTGTCCAAGGTGATACTTATGGGCATTAACGTTTGAGATGCATGGACCCAGAAATGGCCTTTTGGTCATTCTTTCAAATGGCAGCCCTGGGTTTTCAAGC
The DNA here is from genome assembly GCF_004348235.1 of Phoca vitulina. Taxonomy (NCBI): domain Eukaryota; kingdom Metazoa; phylum Chordata; class Mammalia; order Carnivora; family Phocidae; genus Phoca; species Phoca vitulina. The sequence goes on from NW_022589734.1 coordinate 18,615,235, forward strand.
AGAGTTTTCTTATGGGCATGATGGCCTTAGGATCTCTTCCTTACTTCCATTCCCTCTTAGAGGATGTCGAGTCGTCTGAAGGTAGGATTCTAGAATTAGAACTGTCTGAAAGCTTTAGCAGCAAGTGGTTTCCATTAAAAAACAGAGCATATATAAGACTCTATAAGAGATCAGGATAAGGAGAGGCATGAAAGGAACTCTATCTCTAATATTGTTGTGAAAATCCTCCACATTGAATACCAACCCAGGTCAAAGGGTGGTTGGCTCTTTCGTTCTTATTTATCCTACTTTAATCATTATGTTTCCACCTGTGGTGTCATGGGCATGGTCCAGAAATTGGCATTGACAACTGTATTTCTATTGCAAGAGAAGGTGAAGACCAATCTCTGAGGGTCATGCTGGCCATTTGCAGTGGCCCCACATGAAAGGCAGAGGAAGCTGTAAGTGTATTTCTTCCCCACTCAGGGAACAGTGGCCATCTGAATTGTGTGACATACCGAGGTATAGAAACCTTTGTCCTATATTTGTGTGTGTGTGTATGTGTCAAACCTAGAGCGAGAAAACCCATTTCTTTCTCTCTGCCTCAACAATGAGAGCCACTCTATTCTGCCCAGAGCTTTGTAATTTTTAATTACAATTTAATGCCCCTTGTTTGGCATGTCCAATGAGTGAATGGCAGAGAAGGTCAGCCTGTGATGTTAAAATGCTGATCTATAGGAAAATGGCGAGAACGCAGCTGACTTACACATAAACAAAGCCAGAAAAAAGTAAAACCCCTCCATAACCCTGAGTAGAATACAAACCAGAAGAATATTTCAGCCTCACTTACTTTTGATGAGGATGCTGTTTTATTTCTTCATCGTAAATATCTCTCCACACCCTTTTTAGCCTCCTGAAGTTTGGATGCTCATAGATGGATATATAACAGCAAGGAGGGAGAAAATTGCTGAATTTGGAACCACAGAGTTGTTCAAATCATTGGGAGAACGTCGTCCCTGGGACATATGCTGAGACAGTCAGGGCTGATCCATTTCCAGATGGAGCTCTCACACCAAAACCGCAGAAGGACTGTGAATTTGATTTCACAACTAACAAAGCCTCATTTCAAATCCAGATGCCTAGGGATTCTGTTCCAAAACAGATTTACAAGGGGGCCAACAAAGACCAGGCAATAAAATTTTTTCTAAGCAAAGACCATGTAGGAAGATGCATAAAAATTCCTAGTACTAAAAACTAGTTATTATCAAGTCAAATTACTCAAGAACACTAAAGTGATGCTTCCATTGCTCATTGAAGAAATAAACTGAGAAAAACAATGATGGTTCTGCTCTAGGGACAGGTGATATCAAGGTGCCATGAAAAGATATAGCTTTCCTGAAAGTCCTCTGATGTTCTGGGCATGATTGAGCCTAGAAAAAAATAGCAATGTGACCCCCAAACTAGATATTAAAAGGATTCTCCTGGGATTGGCAGACACTAAAGAGTGGTGAGCACGAAGGGTATAAGTTTACCTAAAGCAACTGCATAGTTTAGAATTCCTTAAACGTAATATATCTGTAAGGGTGAGAGACCCCGATGCTCGTGAAATCATGAATTGCCTAAGGCCAATTCCGGACAAAATTTGCTCACATGGAATGATATTAATATTTGCTCACAGCAGACTTCGTTCTCAAAATATTGTGAAAGCAAACATGTCAGAGACACTAGAGGCAATTCTCTGATCACTGACACAATATTCATCTTAGTAAAGGTATGATAGAATTTGAAATTAATTTGTTAATTCCATATGTGAAACAAAGATGAGGAGTCTAATATGAGTCCCAGCTGCAATGAGATGGAATATAAAGCTGCATAATGGATCATTTGATGCCTAATGTACATCATAATCATTACTCACTGGCATGGTGTAGGCAGTGGTTCTCAACCCTGGTGGCACATGCTGGGGAGCTTTAAAAAATACGGACCCCTCCCCCTGCCCCACATTCTTATTTAATAGACCTGGTGTGTGCCCTGTACCTCAGCATTTTTTAAAAGCTTCCCCAGGTGATTCTAATGTACTACTGGGACCGCAGACCACTAAACCCTTGGTGTAGGTCATTATTTCTCAACTTTGGCCACTCATTAAAATTACCTGAGAAACTTAGAAAAAAAATCCCCATGTAGCCTGGGACCTATATATATGTACAAAGATACATATATATAATACATTTTTACTATGAATTGGAATATGAAGGATATAAAAGAAAAAGTCATGTCATGCCTTCAAGAAGTAATGAAAGGATTGCTTTGAACTTGAATGTTTCAATCAGAATTCCAATATCAGAAAAATATTGGCAGAAAGGACACTGGTGATTTTTTTTTTCTGAGTCATAAAACTGGGACAGATGATTCTTGTCTCAGGTTCTGTGAGTAGAAAATCTCTCCTCCAGGAGATACTGTCATTCAGCTGTTCAAATCCTAATGTGCTTAAAAAACGCTGATGTGCTAGATGTTTTTTTCCTTTCCAAAGGAGTTGGTTATGAAACATCTAAAAATGAAGCATGAAACAAAAGAGAGAGTTAACTTATAATTGCTCTGTTGAAGCATTTTGTGTGAATCTTGGCAGATTGGTGACTCCATTTGCAAATCTCAAAATTTGAAAGTCAGCAATTCTTAGGTGTGGGGAATCATTATGTTCAAGGACTGTCACTGTATTTGCAAATGTCAAGTAGGTTTTGAACCAATAAAAGAATGAATAAAAGACCTTTCGTTTATATTGTTTGTACCAAACACATCACTAGGTGCTTTTACAATCTTTTCCCCTATAATATACTGATAAACATTTCTGTGATTCCATAATTTATTATACATGTCTTTGAAATGATAAAACAGATGCTCATAGAAGTTAAGGAAATTTCTCAAAGCACAACTACAAGATATCACGAGGTACTGGTTTAATCTCAGGTCATTTGCTCCTCGAAGGGCCAATTTTCATCAATGTCTCTACAAAAATTTTCCTTCAGTGAGAAATAAAGTCCTTATTAAGCCTCCCTCTCTACATATGTGACAATTGGGAACGGCCTTCTCCACTTTGGTTCAGTTGGTTGTTAATGTACAACATGGTGTTCATTAGCGAGGACTCAAGGGACCGTGAATTTCTGCTGGTGCCCATTCTTTTACTGTTCTAGTTTCTGTTGAATCTTTCTAACCTCTGCCCTAGTAGGTACAGGATGGGAAATAAGACAGATTTCTGCTGTGGTGAGTTAGCGCCTTCCGGGACTTACCAGCGTTGGGAAAATCAGGTGATTATAAAACACCATAGAATAGAAAAAGGTCAACTTCTGGGGATCATTAACTAGTTCTTCTTCAAAGAACTGCTAGGAAATAAAAGGTTGATTAAGGCATCAAATAGTGGATGGTATTGCATTGAGGGCAGAAGCCAAGGTTAATTTGTTTGTCTAATTTTCTCTGCCTCTGTGCACAGTAACATGCCTTCCATGTAGAAGGCAGTTGGCAAAGATTTGTGGCAATGTATGATGGAGATGTGAATGTTTATATGGCCTGCTTACACCATCTCTGTTTCTCAATTCTCTCTCTCTATTTTTTAATCTCAGATATATGCCTACGTATAGAGATGCCACAGTATGGAGGGGAAGAAAAAGTTCTTGTTGAAGGCTGTTACGATGGAGAAAAAACCTTCATTGTTCTGAGGGCACTCATATTCAAAGATTTGAAAGTGAATCTTTCTAAGTTTGAGCAAAGGATAAAGGTGATCACCTGAGAAGAGCTATGCATTTCTGGCAAATGTCTCTTCTGCTCTTCTGCTGACCCCTGTTCAGCTACCCCATGTCAGTCTCCTACTGCTGCTATCACAAATTACCGACACACAATGGTGTCAATAACATGAACTTATTATCCTACAGTCTGTGGGTCAGAAGTCCATGATGGGTCTTACTGGGCTAAAGTCAAGGTGTTTCCAGGGCTGTATTCTTTTCTGGAGGCTTCGGTGTAACATCTGTTTCCTTGCATTTTTCAGCTTCTAGAGAATGTCTGCACTCTCTGGCTAGCGTTCCTTCCTCCATCTTCACAAGCAACAGCATTACGTCTTCCTGACCATCTGCCATTGTCACCTTTCTTTCTGACCACCACCAAGAGAGGTAGAGGTTAGGTTGGGTCTGCCGTTTAGCCTGGATAAATACAGGATAATCTCCACATTTTTGAGTCCTTAACTTAATCACATCTGCGAAGGCTCCTTTGCCCTTTTGCCTTGTGGGGTAATATAGCCTCAGGTTCTGGGAATTAGGACATGGTCGTGTGTGTGTGTGTGTGTGTGTGTGTGTGTGTGTGTGAGAGTGTTGGTGTTATTCTGCCTTCCACACTCACTCCCTATCCTGTGCTCTCTATCCTTCTCTCTCTTTTCAAATCTTTTAAAATTTGCTGTGAGGCTATGAGGAAGACCAGACATTTGCTGTAGCCAAAAGTGGCATTATTGGTAAAATGAATTCCTAAGTATCTTCTTAGCGATCCACAGTTTGGGGACCATGGGAAGTTTGTAGAGTGAAAGTTCCAAAGACAGAGTGGTTGTAACTACCAAGTGGATAGGAGAAAAAAACTGCAAGAGAAAGGGGATGACCCAAGTGCTTCTGAGCAATGGACAAGGGTCATACAGCTCCCAGAATGGGAAGAGCAAGTATAAAACCTTCCCTGATCCATCCGCCAAGGGACTCTGCCCCCTAATTTTGAGGCTCTAGGGGGAGAGCAGGCCACTCCCCTTTGCAATGGTGGGATATTATCCCAAGGTGGTCCTCAAAGCTTCAGATATTTTACAAGACTTATCTCCAAAAAAACTAGAGTGAAGTCGAAAGAGATTTGGAGTAAACAGAAACCACGTCTCTCTTTTCTTCCTCAAGTTAATCTTCTTCTCAAACCACATCTGTAAAATTACAAGGACCTACTTAGGCTCTGCAGTGTTTGCCAATAAAATAGACCTGCATTCTGAGAGAAGCGGGGTGGGGGGGGGAGGGGGAGGAGAGGGAAAGGAAGTGGGGGAGAGGGAGAGGAAGGGGGAAAAGGCGCAAATTGAATTAAATGAACATGCAGTAAGTCCCTACTGTGTGTTGGATTCTCCACATATTTTATTTCTTTTAATTTCCTCTATTTGTTATGAGTCAAATATTAATAAACCTCTGTTTTATAGGGAAGAAACCTCAGGTTGACTAAGGTATTTGAAAAGCAGCAGTGAGAGATTTGAATCTAATTTCTGTGTCTTGAAAGCCCTGTTCTTTCCTCTGCCAGACTAGGCAGCAAAGTATGTATTTGCTGAACATTTATAATATAGACTGAAGTTAAAAGGTAGGCACCAATGAATAGTTAGGTACTTGTTTTTCTTAACTTACTGCTTCTGTTAAATTTTTAGAATAGTATTTGGACATAGAACATAATAAATGGTCGCTATTGCTATTTATAGTACTGATCAAAATTACAATGAAACCCCTTCTTCCTGCCCATTAGAAAAGAAGCTGCTGTATATATACATTAACCTCTTTTTTTGTCCAGCTTTATTCAATGGTGCAACTATTAAGGGCTGGGAATTAGTCTTGAAGGGGACACAAATTTAAAAGGATATGATTTTGGACCTCAAGGACTAGATGGTATAGCTGAAGATCCCACAGTTTGAAAAAATAGTTCAAAGAAAGGTAAAATATGATAAATGTCATAAGGGTGGTGGAACAGGAGCTACTGAAGTATTTCACCAAGGTGCTCAGAAAAGATTTCATTTAATAGTATTTGCTTGATTATAGGTTATGACATCTTTGCAAGATTTGGCAAAAATAACAATAAGAGGGATGGAAATAGTCGTGGGCAGAAGCTAGAGTAGACAGATATAGACAGCTGATTAATGAGATTTCCTTGTGTTCTCATTGCCCATATGCTGGAATGAGTCATCATGATTAGTGAAGCTCAGGAGAGAAAACTTCAAATCACTGTAATCTTTCTGAGCCTAGTTAGTCAGTTTCCTAAAATAAGATCACTTGCACAGGTAAAGTTTATATAGTAGATGGATGGTAAAAATGGCTCCAAATTTCCACTCCTCTTTGTATCCAAACCCTTGGCTACATACATGACTTGCATCTCTTCCTATCAAGAAGTGGGGTCTATCTCTCCAACCCTCGATACAGGCTGATCCTATGGCTCGTTCTGGCCAAAAGAATGCAGCCAAAGTCTGTTCAGGTCCAAGAAGCCTTAACAACCTCATTTGCTTTCTTGGAAACCTGCCGCCACCATGATATCAAACATAGACCACATGGAAAAAGTTGAATCAGTCCATTTGTTTCAAATGAAGCCCAAGATAGGTGAGAGCATCCAAGGAAGAGTAGGAAAGAAGACCATCAGACCAGCAGGTAAACATAGGCCAGCCAAAGAACCGCAGCAAGCCCAGTCAGATCAGTAGTGCTGATTAATGGACTCACAGACTCATGGGGGAAAAAAAGGTTATTATTCTAAGCCACTGAAATGGTGGAATGGGTTGTTACATAGTAGTAACTAACTGATACAACATATATAATATTCAACAACCCCCCAGCCGAACAAATGGTATGGATGACCGAAGATAAGCTCTGCTTCCCTAAACACAAAAATAATGAAAAACAAAAAAACAAACAAACAAAAAAGAAAACCATACAGTTTACTGAATCTTTTTCCATTTGAAAAAGGTATAGTAAACTTTGGGGTAAGCAGTATTTTCCCCTATGTAAAGGTAATCCTTTCTCTCTTAAAAGCGAAGAACTTTTAGAGAAATCATTACACACTACGTCTCCGAAAAGAGAAGTCAGACATCTGTCTCCAGCCATGATGGATGAACAGATTTATCCTAAATCATAGAAATCTAGAAAAGGGGAACAAACTAGAAAAAGGACAAAATATATAAAGCAACCATTTCAGACATTAGACAAAAGATAAAGCAGAGTGGTGATCCTGAGAGAAGGTCGAAAACAAGGTGAACACTATGATCACCCCAGACTTCTGCTTGAAGTCATTTTCTGGACCGTAATACAGGGAAGGCATCCTAACCTAAAGAGAGTTACCTAAACCTGATATAACAGCATTTAAAAATGAGGTTTTTTTTTTTAAAGATTTTATTTATTTATTTGAGAAAGAGAGAGAGACAGAGCATGAGAAGAGGGGAGGAGGCCGAGAGAGGGAGACGCAGATTCCGCTGAGCAGGGAGCCCAATGCGGGGCTGGATCCCAGGACCCTGGGATCATGACCTGAGCCAAAGACAGATGCTTAACCGACTGAGCCCCCCAGGTGCCCCTAAAAACAAGTTTTGAAATTATCAAGCTGAACTGCAAGTTACTTAACTTCCTGCCATAGGAAAGTCCAAAGCTCTTTATGGGAAAACAACAAAAATGAGACTTATAACAAAGACAAAAACCAATAAATAGAAAGAGACACACATATCACAGAGATGCTAGAATTAGTAGACAGAGAATTTAAGACAGCCTCTATGAATCTGCAGAAATATTTAAAGACATGAGCAAAATAAGAGATGATTTAAAAAGAACCAAACTGTAAAGCTGAAAAATAAATATATACATTTTGAAATATCACTCAACTGTATTAAAAGTAGATTAGACACTGCAGAAGAAAAAGTAGTGAACCTGAAAATGTAGCATCAGAAACTTTTTAAGCTGATGTGAAAAAAAAGACTATAATAATAATAAAAAATTTAGAAAGTCTCAAATGATCTATAATTGGACATAGTTAGAAACAGGATGGAGAGAGGGAAGAAATATAACTATACTGTTTAAAGGCTCTGACTTTTTTCCTGAAGTGGTATATTGTAAGTTAAAAATGCAAATTATTTTTTTAAATGTCATGAAAAAATAAAATGCCATTAGTATAGATAAAGTGGGATAGTGAAAATATCCAACTAATCCAAAACAAAACAGGAAAAGAAGTAAAAAGGAACAGAGACAAAATGAAATAAATAGGAAAAAACCATCAAAATGGTTGATATAATCCCCAAATTGTAGATAATTGCATTGAATATAAGCAATTTAAACATTGTACTTGAAAAGCATGGTCTGTCAGACTGGATTAAAAAGCAAGACAGAGCTATATTCTGCCTACAAGAAAAACACTCTAAATATAAAGATATAAATAGGTTAAAAGTAAAAGGATGGGAAACAATATAACATGCAAATACTGATCAAGAGAAAACTATAATGGCTATACTATCACTAACCAAAGTATGCATCTGATAAAGAAATATTAGCAAGAATAAAAGGGAACATATTATCAGGGAATCAGTTTATCAGGATAATATAACAACCTGAAATGTTTATGTACCTAGTAACAGAGCTTCAAAAATACCTGAAGAAAAATCTGACCAAACTGAAGTTAGCAATAGACAAACTCTCTATTATGGCTGGATATTTCAGCCATCCTTTTTCAGTAGTTAGTAAGATGAGTCATCAGAAAATCAGTAGAATACGAAAATCTTATAAAACACAATCACCAGCTTCACTGAATTATTGTTGTTGCTGGGAATGTAAAATGGTTCAACCACTTTGGAAAACAATTTGGGAGTTTCTTATCAAGTTAAACATACACTTAATATATAACCCCACAATTCCACTGGTAGGTATTCACCCAAGAGAAACAGAGAGACATCTATTCACCCAAAGACAAGTACATGAATGTGCTTAGAAGTTTTATTCACTATAGCCCCAAAGGGGGAACAAATACATCCCTAGGCAAATGAATGAACAATTTGTAGTGAATTCATATGGTAGAAAGCTACTCAGAATAAAAAGCAAGATCTATACAGCACAGTGGTTTAATTTCAAAAGCTTCATGCTGCACAAAAGAAGCCAGATCTCAAAGGGTACATATGGCTTGCTTCCGTTCAGTGAAATCCCAGGAAATGAAAGTTACAGAATGCAGGTAAGTATTTTCCTTGAGATTAAGGAGGGATGAGGGGGCCCTAATGCAAAGGGGCATAAGGAAATTTTGGTGTCTTATGGAAATGTTCTATTCCTTGATTGTGGGAGTTACACGGATGTATACAACTGTCACATTTCATTAAACTATATACTTAAAACAGGTGTGGTTTACTGCATGGGAATCACAGCTTAATAAAATTGATTTAAAAAATGATGTCAGTTTCTCATCCCACTCCTAATACCCATTTAGATGAATATTACATATTCCTAGGATATCGTTAGGAAATAAGTCTTTAAGGAAGAGCGTTCTATGGAATTAATGTCTAAGTGAATTTATGTCTTAAAATTTTTAATTAAAGTTGATGCAGGCTTCCTCTTTTCTGAAATAGGAATGTGAACACCAGTGAGTTTCAATGAGAAGGAAAATCCACAGCCATTACAAGTTTCCTCTCTTGATAAGACATGCATGAAACACCGAAATACAAATGGACTGCCTATACTTTTGTTATTCCGGAAAATAAGATGAATGAAGTTTTGTGGTTAGCTAGATATCTCAGCTAAATGGAGAGACAAGCACTAACCCAGTGCTTTATAATTCTTTTAGGCCATAGTGAAGACGAAGAATAAAGAGACAAAACTAAGGATAATTAATTTAAGTGATGCTTTTAACTGGTTTGGAAAATAGCAGAGGAGACTATTTGAATAGAGGAGACAATACATCCAGATTCAGACACACTGAGTTTGAGATGCCTATAAAATCTCCAGTTGCAGATATCCAGTAGGCAGATCGTAATACAAACTTGGGGCTTTAATGAATGTCATAGGTGCTGCTAGGGATATAGATGTGGAAGAGAGATTGGGGGAAAAGTAGAGGAGAGGAGGGGTGGAGGGAGAAGGAGAGGAGAGATGAGGAAAGGAGAGGAAAGAAATGGTTAATATCTAAAAAAATTATTTCTCTGATTCTCTACATCGAATGGGTGCCCAACAATTCAGTTTTATTCTGACATGAACTGAAGCTGGCATCAGTCTCCACAGGTTTAAAAGCTCAGTCCCACAAGACTGCCTCCAGCTACCTACACTTCTGCTCAACTTGGCTACAAATTTCAGGATTCCCATGACCTCTTCATGCCTTCAGATTTAATAATTTACTAGAATGCCTCAAAGAACTCAGGAAAACACAACTTACACTTACTGGATTCAATTCAAAAGATTCAACTCAGGACTAGCCAAATGGAAGAGATCCATAGGGCAAAGTATGGCAGGGGTGGGGGAGGTCAGAGCCTCCATGTCCTCTTTGGTTACAGCACCCTCCTAGCATGTCCACGTGCTCACCAATCCAGAAGCTCTTCAAATCTCACTGTTCAGAGATTCTATAATCCAATCTCTAGTCCCACTCTCCTCCGCACAGGTTGGGATAAGGTGGGGCTGAGAATTCCCACCCTCTAATGACAATTGTATTTTCTGGTGATCAGGCCCGTCCTGAGGCTATTTAAGAGCCCCACCCTTAGTAACAAAGACTCTGGTGTGTTCCAGAGGGGCTTGATATGAATAACAAAAGATATTCCTATCAGTTAGGAAATTTCAAAGGTTTTGGGAGCTCTGTGCCAGGAAAATAAGTCAAAGGCCAAATGTACTTTTATGATAGCACAATATCTATCAGCCAAGGCATAGAAACCAGCAAAGAGAATGAGGTATATGATAGAACCGGAAAAATTGGATTTGTGTCATCTCCATGGAGATAGAAATGTGATAAAGAGCAGAGCCCAAGTGATTTTGAAAAGAAGGTAGAGAGATATAGATTTGGGGAACACAGAAGAGAAAGATGTGGCTGGATTCATATCTATCCATCATCTATCTATCTGTCTGTCATCTATCTATAATCCACCTGTCTATCTACACACACGCACACTCACACTTGAAGTTTGATGACAAGGAAACTGAAGGAGGGACTTGAGAAAACTGGAAAACTGAAGTCAAGGCTTGCTATGCAGCTTCAGCCATCCTACAAAGCTGAGAGTCATAAATTCGCAGGGTCCCCACTCTATAACATTACATATATTCCCCAGTATTGATGACTCAGAAGCAAGAGCAGAGAAATTGAATGTGTGACTACTGGTTTGTTTGTAATTTTCTTTTGGATTCACTCGAATGCCAATGGAAAAGGAAATTTTCGTATGACCTTTTGTGTTTGGAACTTGTCAAATATTTGTTGATTGGGATTCTGAAAATTGTGAAGCAAGCCTTTAAATGTAGACGTGGTAGGAACTTCCAGGTCAAAAACAAGGAGCACAGTAGTCTCTCTTTATCTGTGGGAAATATGTTCCAAGACTCCCAGCGGATGCCTGAAACCACAGATAGTTCCAAACCCTATAGACAGTATGTTTTTTCTTATACGTACATACCTATGTAAAGTTTCATTTATAAATGAAGCTCAGTAAGAGATTAATAATAATTAATAATAAAATAGAACAATTATTTTTTTAAGGTTTTATTTTTAAGTAATCTCTACATCCAAGGTGGGGCTCAAACTTACAACCCCAGGATCAAGAGTTGCATGCTCCACTGACTAAGCCAGCCAGGCACCCTAAAATAAAACAATTATAACCATATACCGTCACAAAAGTTATGTGAATGTGGCCTCTCTCTCAGAATGTCTTACTATACTGTACTCACCCTTCTTGTGATGATTGAGATGATAAAACACCTACGTGATGAGATGAAGTGAGGTGAATGACGTAGGCATGTGACCTAGAGTTAGGCTGCTACTGACCGTCTGATGATTCATTAGAAGGAGGCTCAACTAAGGAGAAAATGCATTTATCCCAGTTAGAATCTGCAGCAGTGTGGAAAAGCAAGGACACACTGGCAGACAAGCGTATGTCTCTGGAACCAACAACCGCTGTTTGGGTTTGCATCACAAACTTTTTTGGGTTTTTCATTTTTCGTGTGTTTGGTTTATTGGATTGTAAACATTTTTAATTATGCAATAAATTATGCAATAAATTTAATTATGCAATAAAACGAAGATGCAAGCCAAAAAAAAAAAAAAAAAAGAAGGAGGCTCATCTGCTTCCCAAGTGAGGTTGACCTCGAGTAACTGAAACTGCGGAAAGCAGAACCATGGATAAAGGGGGGCTTCAGTATGAGTTGGGGAATGACATGAGGCTATTGAGTACGGATGATCAATTTTCAAGATAGATGCACTGGCCAGAGAAAGTGAAATTTAGCTGGAGAAAGGCTTTAAATATGTCTAAGGACTGCAGGGCTTTGATGACTGGGCTTGGAACTAAGTTTATGTGAAAGAAAGGAATTGGGGCTGATCATGGACCATCAGAAGCTTCTCTCTTATCTCCTTTGTTTCCTATCTGCATCCACATCTCCAAGGCCACCTTCTTTTGTACTTCTTACTCAGCACACTGGGATGGTGGACGAGGCAGAGATGGGGGTGTGAGCAGGGGGACTGTAGTTGTCATACTTCCTTTTTTTTAATTTATTTTATTTTTAAAAAATATTTATTTATTTTAAAGTGGGGGGCCAGGGGCAGAGGGAGAGGGACAAGCAGACTCCCTGAAAAGCACAGAGCCCTACGTGGGGCTGATCCCATGACCCTGAGATCATGACCTGAGCTGAAACCAAGATGCTCAACTGAATGAGCCACCCTGGTACCCCATCATACTTTCTTTTTTACTTTAGGGCTGAAAATAGACAACTTGGGTGGGTGGAGGAGAGGAAATGGGGTAGAGGTGGGAGTAGAGAGCATTGGCCCAAGAGCTGGAGATGAGGTCTCAGTTCTAAAAGTGATTCACCAGTGTCAATGGCAACAGGATCAATTTTCTGTTCAAGCATTCCTAAGTCAGAAACGACCTTATGTCGGATGTGTATGTACAGACCTGAAACTGACTCTTCATTTTTTTATTTACTTCCATCATAAATATTTTATATAAAGTATTACAATTTTAGTGTCACTGTTTTCAAGACAGACTGGTTAGTGGTACTGGGGCTCTAGTCACCACCGAGCTGGGGTTCTGGTCAACACAGAGGTCACTCCTGAGCTGGGATTCTGGTCAACACAGAGCTGGGGTTCTGATCACCCCTGAGCTAAAACATTTTTTCATTGACGTCCTCCATAGTCACTTCCAATTTTCTGTATTTTCAATCAGTCTTTTAATATTCATTTGAAGGAAAAAACGTGCGTGCGTGTGTGTGTGTGTGTGTGTGTCAGCCGAATGAAGCCAATTTTGCAAGGTTGTGATATGAGTTCAGTTTGATTGCCATTTAAATTGTGTTTTGTATTGAAATGTCCTTCTGAGGAGGACAGGACCCAAAGGGTCATACTTTCTTAAAACAAAACAGACACTCCCATTATGTGCTTCTATGTCTTAAAAGAACCTCCACATTATGTGTGTGAGATTGCAGAATAGTTATAGTGAAATGCATCTTATTCCTGAAGGACTTTTCACAGTTATGAACTACTCATTTTATACAACTCAAGTTGATTTTTCTTTTACCTCTATGAAATATAATAGAGTTTTATGCCTTTCTATAACCATAATATAATGGTGGCCTGAAATAGAACAAAATTCCCATAAAACGTTAAATGGTTCACAGCCACTTTATGAATTGAGATCCTTATTACAACTTGTAGAAAGTAAATATGGATGTGTAAATGAACAGGAGGCAGATCCTTTGGAGTATCCTCGCTGATCCTGCTGCTATCGAGATTATAACCAGTAGCATCTGATTAATATGGAGGAAGACATATGTACATTGAGAAAGCTGTTTTTTAACATACTACACTAATGTCTCTCTACCTAGTCATTTGGTGAAATAATTTAGCGAAATGCATCCACAGTAAATAGGTTTATCTTCAAGCCTAATGCTCTTTTCCATCTTAACTGAGCATAAAATTATATCTTTAAAGATCTGCGGGTAAGAAAGGCTTGGTGCCTCTTGAACAGTTCAGTGTGACATATGGTTTTAAACGCAACAATTTTATCTGCAGCACACAGTATCTGCAAATTTGAGCTAATGTTCCTGTGAAAACAAGAAGGGATTTATGCCCAAAAACTAAAGAAGAAAAATCTTTTTAGCTACCATATGTAGAACACTGAAAACTGTGTATAAATAGAAAACAATATTGACATTTGTGCATCTATAATTTTTTAAGAACAGGTTTTTACATGTAGCTCTTCTATTCAAACATTAATGGTAACAGGGGTCTTAAATGCAGATCCTACAGGGGTCCGGGAGGTAAGATGCGCCAGGAAAGCAGGCCAGTGAGGATTAAGGGGAATATACGTGGGCTTCCCTGTCTAAAGCATACAAGCACTTCACAAAATCCAGGACACTGTTGCATAGATTTCTGCTGGCCCAGGGTGGCCACATCTGCCAAATTTTCAAAAGATGTCCTGTAATTGGATTTTGTGTAAAGTCTCACAGTCATGTTGGCAACAGGATTTTTTTTTTTTAAACATGATTTGTTTTAAAACAGTTCTGTAGGTCAGATTTGGTATGCGGGGTGCTGATTTGTTACCTTGCTCTTGGATGCATATAGTTAACCAAAGAAAGGGCAGCTGTTGGGAGGGCAGAAAGGAAACGAGGAAGAGGAGAAGGAGAAAGGAGAGAGGGAAAAGGGGAGAGAGAGGAAAATAAATTTTCCAAAACAGGCACAAAGATCTCTTCTTAATCTTAGTAAAGAAGTTTATCCAAAGCACTAATCTCAATACAAATGAAAATCACATTTATTAAAAGACATATACAACTGATTAGATTTTAGAGCCTTATTTCTTTCACAGAAAGAAATAGACCTGATGAAGTCTTGGGGGGACTGTGGAATTGATTTTGTGTATTGTGTGAGATAGGGATCGTAATTTATTTCTTTCAGTATGGATATAATATTGACATGGCACCATGTGTTGAAAAGACCACCCTTTCCACAATGCTCAACGGTGCCACCCTGGGGGCAAATCAAGTAGATACAGATATAGGTATAGAACTATTTACCCGTCCGTCTGTTTCTGGACTCCAAATCCTATTCCATCATTTATTTGTCTATTGTGAGCGTTATCACACTGTCATTATATTGCAGTTTATCACATCAAACTTGGTACTGTAAGTCTTTCTACTTTGGTGACGTTTTTCCCCCCTAGAATGTCTTGGCTATATTTGGCCCCGTGTTTTAACATATAAATTTTAAATTATCTTGTTCATTTCCAACCCCCTTGGGAAACATTTTGGCATAGCTGAACATACGGACCCAGGGACGCCACTTGAAGTACAGTGCCCAAAGAAATGGAAACACAGCTCACCAAAAGACATGTACAAGAAGGTTCACTTTTTTGCCCATTACAAAGAGCAGCACTCTTTGTAATGGGCAAAAATCTGGAAATAATCCACATTTTCAATCACAGTAGAATGAATAAATTCCTTTACATTTATTCAAGTGAATGCAATAAAAATACACAGTGATAAAAATGAACGACTACTGTATGTAATGACATGGATAAATCTGACAATATGGAATGAATAAAACCAGACACATGTGCGTATAAGTTGTGACTCGATTTGTATAAACTTCAGAAACCAGCAAAATAAAGTGATGGTATTTGAAGTCAGTATACTGGTTCTGTTTGGGGTGGATTGAAAAACCAGGAATGGCATAAGGGAGACTATTTGGATGTTTGTGCTTTTCTATTCCTTTGGCCTGGATGCTGGTCACATAGGAGAATTTACTTTGTGAAAATTCCTCAAGCTGTACATTTATGATTTGTGTACCTTTTTTATATGTATATTGTTCTTCAATAAAAAATTATGTGAAAATGTGAATGTAGTGCCTGAGGCATAATTGTTTTTTTGTTTTTTTCCTTTTTTTGGTTCTGTTTTGTGTGTTTCCCTGCCAAGCAAAATTTGGGGGCAAATGGAGAAGTCTTTGAGTCCAGCAACATGGTGTTCTAGTTTACGGTGTAACAAATACGACTTTTATTTTTATATTGAACTTTTATATGTCAGAAGAACCCATGGATGAATCTGCGGAGCTGCCGGGTGTTATAGTAAGACCAGTGTCCAGACGGCTGACTACCAGGTAACCAGAAGAAGAAACTGGAGGAAAAGGCAGAATCAGAATGAATTAAATGGGTATCTGCGTCATGGGGTGGGGGGGGGGGGTGTCGTGTAACTCCTCTGATCTACTTCTTTTTTATCGAGAAATTCTTTTCCTTTCCTTCCCCCTGTGATAATAAAGACTCACATTGACACAGCCTCAACTAATGAAGTCAGATTTTGCAATAACGTCCTAAGATTTCTGTCACTTCTAGGGTGTTTGCGACTTATACCCAGCTGCTCATCAGCATGAGCAAACTCATGTGGTCAAACTAAGCACCTGCTGACAACTATAAGGATAGAGGGATTGAGTCTGGCCACACGGCTCATTGCTATCAATTTTATGTTATATGAACAGCTAATAATAGTAGTGTGCTCTTTTCTCAATAACTGGGATGCAGACAAAACCCCCCACAATTTTGGAATATGATATAGTTCAGTGCAGGTTATACTAGTAGTGAAATTCATGTCCTTGACTCCAAGTGTTGAGGTTTTTCTGTTAGATTGACTATTTTCAAATGTATTTTTCTTCAGAACTTTATTTTTAAGGGAAATAAAGTGAAGAAAGATAATATACAAACGGGTTGTGGTGGGGCCACTGGAAGGAAGCAGCATTGGGAGAATATACGCAGGGCTCTACTGCTTCTCCTTCTCCGTGTCCAGCCCCAATCCCTCAGGCTGTCCTTCTAGAATCCTTCCTCAACTTGGGTTTTCCCCAGAAAGCAGGCTGCAACAAGGGCTCACCTGTAGGTAGTTTACCTTTGGATTAGATCCCAGGAATAGGACTGGGGGAGTGGGAAAGAAGGAAGAGAAGAGCAAAGCCAAAACAAGGGATTCAGTATAGAGAGGGTCATCCTTGGGGGCAACTGGGGTTCTTCCTGCCGGGACCCTCTGGGGAATCACACAGAATGAGCTTCAGAAAATGGTCCACTTGAGGGATGGGAAAATGGGTATCTTTACTGACTGCCTCCTGCCTCCATTGGTCAAGGAGTCCCCCTCAGAGTGTGGACGTCACTCACATCTCCAACTCCATACGTGTGCCACTAGAGAGGGTCCTGCCAGTGTTCAGTGCTGCAGCGGAAGGGACGAGGGACAGAAAGCCTGATCTGAGCAGTGTCCCCGAGGAGAGGGGCTTTCGGGTTTACCCCGGGCAAAGCTGCAGTAAAAGGTGTCTTGGGAGGATGTAAGGCGGGGCCCCGGGCATGAGGCACAAACCCGAGGTCTGGCTTCCTGAGCCTGTTCCAGGGCTGCCTGTGGCTCGCCCGCTGTGCTGTGAAATGCAGAGTCCCGGGCCCGCGTGAGGAACTGCCCCAGCAGCATCGCCCCAGCCGCGGGCCTGGAATCTGCATGTCTCCTCAACACCTTAGATGATTACGCACAGTGAGGTGTTGGAACCATGACTGCACGTTTGGGTTTGATTCAGCTGGGACCTGTTGGCGTGAACATCCAGACTCAGGGGTACCTCTTTCATACTGGACCGACATCGGTCCTTCCCGGCAAAGCCATTACTGTTACCGCGTACTGTGAAACAGGAAGGTGCAGAACGGTCATTGTGTAAATAAAGATACACATCCCACATGCTCGTTTTCGCCTCAAGAATCTTCTCTTTTCTTTCTTCCTTCCTCCCTCCCTCCCTCTCTCTCTCCCTTCCTTCCTCCTTCCTTCCTCCCTTCCTTCCTCCCTCCCTCCCTTCTTCCTTCCTTCCTTCCTCCCTCCCTTCCTTCCTTCCTTCCTCCCTCCCTTCTTCCTTCCTTCCTCCCTCCCTTCCTTCCTCCCTCTCTTCTTCCTTCCTTCCTCCCTCCCTCCCTCCTTTCCTTCCTCCTTCCCTTCCTTCCTTCCTTCCCATCCCTTCCTTCCTTCCTTCCTTCCTTCCTTCCTTCCTTCCTTCCTTCCTCCCTCCCTCCCTCCCTTCCTCCCTCTCCCCCTTCCTCCCTCCCTCCCTCCCCTCCTTCTTTCTTCCACCAGGCTCGGACTTCAAGATTTCTGGGCTTTGTTGAAATACTCTTGACATTTATGCTTGGATGCTTGAAAAGTTTCTTCTCTTTACACTATTAAGCATTCTCTTGATGGATTTTGGCCTTTGTCCTTTCTCCATATCTATTTTTTTTCCCCCTTAACTTTCTCACTCTTCAGGGTATTTCAGGTCTGAATGTTGACCAAGTAATTCTCTACACTCTAATTTATAAAATATTTCCTCCTGTGTCGGGAAAGTAAGAGGTTTTATTGCAGCTCAGTTCCAAAAGTAGTAGACAGAGCCGGGATGTTTAAACAGAGCCTGAAGCAAGGTTTTGCCAACCATCCAGAGGCTGAATAACAAATATTATTTATTTGCTTCTTCAGGTGTTGGAGTTAGTATAGCTTCCTGAAGGTCATCTCTTACCCTTCCTTCCCTGCTGCCCACACCAACTTTTATGAGTCTCCCGTGAAAATAAAAATCACCCCAGGAACAATCATACCAAACTATAATAGTTAATACCTTACTTTTCAATTAACACTGTAGCAGGGATTATTTGAAAGTCAGCTGAGAATAGGAACAGGAGAGGAGGTTGGCACCTGGAAAACCTGTTTAGAATAAAACAAAATAAAAATAAAGAGAAAGAGAAGGAGATCTTTACTGTTTTTGCTTAAAAGTGGTAGGTGATCATAGAATTTCAGATCATTTGGGTCACCTCAGTTTGCCACCCTAGGGTTTAAAGACGCACTGTTTGGAAATGTTGATTTTTAAAAGGAATGGAGGTTTTCCTTCAGGGACGAGGAAAACCACAGATCATCCATCCACTTTCTCGCTGATATTACAGAGTGATCCTACGCCCCTATCAGTGTATGACTACAGTGTCTACAAAAAGAAAAAAAAAAGATCTTATAATTTCCAAGTTTTATTTGCCCTGTGTTCATTGCCAACAGAGCTCAAAGGTAAGGGGTGCTTAGGTCAACGGTATTTGTGTGCGGGTTGCTATTCTAGTGGACTGCCAGGACAAATTACACTTCCCTTTGAGCCTGACTCTCTGCAGAAATAGTGGCAGCTCCTTTCCAAAAGGATGAAGTGAGTTGGTTGTCCTAATTTCAAGAAGTTACTTGTGTGATCATATTGAACAACCCACCCCACAACTTCTATCCTGATTTTTTTTTTCAATTTATATTCTAATATAGTACTCGATACAAAAGAATATATGTGGCATATACTTATGTATTCTACATCTATATGCATAGGTAAGTTATAAAGTGTGATAGTGTAATGAGCAACTGTGAACCTGATTAGCGAATCCAAGTGTTTCAACATGTCACAAAACTTCCCTCTGCTTATCTCCCCCGCCCCGACTCCCTACAATCTCCTTGTCTTGCACAAAACTCATCAGTACCTTGACTTTTGTCATATCATTGCCTAGCCTATTTTTATAGTTTACTTTTTTAAAAAGATTTTATTTATTTATTTATCAGAGAGAGAGAGAGCACAAGCAGGGGGAGCGGCCGGCAGAGGGAGAAGCAGGCTCCCCGTTGAGCAGGGAGCCTGATGTGGGACTCAGTCCCAGGACCCTGGGATCATGACCTGAGCCAAAGGCAGATACTTAACTAACTGAACCACCCAGGCACCCCATAGTTTAATCATATGTTTATAAGTATGCCTAAGTAAAACATTTTTCAATTTTTCTTGGTTTTGAGCATTACATTAAGTTTAGCACATTGGATATCTTCTTATGAGACTCACTCTTTTTCATTTTGCATCATGTCACTAAAATTCATTCATGTTGTCTGTCGCTGCAGTTCAATCGTACATTTCACTCAATGGCCAGTCGTGTTGATTTACCTATTTTCTTGTCAGAGGGGAGGTATTACTTCCAGTTTGTTGTCCTGTGATGAATATATTCTTCTCTATGTCCTGATGTACATATGAGCAAGAATTTCTCTAGGACCCCTACTTAGGACCGGGTTTCTTGACTGTGGCACATGTGGGTCAGATAATTCTTTGTTGTGTGGGTCTGTCCTGTGTGTTGTAGGATGTTGCACAGCATCCCTGGCCTCTATCCACTAGATGCCAGTAGTATCCCTCATTTGTGACAACCAAAAATGTCTACAGACTTGGCCACATATTCCCTAGAGGTCAAAGTCACTGACCCAGGAATACAGCTGTTGGGCAGAGATTAGGTGTGTGAATATTCACCTTTACAGAATACCAAATGGTTTCCCAAAGTGATTATAACCATTTAATGTCCTCTGCCTTTCCTATTAATTCACTTCCTCTCCAATACTTGGTATAATCAAATCTTTGAATTTGAGACAACTAAATACGTGTAAAATGGAATCTCATTATAGCGGTAATTTGATTATTTTCTTGATTATTAACTAGATTGAAAACCTTCTGACTTGTGTTTGGGTCACACTTATTTCTTCTTCTGTTAAGTGCCTGTGGTTGGCGCTTTGCCTAGTTTTCTGTTTTATTGATTTATACAAATTATTTATGCATTCAGGGTACTAATGCTTTGTTTATGAAATGAGTTGTAAATCTCCTAGTTTGCCATTTGTTTTTTCGTTCTCTTTATGATACCTTTTGATGAACAGAATTTTTTTGTTTAGTTTCTTTTTGTTGTTGTTAAAGTACAATTGACATAACATTATATTACTTTCATGTGTACAGCATAGTGATTTGATACGTTCACGAATTGCCAAGTGATCACCATGGTAAGTTCAATTAACATCCATCACCAAACAGCTACACATTTTTTTTTGTCATGATAGGAACTTTCAAGATCCACTTTGCTAACTCCTTTCAAATATGCAATACAGTATTATTAACTATAGTCATCATGCTGTACAATACATCCCACGATTTATTCATTGTATAACTGGAAATTTGTACCTTTTGACCCCCTTTACTGATTTCACCCATCCTTCCCCACCTGCCCGCCCCCCCCCCAGCCACCAGGCAACCACTAGACTGTTCTCTCTATACATCAGCTCCATTTTGTTGTTATTTTAGATTCTACTTCTGAGTGAGACATATGGCATTTATATATTTCAATCTGACTTATTTTACTTAGCATAATACCCTTGAGGTTTCTCCATCTTGTCCAAATGGCAAATGGCAATCTCCAAATGGCAAGATTTCATTCTTTTTTATGGCTGAATAATATTCCATTGTGCATGTATACTGCCCTTTTTTATCCATTTATCTATCAGTGGACATTTAGGTTGTTTCCATATCTTGGCTATTGTAAATAATGCTGCAGTGAACATGGCGGTGCATATATCCTTTCAAATTAGTATTTTTATATTCTTTGAATAAATGCCCCATAGTGCAATTACTGGATTATATATGGTAGCTCTATCTGTAACTTTTTGAGGAACCTCCATACTGTTTTCCACAGTGTCTGCACCAGTTTACATTCCCACCAGCAGTACACAGGGTTCCTTTTTCTCTACATCCTTGCTAACACTTGTTTTTTCTTGTACAGGAAGAAAATACAGGAAAAATTCTATTAGGTTAACCATGAAAGAAAGTAATAATAAATTCAATAACATCAAAATCATAAATAAATAGAAAATCTGAACAGACTGTGTTATTTAGGCAACTAATAGATATTGTATAAAGAAATATATACATAAAGATTTATCATTATGACAGGTGTGAGGTGCTATCTCATTGTGGTTTTGATTTGCATTTCCCTAATGATGAGTGATTTTGAGCATCTTTCCATGTATCTGTTGGCCAAAAGTATGTCCTCATTGGAAAAATGTCTGTTAAGATCCTCTGCCCATTTTTTAATTGGATTGTTTTTTAGCTATTGAGCTGTACATGTTATTTATATGTTTTGGACATTAACCCCTTATCAGACATATGGTTTGCAAATATTTTCTTCCATTCAGTAGGTTGCCTTTTCATTTCGTTGATAAGTTACTTTGTTGTGCAGAAGTTTTTTAGTTTGATATAGTTCCACTTGTTTGTTTTTGCTTTTGTTGCCTTTGCTTCTGGTCCAAAAAACTATCACCAAGACTGATGTCAAGGAGCTTACTGCCTATGTGTTCTTCTAGGAGTTTTATGATTTCAGGTCTTATATTTAAGTCTTTTTAATCCATTTTGAGTTAGTGGTCCAGTTTTCTCAGCATCATGTATTAAAGAGACTGTTTTTTCCTCATTGTATATTCTTGGCTTCTTTGTCATAAACTAATTGACCATAGAAGCATGGGTATATTTCCAGGCTTCCTGTTGTGTTCTATTGACTATGTGTCTGTTTTTACCCCATTGCCATACTATTTTGATTACTGTAGCTTTGTAATACAGTTTGAAATCAGGGAGCATGATGCTTCCAGCTTTGTTTGAGTGAGTTTAGAAGTATTCCCTCCTCCATTTTTTGGAAGAGCTTGAATAGGATTGGAATTAATTCTTCTTTGTTTTGCAGAATTTACCAGTGAAGCTGTCAGGTCTTGGACTTTGTTGATTACAGATTTGAAATCCTTACTAGTAATCAGTCTGTTCAGATTTTCTATTTATTTATGATTTTGATATTATTGAATTTATTGTTACTTTTCTTTCATGGTTAACCTTTTTTTGACCCAAGATTACAAAGAAATTTTCCCATGTGTTCATCTGAGGTTAGCACATAAATAGAATAGCTTCTATCTGACTTGGTCTCTCTTGAATTGTTCACTTTGGGGAAAACCAGTCGCTGTGTCACGAGGACACTTAGCCACCCTGAGGGGAAGTTCACAGGGAAGTGATCTGAAGCCTCCACCAACAAACAACAATATGCCAACCAAGTGATTAAAGGCATTTGGAAGTGGATCCTCCAGCCACAGTCAAGCCTTCAGATGGTTGCAACTTTCTGAGACACCCTGAGTCAGGACTCAAATTTCATGTACTTAAATTCCTGACTGTCAGAAACTAGGAGAAATAATGTATGTTTATTGTCATTTTGAACTACTAAATTTGGGGATAATTTGTTATACAGCAGTAGGTAATGAATACAGTTTACCTTCTTGTTTGCCAATGATCTTTAATTATGATCACATTACTTGATCTATCTATAGAGAACCCTGCAGATCAAAAATTGAGAAGTGTTTCTTTGAGCACGAGTGTGCTTCCTTCCTGTGGCTTTGGGTGTTCATAGATGGAAACTTCTCTTTACCTTGAGAGCCTTGGGTCAGTTCAAGACTCGTAGGCTCAGCTTCCCTACTTTGATGTTTGCTCAACACTCAGCACCCAACAGCAGTGCTGCTATCCTGTTATATCCTTAGGTCACCCCTGTTCCTCCTGACCCCCATAACTGTCTCAAGTTCTCTGCTGTAATTTACACGGCAAAGGTTAGGAGAGAGGATCTGAATATCTCCACCAATTCAAATGCAAACAACAATGCTTTGAAGACTGTATCTCATGTAAGCTGTACTACCAGCAGAAGGCCTTCAGAGTACCTGGTCAGCCTTAGTGCTAGAAGCAGCTAGCCAAAAAATTTTATCAAGGTTTTCTCATCTAGCGAGTTAGAACAGATAACTTCTTTCCTCTACATGGGTGTTTGATATCATTTTATCCAGGGCTTTGTGGCTCCATAGGATTAAGTTAAAGACTTCTTTCTTTTACTCAACAATCGACCTATTGATAGACATAAATCAGCTGAATATAGATATTCCATCAAATACAGGGGTATATAAACTAGACATAATCCTTCAGCTTTCCCAAATGACATATGCTAAGTTGTTTAGCTTGCTAAATGCCCCCAAATTCAGGGCCTCTGAGGAGTGTTAGTTTTCCCAAGGCAGGATTTCTGGAAACTACCATCCTAGGAATCTATTGGGGGTGGGGATTACCACTGGCAATAACTATCTTGACTCTCTGGGCCTCAGTTTCCAAATCTATAAACTGTGAAGATGGTATGAGATGACTGTTAGGATCTTTCCCAGCTTCTATATTTTTGAAAATATGTATATTGGATAATGTCTTTTGGCAGCAGAAAATAGTATATAAAATAGACCCCTCTTGGCCACCATGCTGAGAAGGCCAAGAAAAAATGAGATGGTTTTCATATTCTCAGTGCCCACGTCCACATTTCACACTGAATTACTCAGCCTTTGAGGACCCTTTCACTACTCCTAAAAAGGCCTCAGACATGGCAGTACTTTTTAAAAACTTACTCGTGATAAGAGTCTAAACCTGTCAGAGAAAATAGAAATGAGACCCTCTGGGATGGGACAGGGAGGAGAAAGGGAACATTAGTAAAAGGGAGAAGACAGCAAATCAAGCTTTGTTAAGTCACAGTCTTGCTCAGGAGCCAACTCTGGCTTCTGAAAGGGCTTTTTACCAATTAAAAGATTGCCTTTGTATGGACGTGTACGCAGGCACGCACGTATGCATGCGTGTATGTATGTGTCGATGTTCATGCGTGTACGTATGTATTTATAAACAACAAGAATTAATTGGCAGTCTTGAGGTTGTTTTGTTGGAGACCTTCTTCAATAAAATCGTGATTTCTCTCATCCTTTCTAAGCAAAGAGTGTTTCCTGCAAAACAAAGATGAGGAAGCAACCGGAATTTGGGTCTGCCAAAAGGAGCTTTGTCTTTACTTGCTTTGGTGAGTCATTCTTTAGCTGGCAGCCCCTGGAAACTTCCCAGAGGTTTTGCCTGCACTGAGAGACCTGCTTTGAGCACATTCCTTCAGGCACGTCACAGGGCTGCCCTAAGACTTGGTGGCAAGCTGTAAGAACCGCACACCCCTCATGCACGCCGTTCCCTTTGGCATGCCAGTCATATAGTGAATGCATTCACGATGACTTGTTCGATTAAATGTGCCTTCATTTATTTGGTGGCATTTTCTAACACAGCCCACAAATTCCCTTAATTTTGCCACTTCCCACATCAAAAACAAAAGTTGAAGAAGGAAGATTATAAGGAAGGTTTCACATTAAGGATTCTGGTGACAACAACCTGGTGATTTTTCAGTCAATCAGGATTTTTTTTCCCTTGGGAAGAAATAGAAAGTAGGTGGATAATTATTTAGTTGAGCTTAAAATGTTTCTTCTGCATGAGTTCCAGAGAAAATGAAGATGCTTTTGTTATTAGCAAGGTAATGAAAGGCAGGCCAAGGTTCCTGGTAGGTAGGGGAATTTGAGAGGGGGTGGAGTTGAGGGGGAGTGTTTCAATTGCGGTGTTAAGGGAAGGAGAAAATGAAGGAAAGCGAGAGGGGATAAGTGTCTTTTTGAAACGAAACTTACAGCACTGTGTGGCAAGAAGGCTAAAATTTACTGAACCAAGTTTAAAGTTGCCATTAGAAATAATGAATTTAAAATTTACCATAATTATAGCAAATTTGATTTGTTCTTCACGTGGAATATTGCATATCCTAATGCCACAGAAAATGGTCTTTGATTAAATGAAAGCTTTTCAAGTAGCAGACGGGAAAGAATCTAATATACCATTAGATATGCATACATGTCATTAGGTACTTCCTTGACTGCCAAAAAGTGGATTCAGATCTCCCTAGACAAACCCTGAATTCACTTGGGACAGATGGTAGGATTCAGGGATTTGTGTCTAAAAATCTTAAAGTAAGTTATTTGTTGAGATACATTAGCTATCTCTAACACAGGAACAAGACATTTGTCATTTCATGATGACATATATTTCCCCTGGGTCTCTTTTTTAATATTAATATTAGTGCATAAAAATTGTGACATATTAACACTAGAACAAACCAGCCCATCTGGTCTTTCAGGTTGATTGACTTGCTCAATTTCCGTGTACCTGTGTATATTTAAACTCTTTGGGTTCTCAGTTTATTTCTAAATTGAGTAAGATTAGAGTGGATGAAGTTTGGGTCCTTCCTCAATCAATAATTCTGAATCTTATCTAACATATTTAGTTGAGTTTAAGGCATATATCTTTTTCACATTTTAATATCTCTGATATTGAAGTGTATCTTAAATAGATATTCCTTAATCATTGTGTCACAGCATAATCAGCATGTTTTACTTCTCTTTTTTGAAGGTACATAAAATAATGGTGCAGATTGCAATTAATGTCATCTTAGATTTGATGAAATATGCTGTGCAGTTGAGACATGAATCCCAAACATACCAAACTCAGCCAGTGTCATCATCCATCAGCCAATCATTCCAGTGTCATCATCCATCAGCCAATCATTCCAAAACTGTCTTAGTTTACATTATCGGGCATCTTTGGGAGGCAGAATTTTGATTCCAGAAAAGAATTCAGTTGATGGGTGGTCCATAAAGAAACTTCATTTTCTTTGGACATCTATTTTGGAATAATCCATTCCTTTTTTTTTTTTTTTAAATGAAACTGTCTTGTTCCTTAGTTTTGTCCAAGAGTCAATTGATTTAATATTTGATTATGCTGGTGTAAAATGTATGCTAGGCAATGAGATAGACAATTTTTCCTATGCCTAAATATATTTATTTAAAAGTTAATTAATTAAAAAAAGCATTTGTTGAATTTCCATGTATTATGTTACATACTCATGATAAAATAGTAAACACAAAACAGTATTAACCCTCAGAGAACAGGCTATTAAACGGTACAATGCAGCAAGGACTGCACTGGGGAAATGGGAGGAATTACATGGAAAATCCTGTTATTAGAAAGAGTTTTCTGTAGATGGTGATTTCTAAGCTGAGACCTGGAGGACAAGTAGGGTTAGTCAAGTGAATGATAGGGGAAAAAGAAGGAAGCAGGAAAGGAAGGAAGCAGAATGTTTAAAGACCCATGATTCAAAAGGAAAAAACAAACCCCCGAAACCATGGTATATTCAGGGAACTACATTTTGTTTAGAATGGCTGGACATGCATGACAGTGTGAAGTTTTCTAAATCAATCCTTCAATCTACAGTGGTCCCCTGTTATTAGTGGGAAATATGTTCCGAGACCCCCTGTCGATGCCTAAAACCACAGATAGTTCTAAAACCATATATTTACCATGTTTTTTCTTGTACATACATATCTATGATAAAGTTTAATTTATAAATTAGGCACAGCAAGAGATGAACAACAATAACTAATAATAAAATAGAATGATTATAACAATATGTTGTAATAAAAGTTATGTGAATGTGGTCTCCCAAAATAATCTTATTGTACTGTACTTACTCTTCTTCTTAAGATGATGTCTGATGATAAAATACGTACCTGATAAAATAAAATGAGGTGAATTATGTGAGCATTGTGACTTGGGAGTTACGCTACTTACTACTGACCTTCTGACGCATCGTCAGAAAATCTGACATCTAAAAATCATCTGCTTCCAGACCTTGGTAGACTGAGGGTAACTGAAATTGTAGAAAGCAAAACCAGGGATGAGGGGTGACTACTCTATAAGGATTTCATCTAGTCTGAGCTAAACTCTGTGCTAGTGTGCTAGGCACGATGGGATTGCAAACAGATTTCAAAATGGAGTCATATTGCTGAATATGGTGCTGAAGTAACCACCAAGGATGTTTTGATTCTCTCATCTTTAAATTCATAATATTCCAAATGAAACTCATTCTCTTTTTATCCCACATCTGTTGTTTCTTCCTTTTTCCTATCCTTGGCAAATAACCCTACTCTGCCAACCAAACTCCAAACCTTGAAACCATATCAGTATGTTTGATTAACATTCCCCAAATCTAATACATCGTAGGGTTCTGTAGTTTGGACTTCCTCACCCCATTCTTTAGATATACTAATATCAGACAAAATAGACCTTAAAATGAAAATTGTTACTAGAGGCAACAGAGGCTATTTTATAATAAGCAACAAAGAAGGACTTTCTTTGATAATAAAAAGGTCAATTTATGCACCCAATAAGAGAGCCCCCAAATATATAAAAAACTAATAGAACCAAAGGGAAAAATAGACAGCGATACTTTGGAAGAGGCTGAAAATGAGGATGCTCTAATGGACTTCTGTTAACTTAATTCGTTTGAAATCCCCACTTCTTAATAAAGTCCCTTTTTTGTGGTAACTCATTTCACATGGTTCACGTGATGCTAACATACTTTTCCCAACCACATGGGTGGACATATTACATATCTCACCAACTAGGGTACCACAGGCACTGGAGTTAACATATAACCCAAGATAGGCCAGTTAGAGAACTCCATGGAAATTTGGTGCTGTGCTGCCCCATATATATATATATATATATTTTTTTTTTTTTGCAAGATTAATCAAGGTAGAACAGTATGATCCCTTATGCCTATGACTGAGAAAGAACAGGAATACAGAGTTAAGCCAGGCAGAGACAAATGGATTTCATTTGTAGCTGGTGCCTTGATAATGTTATTCTGAGGCCCTAGATTATTCCTGAACCCAAATGAACTCTAGACATTTTCACTACGTGAGCCATTGTATTCCTCTTTTTCTTATTAAGTCTGTTTGAGTCAGGACTCTGTCGCTTGCAACTGTAAAAGTCTTGAGCAAAACAGCAGTTGATTATTACGATTCTGGTCACCAATCCCAGGGCAGGGGCTTCCCCACGGCAAGCACTTCTCAGACACCAGCTGAGTGTCCTACAATTCAGCTCAGTTCTGACACTGCCTACCAGGAGGCAGCATCAGATCCCACAGATTAGGGGTTCAGTCCTACAAGACTGCTCCCCTCCCCCACTGCAGATGGCAACTGAAGGTCCAGCTTGTCCAGTGTTTTTCAGGCTGATGGGCTATAGCTCAGAAGTTCCAACAACTCCTTCCTTGGGTTCGATTAATTTGCTTGAGTAGCTCACGGAACTCAGAAAAACATTTTACTTATTAGATGACCAGTTTATTAGAAAAGGATATAACTCAGGAACAGCCAGGTGGAACGGATACATAGAGAAAGGAGCTCAGAGCTCCATGCTCTCTGAGCCACTTTCCCCAAATCTTCATGGGTTCACCAACCCGGAAGCTCTCTGAAACCTGTCCTTTTGGGTTTTTACAGAGGCTTCATTAAATAGGGACAGTTGATTAAATCATTGGTCATTGGTGATTGATTCTCACCTCCCCAGAGGTCAGGGAGGTGGGAGTGAAAGTTCCAACCCTCTAATTACATGGTTGGTTCTGGCAAGCAGGGGCTCTCCTTAGGTAGGGTCCAAAAGTCATCTCATTAACATAACAGAGGACACCTTTAATGGCTCTTATCACTTAGAGAATGCCAAGGGTTTGAGGAGTTCTGTGCCAGGAATAGTTGGCAAAGACCAAATATCCATTTCTTATTATAAATCACTACATCTGGGCACCTGAGTGAGCTCAGTCAGTTGAGCGGCTGACTCTTGATTTTGTCTCAGGTCATGATTTCAGGGTCCTGAGACTGAGCCTGGGGTAGGGCTCCCAGCTCAGTGCAGAGTCTGCTTGAGATTCTTTCTCCCTCCCCCTCTTCCCCTGCTCATGCCCACTCTCTCTCTCTCTTAAATAAGTAACAAATAAATAAATAAAATCTTATTTAAAAAAAAGAAAAGAAAAAATCACAACATCATAATAAAAATGCATCGGTAATCCGAATGGTTGAAAACACGAATAACTAGATACTGAGCAACGGTACACAGAGAAAATATCTTTATTTTTCTCTCACCTCTGTCTTCTA
This sequence comes from Phoca vitulina, assembly GCF_004348235.1. Lineage (NCBI taxonomy): Eukaryota > Metazoa > Chordata > Mammalia > Carnivora > Phocidae > Phoca > Phoca vitulina. The sequence goes on from NW_022589734.1 coordinate 18,644,799, forward strand.
ACATGGCTCATCATATCTCTATGTCCATCCTATGATATTTTGAGATAATTCCATAGTTTACTTGCAATTTTACATTATAAGAATATTTAGGTACATATTACTCACCTTCAGGAAATGAAAAAAGAAATTGTAGGCACGTTTAAATCAAAATTCCAATCTCACATCTAATTTGATTTGAATGTCTTTCTTTTCACAACTCAAGGCAGATCCACACCTCTGGCCCTGCAGTAGGGTACAGACCATGGTCGTAGCTTAGAGATTTTCTCCTTCCTCTTTCAACCCTTTATTTTGCTGTGGTTTTGTATAGTTCTCTCTTGACTAAAAGTGAATGACTAGTGGGTTTTTCATTATAGCAAGCTTCTATATAACATTTTCTTTTCTGAGTTCTTTAGCTAATATCTCGAACACCCTGGAGTGTTTGCAAAATGATCAGACTGGAACTACACTCTCCCACTTACCTTCCCATCCATCCTGTATATATAGGATGTCTCATATATAACATTTTCTTTTCTGAGTTCTTTTGCCAGTATCTCGAAACATTTTTCACTGAGATTGTTCCGGATCATTGCTTTATGACATGGGCGGTATACTTTCCAGCTGATCTAGAATGACATCCTTTCAGCCTTTGTCCCTGGGGATCCATCCTGTTGGGATTCTCTCATCCTCAGCAGGCATTTTTTTTTTTTTTTTAAAGTATGATTCCCATCAAGACAACTCAAGCGCACGGGTCCTAAAGAAAATTCATGCCTTGCTTTTGTGCCAGACTGTAGGTAGTCTGCTCCTCACGCCACTAGCTTTTCCTTGTCTTGCCATGGAAGACAGTGGCAGCCAGCCATTTATCTGATTTTTCCAGTTTGGCAACAGGCTCCAACTATCTATTTTTATGTACACTGTCAAACTTAAGGGGACACGCATAAATTCCTCCTAAATGTCAAGTGCTCCCAAGGCCTTCCTCATCAACTTTAATGCACTGAGTAAGACTAAAAATTTCTGCATCTTGCAAGTGTCCGATTAGAGGATGATCTGCTTTCTCTTCTTTTGCAGACACTCAGAGTCTCTACGAGGGGCTCTCTTGGAGTCCTCCTGACTTGGTTAGGTGGAGAGAGCCCTCCTTCCCATTCTTCATGTGTATTCCTCCTGGTAACTACACTTCTTACTAGACAGATAATTCTCTCCTTCTACGATTTAGCTCTCTCTCCAGGAACTCCTGCTTTTTGCTTTTACAGGATGGATGGGCAGGTAAGTGGGAGAAAGAAGTTCCAGTCTGATCACTTTGCAAACACTCCAGGGTATCTGTTCGGCTGTTCTTTATAACAAAGAGGCACTTGTGGACAGAAGTGATATTCAGTGTGTTTAATAGCCATTATGGTAGACCATGGGAGTGGATTTAGACCACAATGTTGAAACAATATTTGGGAAATGCCTTGATGATCCAGGATTCAATCTTTTATTTCCAGATTATTAGGAAATGAGGGGGTTCCAGAGGAGAAGCCAGGGTGTTAGAGTGGCAGAGCTCAGGGAAATGGCTATTTATCAACTGTCTGGAGGTATTTCTGTAACTTAGCAATCAAGTGATTATCAGCCCTTCCTATGGCCTATTATCCTTGAGACTGAAGCTTGAGCTATCATTCTCAGACAATAAGAAAAGTCTTATTTCACATCTCGTTACATTTGGGCTATGATGGAGGCAATGTTAAAAAAAAAAAAAGTTTGATAAAATTAGCACAACTGAGTTAAGGAATGAGCTTTGGGAGGGGAACCAGGAACAAAGCAGAAATTATATAAAGAGAGGTAAATCAAGATAATGCGATAACTCCAAAATAAGCGTTTTATCTTGAAAGTGGGCCATTTGTAGCAGAGAAGACAAGGAGACTGAAGGTGAGGGAAACATCCTTGTGTTTATTGATGACTTTTTAAGTCAAAAGCAAGAGAAGAGGGATAAGAGAGCAAAGGAGCAGAGACGTGGAAGGGACAGTGGATGCTGCAGAACATTCACGTGTGGAGTCACAAGATGGGACGAAGTTGTATGGTAGTAAAAAGGACCTTAGTTGGTAGTTTTCGTCATTTGTGTGTGTGTGTGTTTTAATAATGTAAGTGTGTCTGAAGGCAGAAGTGTAGGAGCTGGAGGGAGTATTGGCTGAGACCATGAGCAAAATTTGGAGCACAGTCTCTCTGATTTGGGAAGGACTCTATCAAGAGCTCACATGGATGGAAGGGTCGGCTTTGGGCAGGAGCAAGTTCACTTCCCCTCCAAGACTGGATGGTGGCATCAGGGTATTTACCAGCATGTGAAAAAGAGTGAGAGTGAGCAAACGTAGTAGCTTAAACCAGTAAACTCTATCTTCTGGGTCAAGGAGATCCCTGAGCAAAAAGCTACCTGTGAGTGGCAGGGTGAAAAGAAAGTTCTAGAATACTCCGCAAAGGGCAGGGGAGAATCTGGAGGACTGAGTTCCTAGGCTGCAAAGTAGGTTCCAGCGGCAGTCAGACACCAGGCTGTGCGCGGGGCGGGTGGTTCTGAACAGACCCAGACGTTGTGAGGCTGAGGAAGAGGAATGTACAGGGAAATGGTGCGGACGGTCGAGGGGAAGGAACTGACGTAGCTCAGGTTCGGGATGGCCAGGGTGAGTGGGGGAAAGCAGAACAGAGCTGAGTGTCTGTGGGCCCAAGCCAGGTGCAGAATCCAGGCAGCAGAGAGTATGAAGTATGAGGTTCTAAGCACAGGCTCTGTTTGCCTGGGAAGCAGGTTATATCACTGTACAATGAGAGGAGGGGGTGACATCCTGGTTTGAACAGGGAAGCAGCTTCCATGGGTGTTTGCGCCCTGAAAGACCTCGCCGAATTGTAACCGGTGAGGGAAGTCAGGAGGGGATAAAACCCTGGGTTGATTTGGCTGTGCAACTGAAGTAAGTTTCCACAGGGCGATACGTATGCCAAGGAAAGAAAGGGGAGCAGGCCTGGAATGGACAAGAGGGAAGCCACCCAGACATATGCAAATATGTGTGTGTTCACTTGCTTTTGAAAGCAAACATTTTGTTTTCAGCAAACAGCTTGCATCTTGTGCTTCCTTAATTTTTTTTTTTTTTTTTTTTAGAGGAAAGTACACACACACAAAACAGCCTGTCATGGCTGGCTTTGCCGAGAAGGAAGACAGGCCCTTGAGTGTTTTCCAGTAACCCGCTCTCTATGCTGGTTCTCACACGAGAAAGAAACTCAGAGTCACAAAAGGTGCCTATGAAAGGTTCTTTTAGACAAAAATTTGGTGGACATTAAAAGAGGGTAAAAGTTCAAATGAGAAGGAGCCACTTCCAAGTAAGCAGGAGTTTTAGCCAAAGGGAAGGAAAAGGAGACACTGGTTTAAAATGCAAGTAACCATGGCAAGCCAACAGTTCATTGCTAGAATCTGGTTAAGAAGTAATATCACACAGAGCTGTGATTGTTTATTCAAAGCCGGCCATGAGAGAACATTTGTCTCCAATGGGGACTCGCACAGCTTGGATTCAATATTATAAGTGCATTTTTAAAAGCGTGCAGCGCTTCTCCCTGACCCATTTGGTATGAAGCAAAAAGAAAAGAAAGCACAAAGTTTATTCTCAGTGTCTCTTGTGGGTTTAAGACAGCTTTACATATGGAAAAGCATTTTGGTGTCAGCTGTTGAACTGGTTTCCTGCAATTCTGCTTTTCAGTTGCCATTGGAAACTCTGTCTGGCTGTGTGGTAATATCACCCACTTCCCAAGGTCCAGAAACCGAAGCCCCTCTACAGAGAAGTGGAGCCTTTCTTTCTTTACAAGTACATGGTGTGCTTTGCCCCAGATTCTTAGTGAGAAGCTCTTGCAAACAGCAATAGGACTGTGAGCATAAAAATGAGGTATGGAAACATGACATCAAGATAAGCCCGATCTAATATAATGAGAAGTTCTGCAATGACCAGAAATTCACCTTCACGTTCATGCCAATCCTTCCACTCGAGATTATCCATTTACTGTGGTTACCGCCATACAGAGAGGAGCTGGAGTGGTTCTGTCCTTCCTGTGTAAATGGGATGACTATCAATATAGCAAAGGCTTTCAGGAGGGAGAGGGTCCCTGATCCTCTGAAATATGTGCAAATGTGTCTCTGTCATTTGGCATGTGAATTTTTCTGGGAAAATACATCTGTAACTTTCCTCAGATTATCAGAATGGTCCATGACCCCAAATGCATTAAGAACCAATGAACTTAAAGAGGGCACGTATTGAATGGAGCACTGGGTGTTATATGCAAACAATGAATCATGGAACACTACATCAAAAACGAATGATGTAATGTATGGTGATTAATATAACATAATAAAATAAAATTTAAAAAAAAGGTATAAGGTTAAAAAAAAAAAGAACCAATGAACTCAAGTGTCACCAGGTAAAGTACGCTGGCCACACTCAGACATATGGAAAGGATGCAACTTAATGGTTTTGATTAGGACAATGCAGGAATAGGAATATTGTCCTGGAAAGCGTTCTTGCTGGTTAATGGATACAAGATGGCCAAGGAGAGGAAATTTTCAAGAAGAGATTGTGCTGGAAGCTGAGAGAATGGGTGCTCCTGGCCTGTCATGGCAGGAGGATCATTTCCCAGCTCTAGAAGAAGATGTCATTTCTCTATTCTTCTCTTTTTCAAGTCTTGAGCCATTAAAGAGCCTGAGAGATTCAGGAGAATCTGTATTATCATGAAGGGAGGAGCTGTGTTTCAAGAGGTCAGCCTGATGATCCCACAGCCCAGTTTAACAGAAAGGGAAGGGCAGCCTATCATGTGGTCTCATCAGGGGAGGTGATCTAGCATCATGTTCCAGCACTTAAAACAAATAACCTGGAGTCAGGCTGGTTGGGTTTGAAACCTGGTTCATTAAGTCATAGATATTACAACCATGTGCTGGTTATGTATTACCTTCATGCCCAAGGTTCCTCAGCCTTATAGTGGAGTTAAAACTGTTGGTCCTCATTGTTTTAGTCTACTTGGGCGGCCATAATAAAATACCATAGACCGTTTGGTTTACATAGCAGAAATTTAATTTATTTTCTCACAGTTCCAGGGGGCAGAAGTCCAAGATCAAGACTCTAGTTGATTCAGTTTCTGGTAAGAGCCCTCCTCCTGGCTTGTGGATGGCTACCTTCTCACTCTGTCCTCATGGCCTTTCCTCAGTGTGTGTAAGCTGGACTGGGGAACTCTCTGGTGTCTCTTCCTATAAGGGCATTAATCCTATCAGATCAAGGTCCTACCCTTATGACATCATTTAACCTTAATTTACTTCCTTGGAGGCCCCCATCTCCAAAAAGAGCCATGCTGTGGGAGACAGGGTTTCAACGTATGAATTTGGGAGAAATAGATGTTCAGTCGATACCCTCATTATTCAAGGATTCCATATTTGTAAATTTGCCTACTCTACCATTTATTTATGACTCCAAAATCCATACCCATGGCACTTTTGTGGTCAATTGCTGACATGTAAAGAAAGGTGAAACATTTCAGTTGCCTGGCATGTGCGTTCCCATTTGAGACTGAACAGGGCAATGCTCTGCCTTCTTGTTTCAGCTCTCATACTATAAACAAATATCCTTTTCACAGTCTATTTAGTGACATGTGTTTAACATTTTGTGCTCTCGTTGGTGATTTCACTGTTTAAAATTGCCCCTAAGCACAGTGCTAAATGCTATCTAGTGTTCTTCAATGCGAGAAGGCTATGATGTGCCTTAGAGAGAAAATATAAGTATTAGATAAGCTTTGTTCAGGCATGCGTTGGTCTACGTGGTGTTGGTCATGAGTTCAATGTAAATGAATCAACATTACATATTAAATAAAGTGTCTTTTAACAGAAACACATATAAAACAAGATTATGTATTGATCAGTTGATGAAAACATTGTAACCAGAGACTTCCAGGAACCTCACCCTTTATTTCTTTTAGGAGCAGCACCTCAGTATTATAGAATATAACTACCATGAATAATAGAATTGATTGCATATGACTCATTAAGCTGAGGATTAAATAAGTTATTATTTAAACAAGTAATTATATACAAAGGCCTTGTGAGATTGCTGTCTTAGTTCAGGCTGCTATAACAAATACCATAGACTGGGTGGCTTTAACAACAAACATTTCTCACAGTTCTAGAGCTGGGAAGTCCAAGATCAAGTTGCTGGCTGATTGGGTTCCTGTTGAGGGCCCTCGTCCTGCTTTGAAGATGAATGCCTTCTTGCTGTATCCTCACGTGTTGGAGAGAGAGATCATTTTTCTTGTGTTTCTTCTTTAAGAGTTAAGGGCACTGATCCTATTCATAAGGTCTCCACCCTTGTGACCTAATTACCTCCCAAAGTTTCCTGCCTGCAAAGTTCCCGCCTCCCATTACTTTGGGAGTAGGACTTGAACATATGAATTTGGGGTGGAGTGGACACACAACATTTAGTTCATAGCAAATGATTAGCTCATAGTCAATGCTCAGTAAATGTCCTCTATTATTATTTCTCAGGACTAGAACAGCAAGAGATCACTCCACAGGTGGAAACAATAATATGCAGTATTAATCCGTGCTCAAGTGTTATATAACCAGAATTTATAATGAGGCAGAAAGAGAATTTATGACCTGCTGGGTTGTCTAGCCCACCATTTCACCAGAAATAGCCGAAGATGCTAAAATGTTAGCTGCAGATATGGCTTAGGTTCTATTAATTAGTTTACTCATTCTTTCCTTTATATCATCTGTCCAACATTTACTCTGCATATGTACGTAGTGAGTTAAGTGCCATAGGTATACCAAGATGAACAAAACTTGCGCATAACTAAGTAAATAAAGATGTGATATAAGCAGTGGCTGAATGAGAATGTAAAGAAAATATTAAGGGAATGTAGAGTTGGAACAAATTCCCTGTTAGTTCTCTCAGCATTTTCCTGAGAACTTCCTGGTCTTAAACCCCAGGTGATATTTATGATAAATTAGAAGAAGGGCAGTACTAGCTTCAATAAGGCCCACGAAGGGAAGCGCCAAGTTGGCAATCCCGGTCGGCTGGGACTCCGTTTTCTGCGCTGATTGAACTACAACACCCAGGGAGTGCCTGGGGGGCTCAGTCAGTTTGGTGTCTAACTCTTGGTTTTGGCTCAAGTTATGATCTCAGGGTTGTGAGATTGAGCCCAGTGATGGGCTCTGCGTTGGGCATGGAGCCTGCTTGTCCCTCATCCCTCTCCCTCTGATCCTCCCCCTGCTCATGCGCACTCATGCTCTCTCTCTCTCTCTAAAATAAATAAATAAATAAATAAATAAATAAAATCTTTAAAGAAACAACTATAAGACTGTCATCAACACAGTCTGGTGGTTGAGAGCCCAGATTCTGGAGCCAGACTGCCTGGATTCAAGGCCCATTTTTCATACCACCAGCTCTGTGACCTTGGGCAAGTCTCTCCGTGGTCCAGTTTCCTTACTATGTAAGTGAGGAAAAGGATAGTGCTTTCTAGCACTGCTATGAGGATTAAATAAGTAAATATTTTACAAGCACCAAAACAGTGCCTGCCACATAATATGCTTTATTTTTATATTTAACGAATGACTAGATCATCATCTCTGAACATCCTACACCAGACACATACGAAGTCGATAAATAAGATGATTAACAATCAATTGTTGAATGAATGCATGAAAGTAAATGACCTTGGAAAATGCTCTTAGGAGAGGAAATATGAGGAAATGATTTTAAAAAAGCTAATTAGGTAGTTAAGATATTTTCAACTGCTCTCTGTAAAAAAGCTTTTATTGTTCTGATGCCATTAATATAAAGCCCAAATCTTAGGGTATGGTATACAAAGAAATCAAGGATAGGGTTTGTAGCAGTAACATGTAAACCTCCACAGCTCAGTGGCTAAGAAATAGCAAATTGTATTTCTTTCTCTAGAAAAGTATGATGAAAACGTAGTTCCCATCCATTTGATCACTAAGAGATTCAGAATATGTTTATCTTGTGATGCTACCATCTTGTGTCACCATGAAGGGAGAAAAGAATGAAGGGAAATGGATTCTTAATTGCCATGGCCCAGATGGGACATGTCATTTCTGCTCACAGTCCGTCCCTCAAACTAGACCAATGTCCCAGATGCAGTTGATGGGGGCCGGGGTAGGGGGGAGGCTGGGGAAGGGGAAGGTAGAGACTCACATGGATATCAAGCAAGCAGCTGTCCCTGCCACATGATACGAGGCCCTCAATAATCTGATCACAACAGTTTCTACTTTGTTTTTCAAGTGAAATGAGGATTTGAGGTCTCATAAAACTGTGGAGTAATCACTAGATGAGTGCAACAGACATTCATCACAAGGAAATCTGGTTGTGGCAAGAAGAGTGCTCTCTAGACTCCCATTTGGCTTTGTGGGGAGGCAAAGAAATACAGAATGGGGCTCCTGTTCTCAAAGAGCTTACAGTGTAGTTAAGGAAATGGGAAAAGGAGTCAAGAGGATAAGGCAGGTAGAATCAATTGCAACCAAGTGCTAGAGATAAGGTAGTTTGGTTTGATAGAAAGAGTTTGAGATTTGGCATCACACCATCCTGGGCCCCAAAGTTTACTACCTGTATTATCTCAAGGAAGCCACTTAACTTCTAACAGTGTATGTATACGGATATATTGCTGTGTACATGCACACACACACACACACTCACACACACTCACGCACACACTCACACTCACACACTCTCTCACACACACACACTCACACTCTCACACACACACTCATACTGTCACACACTCATACTCATACACACACTCTCACACACACTCTCACACTCACACAGGCACTCACACTCACACACACACTCACACACACTCACACACTCACACACACACACACAAACTAGCTCAATAAATAGTAGCTGTTATTTATTGCTTTTCTTTTTCTGTAACAAAACAACAAATTTTTGATGTGAAATATATTTATTTTCTTCAGGCATAAGATAAAATAGGATATTGTCCCCATTATTCTTTATTAAACCCCAATTGAACAGCAGACCCAAAGTAAAGGTAAATGGGTCACTCATCTTGTCTGAAAGAATTTCTGTCGGGTCAGGTTCTAACCCTGAGCCTGGAAGTCTACTCCTGCTATATTTCAGGGGGTAAATATGATCACAAGACCTACCTCCAGCAATAGGGCAGTAGAAGTAGGTTAGGGCATGCCTGTCATGGTAAGCAGCCCGGGAGTTTGTTCCTCACCCCAGCAGGCATCCCCTTCTCAGAGCCATGCAGCTGGATTAAAGATGGGGGGGGGGCACACATAGTGTTCAAGTCACCAATGCACTTCCCATTTGGTAAATGCCTTCCTGCTTTCCAGCCTCTGGATCCTGGGATATGGGGGCACTTCTTTTTCCAAAGTCCAAATCATAGTTTACTGAATTATCTCAAAACTTATGAAATGGGGGACGGAGTGGTTATTATCTACTTGGTCCTCTAGATGATTCTGATTTTCAGTGTCAATTTAGAATAGCAGATGTCCCATCCTTTTTCCCCTGAGTCCTGTCCATTGCAGATCAGAGGCCCTGGGAACTTATGGGAGGGTGCTGACAGATGTCTTGTATATATCCTGCTCCATGATAAAGGGAGTCTGGCTGAACAGAGCTCCCACTCACTGGCATCACGCTATCGATCACCACCAAACACCAGTGGATCCTTTTTATTCTGCAAACATTCTCTACTATTATGAATAAGAATATCATCTTACCATCTCTCCCAGAGCACAGAAGCAAATACAAAGAAAGAATCCTGTAATTTTAACTGCATCACGCTGTCCTGGGCTCTGTTCATCAGAGAATTCAATTCTGCTGAATAATTCTCCATAGGCACGAATGATAAAAGAGGGGATTATTACCCATCTGTTTGCCCTCTCAGCTTTTGTCCAGCCCTTATTGTCTTTTCAAACTAGATCCATCTGATTAGTTTTGTGACGCAGGAAGGCATCACCAAATATGAGCACATTCCCAGGCCCTGGGAGCTGCTCGCCACACTGAGGCAGAGTGACACTGGGTATTTTGCCTTGGAGCATTTCAGCAAACTGGGGCTGGAATAAGATATTTAAGGTCAAGGCCATGACATCTGTGGCTGGGAAAGGGCCAGCGGAGATCATTTTTATCTTCTGCTGCACTCATGCAATCTATTCATCACTGGGCATCAAGATCTTGACTGAGCAGCCAGAAAAAGCACAAGAGTTCTCATCTCGGCTGTTTATATTATTTTGCCTTGTTTTTCCCTACAAACGAATATAACATTTTTTCAGGTCTGGGCAAGACTTCGCCAGGGCCCTTGTTTCCAGAAGACAAATTTGAATGGGAATTGGGCAAGAAGGAAGGGAGATTCTGAAGCATTATAGTTCCCGATCTCCAGATTGTAGGATTCAGGGGCCGTTTCTTTTCGGGAAATGGATGCGGTTGCCAAATGTTATAAACCTAAACAGAAAATAAAATAACTCGTTTACATCAAAACACTTCCACTTAACCCTCATGTGAAAAACCCATCCATCTCTTTTTCTAATCTATTCTCTCCGATGCACAGAATTTTAGGTTATAAAAGTTTAAATTAGAATCAAAACATTTTCCTTGGTGAAACTTTCCTTTTGTGACACTTTATGGAGCCTATTAGAGTAGAAATTGTAGCTGTACTTACATGCTTCCGACTCACACTCTTAGATCCAGCGGGATGTGGGGACCTGAGCTTTGAAACTAACCACTACTTTTGCTTTCCTTCCCTGGGCTTCCTTTTCCTCACCTGTAAAATGATACAGTTAGACAACATTGTTTCTGAAGTCCCTTCTTGTTCTGAAAGTCTCTTTTTCCTGGAGGGTATTTGCTTCAGTGGCATTTACACTATGTATTAACAATTTCTCTGTATTGATTTTGTGGCTACTCTATTAAATAGAAACATGCTTATCTTTGTCTTCATGAGTGTTAATAGAGGCTAAACTGGAGAAGGTGACATGACCTTCACCCTTTAAAGGCACATTATCCTGAGCAACTTCTGGGCTGTGCTCCTAATCTACTTTTGATTATGTATCTTCTTTCACTAAAGACACAGCAATGAGAACTTCAGAAAGAAGATGCCTATTATGTTTTCACACTCCCCCATGTTCTTTTAGAAATGCGCTGCCATCATGCACTTATTTTATAATTTACCATTAATCTCTGTGACACTGCCGTGATCAGGACTTCAGAACATTTCCGAAAGGCGCATTGTCTCCTACTGCTTTTGTACGGGGAATTGCATTTTGCTGCTATCCACTTTCAAGGTTGCTGAAGCACACTCGTAATGGGTTATCATGATCCCAGATAAAAGCAAGCCAGCGGCGCCAGATTACACACCCAGGCTTTCCTCACCAGGGTCTTACTTTACTTTTCAGACTCAGAGAACTGGCTTCGCCTTGCACTTTTTCAGGGTCTCAGAGAATAGTATAATGAACTATTAAGACCTAGCCTCAGAATTCGGCTCTTCTGAAATCCTGAGTAGGGATATTCCTTTTGTATTTACATTTCTAAGAACAAAGGGGAAAGGAGTGGTAATTGACATTTATTATGTCCCCTCTATCATATATTCCAAATGCTACGTTAGGTGCATCTAACCCTCCCTTGCTCATCCAAGCCCTCCCAGCAAACTGTGAAACAGGTAATTATGGCCATGTTACAGATGAGAGCCTAAGGTTTGCAGATATTCTGCAAATCACTGAATATTGCACAACAGGGAAACATAGAACCTCGACTTGAACCCAAGTCTGTTTGTTTACCAAACCCACATGGTACGTTTGTGATTTCTTCATCCTTTTATAATTTTTTAAATGTCCATTCTGTATGCATAATACATCCCTTACATGTATTCTTTCATTTTCTTCATTTATTCTTATTTCTTTACTGTAATAGTTTGATTTCATTTTCCATCATGCATTTCTATCTTTTGGAGTTTGCTGTTCCCCTGTCTGTCATCCCACAAGGACCAAGGTTCTGCAGATATTTTTAGATCTGGCACAGGGTCTTTGTGAAACCAGCCCTAATGCAACCTGTAATTCATGCATCTGAAAGTCCTTCCCTGATACGGACATGTCTAGGGGCCCTGCCTCTTTCATCAAATAAGGGGATATAGTTCTTAGGGAGGAAGAACAGAGGCAAGTCCACAACAGAGCTGCTGGTGGAGAAAAACCACTGGAGTCTTGTGAACCTGTTGAATCAGCTTAAGAACTTAATTTTTTAAATCAATCACAAAGAAGGTGAGATTTCAGGATTTCTTTTTCTATCATGGATACAGTTGTCTATATGAATAAAAGGTGAAAATAGAGACTGTGAAAAACTCCACCAAATGACCTAAAAACTATGGAAATTTCTTGCAAACACTAGACAGCAGAAAGCCAACACCAAAGGCAGTCTACGAGCACGTGGAAAATACCGAAGGTCACACGTATGTCCTTTAACCAGAGGTGCACAGCAGTGCAAGTATACGTCCTCAGCGATCCCTATGGCACGGTGCCTGGCAGACAGAAACATAGACATCTAAGGACACATCCTTGGCTTGTGCCATCAAATACTGAGGTGCAGCGTTCCTTTCACTCTTACTCAATTCACAGGCACTAGAGTTCTAAGAGAATCCTAGGAAATACGTCCCTTCCAAAATTAATAATTTTTAATTTTTGACAAGATCCCATGTTTCTGGGAGCAAGGAATCCTTCGCAGGTTTTTTCGTTTTTGTTTTTTTGGGTTTTTTTGGTCATGTTATGGTCTAGTGCTAGAGCACTCTTTTCAGGATCCTGTAGCCTCTGTTGTTGCTAAGTCACACCTCAAATCTCACAGCGATCTTCTGTAATCTGGAGTTGTTATAAAGGTTCGGTATTTGGAAGCCATTCTTGGGAATTTGATATATTTTATTTCTCTGCTTAGCAGACTCTAGTTGAGTATCTGGATTGGGTTGCATAGAGTTATTGTCTCACATTCAAGTGATTACCCAAAGGAAACACTCCCTTCTTGCTGTTTCTCTTCGAGAAAATAATAATGAGTTCACACACACACACGCACACACACACACGTCAAGGATAACTGCCAGATCTGTTTAAATCCAAATTCCTGTTACTACTTTGACGCTGGCATATGCTGTTCTTTGTGCTAAGAACAGGAAGTCCCAATCTTCAAAACATTTTGAAGGTAGTTTTATTGAATGACAAATTATCTCACAGCAAAGGTCCTATCTCCCATATAAGAATCAAAACCTGCTTGAGAATTTGATAAATAACATCTAATCCTTTGTTTTATTTCACAAGCAGTTCAGAGAGAATGATGCCTGGCTGCACATTTGAATCCCCTGGGGACTGTTGGAAACCTAGCAGGTTCTCCCTGCCCCAAAGGTTTTCGTTCCGTTTTTCTGGGGTCGAGCTCGGGCTTTTTATTTCTAAAAGCTGCTCGGGTGAGTCTAATAGGCAGCTAGGCTTGAGCACCACTGAGGCTTTGGGGGAGGCTCATCGATGGAATGTAAGACAGACATGCCTGCTGGAGACATGCGTAATCCTTTGGATGAAAGGGAGAGAGAGAGACAAAGAAAGGCAGATACTGGTTGGATTTGAGCTCACCAGCAATTACTAGAAATAATTATTACTTAATCTTCCTACTCCATGGCAGTTACATGGCATAATAAAGACCTTTTTTCATATACAATGGAATGTTACTCTGCCATGAAAAAGAATGAAATCTTGCCATTTATGACAACATAAATGAAGCTAGAAGGTATTGTGCTAAGTGAAATAAGTCAGGCAGAGAAAGACAAACCCTGCATAAATACTTACATGTGGAATCTAAAAAAAAAAAAATTAAACAAAACAAATTGAACAAACAAAAGACAGAAACAGACTCAGAAAATAGAATAGATGGGTGGTTGCCAGAAGGAGTAGGGGTGGAGGGATGGGCAAAATGGGTAAAGGAGACTAAGACAGAGAAGCTTCCAGTTCTAGAATAAGTAAGTCATAGGGATGTGATGTACAACGTAGGGGATAGGGCCAGTAATATTGAAATAATAACTTTGTATGGTGGCAGATGGTAACGAGTCATGTCGTGGTGATCACTTTGTAATGTATAAAAATATAAACTCACTGTCTTGAAACCAATAAAATATCATATGCCAAATAAAATTCAATAAAAAATACATATTTTTTTTTCCTATCCCTTCCATCCTCCAACTTATGGCTTGCCATCCCCACCACTCCCCACTTGCCACCACTGGCCCACTGTTGGTGGGTACTTCTCCTTCTGATCCACCCTCATCCTCATATATATATATATATATATATTTTTTTTAAAGATTTTATTCATTTATTTGACAGAGAGAGAGAGAGGCATCACAAGCTGGGGGCAGGGGGCAGAAGGAGAGGGAGAAGCAGGCTCCCGGCCGAGCAGGGAGCCTGATGCGGGACTCGATCCCAAGACCCCGGGATCATGACCTGAGCCGAAGGCAGACGCTTAACGACTGAGCCACCCAGGTGCCCCATATATATATTTTTTAATATCTGTAGCCATCCTTTTCTTATCTTCCTTCAACCTCTTCCAGGTTAAGAAAAATGGCTGCATTTCTTATCCTTTCTTGGATCTGTAATGCTGTCCTCCTTCCTACGGATTCTTCTTCAAGCCCAGTTCTGTCTGCTTTACACTAGTTTCTACTTTTTCTGTTGTCTTTTACTGTTAGTTCATAGAACCATTTCTCCAGTGTTCCAGCGTTTTCTCCTTTTCCAGGCCTCTGGCCCGGTTGCTAAATTTTCTCCTGTAATTCTGAGCAAATCACCTGGGGAAAACTGGTGCTCCGTTCTCCAACTGGGGAGTTTAGGTACCTGGAGAACTAGGGACTCCCAAACAAAACATGGTTGTAAGGATACATCCTGACCCTGAGTCATGCAAAATATTAATAAATTGGGGGGAAAGAATACCTACTTACAATGAAAGATTACAATGAAATAGTATATCCCAAGTACCCGGCATACATTGGCATATCCCAACTTTTGGCATCTGTCTCCCCTGTATTCCCTAAGGGCGAGGAACTGCGATATGGATCTTATCCAGATTGCTAGTAGTATTTAGTGTCTCAGGTTTGGAACATATGGGATATATCCATATAGTTCCAAAGAAAGAATGGTAAGAAGCTTTTCTCATTTTCTCTAAATTACTCAGAAATCTTTTATAATTTTTTTTTACCTCTATTCACATTCATTATTCTTAACAAACTATTGGGGTTCATGAATTTAGAAAGAAAAATATGCCCAGGTAGAAAGGTTGCATTTATGTTGATGGTCTCTGGATTGCACTGAGGATATTAACACTTGTTTCGTGAAGTTCTGGGTCTCCCCACCCCCCTTTTAAGTAGTCTTTATTTTTTAGAGTAGTTTTAGGTTCATGACAAAATTGAGCAGAAAGTATAGAGTGTTCCTCTTTACCCCCTGTCTGCACGCATGTGTAACCCCCCCCGCCATCAGTATCCCACACCACCGTAATCCATTGTGCTTTACAATTGATGACCCTACATTGACATATTATTATCACCCAAAGTCCACAGTTTATGTTAAGTTTCACTGGTCATGTTGTGCATTCTATGGATTCTGACACGAGTATAATGGCATGTATCCACCATGATAGTATCATGCAGAACAGTTGCCCTGCCCTAAAAACCCTCTATGCTTCACCTATTCATTCCTCCCTCCCTATAACTCCTGGCAACCACTGAACTTTTTACTGTCTCCGTAGTTTTGCCTTTTCCAGAATGTCAGGTAGTTGGAATCATACAGTATGGAGCCTTTTCAGACTGGCTTCTTTTGCTTATTCATATGCATTTAAGATTCCTCCATGTCTTTTCATGGCTTGAGAGCTCATTTCTTTTTAATGATGAGTGAAAGTCCATTGTCTGGTTAGCCATTCACCTCCTGAAGGACATCTTGACTGCTTCCAAATTTTAGAAATTATGAATAAAGCAACTATAAACATCCATGTGCAGATTTTTGTTTGGACCTAAGTTTTTGACTCATCTGGGTAAATACCAATGAGCACAGTTGCTGGATCATAAAAACTCTATTTTTGCTTCAAAATTCATTGTTACCGACACTTAGGTAGACTAAATACATTTTAGATTGTTAAGAGAACTTTCAATCAGACTCAATGCTCAGTGTAAAGTGGGATCCTGCACCCCAATAGTTGACTTTTTGATGAATACAAATGTTGCAATTTCTGACACTTTTAGTGTATTGAGTAGTACCCCTCATGCTATGGAGGGTTCCCGGTAAAGAAATTCATTGCTCCATTTCTCGTGTGTCATGATTTTCAAAGTGTTATACCCCAACCTATATGCTATACCAATGCTATGCCTACTTAAACCCCACTTTAAATACGAGTGGTTGAGCACATCTGCTGAACTGGTAAGGCAGGTCCACCAGAAAGGTATTTAGAGAGGGAAATGAGAATAAAAGGTCCTGTGTGGGAGAAGACTGACCCTAGGTCAATGGGCTTTTTATAATATAGATTCGGTTATAAGAGGGGAAGTGATTCTGAATACAGCATGACTGTAGTCTCCTAGATGCCTTTTGCAAACTGCTTCCCCCTGCATGCCTATCTAGGGCAATGGAAAGCTGAAATGCTTTTGTTTTGTTTTGTTTTTTTCTAAAAAAATTTGCAGACCAATGGAACATAAGCAATCTTATTTATTGAACTTTAGACAAGAGTGTAACCAAAGGGGAAGAAAGCATTCCCCCTTCCATGTAGCCATAAATAACTCTGCAGATTTAGTGAAACAAACCACTGATGAGTGGTGAAGAACATGTAAATCCACGAATGCCAGCATTACAGCCCATTGAATTTGTAGCACCCATCATCTAACATCCTTGTCAAAGTTACCAGGTAGATCAGCTGTGGAGCTCAGCAGAGCAGACTTGTATGAAAGCACATGGGTATTAGCACTTGGGAATTCTTAGCTATTAATGGTGAGACTTAGAGGGAGGAACAAGATGGAAGGGGCCTGGGTCCCTGGTTGGCCTCATAAAGCCACCCCACAGTACTGGCCTTGTCCAACTCTCCCTATGACATTCAATGAGAAATAAATAGTCATATCTACCTAACCAGTGTTATACTGGGTCTCTGCTAATTGCAACAGATCTTATATTCTGGTAATATCTCTCTTTGTCAGTGAGGCCATCCCCCACAGAGTATGTTCATGCTACCTCTTGGCCTCCTTGTCGATCCTCCTCTGCAAAACATACACCCCACTTATTTCCTAAACTCCTCTTGTCTGGGGGAACATACATGTGATTTGGCAAATTCACTCTCGTCTCTATTAGGACTTTCCTTAAGAAACTGAAATTTTATAGGTGGTTAATATTATTTGCATTTTAACAAAGGTTTTTATAATGTTAGAAAAATAAGTGACCAATGGTTGGGATGTCAGCCCTGGTGACAGACCTATGGAGGTGACATTTTTGTGCACTAAGATCTATAGGTATCCCTCCATAATACTTTGATTGCTCCTCCTATGTGTATGGCTGACCTTGGTGGAAGAAATCCACAGCACTACCCCAGATGTGCCCTTTATAGCAATGTCAGCCTATTTCCTACAGTAAAACTAAACTGAGTTGCTTCCACTATGGAAACTAAATACTTCCAAGTTATAAGACTAAAAATATTAAAATAATAAAGAAAGTAATAAGGCATTCACATGGTTACTACCCAAAGATGTTCAAGTAAATACAGTTAAATACAAAGTCATTTAATTAAAACCCAAACATGCCTGATGATTGCATCTTTGCTTCAGCTCCTGCCTTGTGAACCCTTGATTTGCACCATATAAGAGGCCTGGAACAGTGTCTCTCACAACGTAGGTGACGAGTCTTATTTAATGAATGATGGATGACTCTGCTATGTGAGCAATATTGGTAAGTAAGTAAATCTCCCTTTGTGACACTTCTTCTGCATTTCTAATCCCTAAGAAACTGTGTGTTTAAGACTGACATAGAAAACATGCCAGCTAGCAATGTCCACAATAGCCAAACTATGGAAAGAGCCAAGAGGTCCATCAACAGATGAATGGATAAAGAAGATGTGGTATATATATATACAATGGAATATTATGCAGTCATCAAAAAACCCGAAATCTTGCCATTTACAACGACGTGAATGGAATTAGATGGTATTATGCTAAGCGAAATAAGTCAATCAGAGAAAGACAAGTATCATATGATCTCACTGATAGGAATTCTTAATCTCAGGAAACAAACTGAGGGTTGCTGGAGTGGTGGGGGGTGAGAGGGATGGGGTGACTGGGTGTTAGACATTGGGGAGAGTATGTGCTATGGTGAGCGCTAATGAAGGGCGGAAAATCAGAGAGGGAGACGAACCATGAGAGACTATGGACTCTGAGAAAAAAACTGAGGATTTTAGAGGGGAGGGTTGTGGGGGGATGGGTTAGCCCAATGATGGGTATTAAGGGGGGCACATATTGCATGGAACACTGGGTGTTATACGCAAACAATGAATCATGGAACACTACATAAAAAATTAATTAATTAATCAATTAAAAACAAAACAAAACAAACAAAACATGCCAGTTAGAAAAAAAATTTTTTTAAAGGAAGTTAAGAGGAAAAGGTGGGGGAAGCACCCAGAAAATTACAAAGACAAAATTGAGAATTCTCTTCTGTCACCTAGCACCATATTTCTAGAATAAACTTTTCTTCATTCAGTAGCAGGTTCTGTGAGCCCCCCGAGCCCAGTATGAGGCATCAGAAGGTGGGAAAGGGTAACAAATGGGCATGGGGAGTATTTATTTCCTCCACGAATGGGCTAACACAGACACAATTGCCGGGACTATCTAGTGGTAGCTTAGGATTGCAGTAGGAAGGAGTCCTAAAGAAGCACAGGTGACCACGACAGGCTTCAGGTGGGTGGGATGTAATTTTACTCCTTGCAGTGGGCGCAAACAGGAAGAAGGCACCAGCTTTAACTTGCAAGGCTCACTGAAGCTAAATCAAGCGCTGCTCAGTCCAAAGGAATGAGTTAATTTTCTATTCACTGAATTTTGCATGCCTCATGAATTGTTTATGATTTATTTTTATTTGCTCAGGCTCTTCTGGGCTGTATCATCTCAAATTCTCTCGGACTGATCGATAGACAGTTCTGACCAATGAGCAGCCATTCACTTCAGTCTTTTCAGGAAAAGCACACCTGCTCAGTGCGCACTCACCTGTGGCGGAGGTGGCGTTGGGGAGGTGGGTTCCTCCTCTCATAAAAATGTCCTCGCAGGACACCATCCTTATTGCTTAATGCAGCAGTGTGTTCTCCAATGGAGTCTCTGAAGTAGATCAGTATTATGCTGGTAAATGTTTAACAACTGACTTTAGGGTGAAGGGGGGACCCTGGTTTGCAGCATTTGTTAATTTCTGTGGCATAAACACACCCACCATGACCTGTTTCATATTACCCAGTATGAGGCCATTGAAACCAGAGTTGGAGAGAGATGTGCACCATTGACTTTCAGGAGCTGGTACAAGCCAGCTTCAACACACCATTACATTTGATAGTTAATCATATTCCAGGTCCTTCTGGAAACCCACTCTCCTGTGGCCTCTGAGGTCAGACACCTAAATTTCTCTTAAGACTGTAGACCTACTAAGGTTTCTCATTGGTTTTCCTATCTATAGAATCTCCACAGGATTCATAGATGTTTGCAAAACCTTCCAGCAAGCTGCCTCTCTCATCCTGAAAATAAGCACCCTAACTGTCCAATCCACCTCCCGCCATCCTTAGTCTCTCCTTCCTCTCTCGCTCTGTCCCACCTCTACCACTCCACTGCCCCCTTTCTTTCTGCTAGTCCCACAAATATTTGCCAGGAACTCCGGTTGTATTGTGAACTGCCTTTCATTTTTTCTTCACTAATTTCCCCACGATTACCTAAACATGAAAGTAACCTGTCCCTCCTGATCCCAGCATGTCTCTGAAGATGGTGGTACCGTTGTCCAAGGAAATACATGGCATTCTTGCTATTCAACTTATAAAGTGAAAAGAAGGAACCAGAGAGCTCCTTTCTCCCTACTGCCTCTTCTTGGCTGCTGTCACAGTAATACTACTTTTTTTTTTTTTTTTTGAAAGAGAGAGAGAGTGCAAGCGGGGAGTGGGGGGCAGGGGAAGAGAGAGAGAGACTCTCAAGCAGGCTCCACACGCAGCATGGAGCCCAACACAGGGCTGAATCTCACGACCCTGAGATCATGACCTGAGCCGAAATCAAGAGTTGGACACTTAACCAACTGAGCTTAATGTCATTTCTCTCTATCCTTGTTGCTGTCATCTGCTGATTTCCAGGACAGGCACCAAACTTTCCTGATGAGTTATGCACCAGGTCCACAAGACTTTTCCCCCCTCTTCCCTTGTAATTATTCTCATGAGTTTCAACAACCACTTACTTTTATAAGCACACTCTGGCTTCTCATTCTCATATATTAGTTATTCTAGTCATAATGAATCATTTGATTTTTTTTTTTTAAATCACATTCATGCTTTATTCTCTCCAAACTCAGTAGCTATGGTGGTTATCTTTCTTTTCTTTCTTTTTTTTTTTTTGTTAAGATTTTATTTATTTATTTGACAGAGAGAGAGATAGCGAGAGCAGGAACACAAGCAGGGGGAGTGGGAGAGGGAGAAGCAGGCCTCCTGCGGAGCAGGGAGCCCGATGTGGGACTCGATCCCAGGATGCTGGGATCATGACCTGAGCCGAAGGCAGCCGCTTAACGACTGAGCCACCCAGGCGCCCAGTGGTTATCTTTCATTTGGCCCCTACCCCAATCCATTTTCTACCTTGAGCTGTGCTCCAGGAAGCTATCCCTGGAGTTGTCACCTAGCTCCCTTGCTCCCTTGCTTCTTCTTGGGACCAGCTGATGGGCATCGCAGCAGGAGATTGGGGAGTGGGAGGGAACAGGTTGGAGGGATTTTTCTCCTGCTCCCTTTCTGCTTGAACATCATGGCTCTTGCAGTGGTTGGGTCCCTCCAGGACTACAGCTCTGTGACATGGTCCTTCTTCCATGGCTCCAGTCTTCAGTGACTCTTAGAAATCTCTTCTTCTTCTTCTTCTTTTTTTTTTTTTTTTTTGAATATAGTTGATACGCAATGTCACATTAGTTTCAGATATACAACTTAGTGATCTGATAAGTTTATACATTATGCTATGTTCTGTAGCCACCACCTGTCCTGTAACATTACTATTATATCGTTGACTGTATTCCTTATGTTGTGCTTTTATTCCAGTGACTTATTCATTCCATAACTGGAAGCCTGTAAGGTGTGATCTCTCACTGTTGTGTGTCCCTTGGCCTCTCAACATCTCTGTCCATCCCTTAAGCCTGCTAGGTCCTCTATAAACAGTCCCTGTAAACAATCACTAAAAGCCTTTCCAGAGCTCTATTGGACTGTGCCTTAGAGTCCCCAGTGTTATAAGACCACAGCTAATATGATCCCATCTGACAAATTGCCATGAGAGCATTCTCTCCATTGGAAAATGTTACTCAGCTTTAAGGTCCAAATGCTACTTGCTATATAAAATAATATTCTCATGTATCTTCCAGTAGAAAGCAACATCTCAGAGTTCTCAAGGTATTTATCTACAACTTTCTTAATAGATGTACATACTTAACCAAAACAAAACAAAACAAAACACTTGTCATATTTCTGTCACATTTGAAGGTGGAATTTAGGTTTGCCTCCTCAAGTACCAGTTCAGTGTTTTTCAATAAGCACCTGCAAATATTTGTTAAATGCACGAATAAGTTATTTCCCAACCCCTTATATTTTGCCTCGTTCATCTTAACTTTACTCCTGTAAGAGTTGACTTTACGATGCATTTTCTATTCTCCCCCTCAAACACACACACACACACACACACACACACACACAGTATGTGTCACTGGTAGAGTTCCACAATCACTTCTATAAAATTGAGTCCTAAATTTCTTACATTTTTTTTGTGTGTGTGTCAGACTTGCATCTCTGTCAATTTATCATCACTGTACGTAGGCATCACTACCTTACCCTCCCATATCCCATGTTGATATAAC
Source organism: Phoca vitulina (assembly GCF_004348235.1). Classification (NCBI taxonomy): domain Eukaryota; kingdom Metazoa; phylum Chordata; class Mammalia; order Carnivora; family Phocidae; genus Phoca; species Phoca vitulina. The sequence continues at coordinate 18,666,886 of NW_022589734.1, forward strand.
GATCTCGTTTTTAAAAATAGCTCCTTAGCCTGATTTCCATCCTTCTGAAAGTCATCTGTATCCTTCTGTAACACAAAATCAGACACTTGAAATCATCCCCCTACTTCTTGATCCTACCTCTTCAAATTTTCTTGAATTGCAAAAATATTTTCTGTTTTCCAATTCCCCTAAGTCATTCCACATTTACTTGTGCAAAAACTATTACTACATACTAAAGAGTCTTCAAATTCGCCATGTTTTCCCCATTACAACATATAGAGCTGTGTTGTTGGAGAGCAAGTTCATCACCTTTGCTTTACAGACTGAGCAACGGGGCCAAGAGGGGTCACATAACTTCCTTGCCCTCACACATCTGGGTGGGGTGGAAAAGCTGGAGTAAGAGCCCGTCTCATGACACCTACTGGGCATTTTCCCACTATCTCGAGATTCAACCTCTATCCTCCCATCAGATTCATGCTCATGAGGATCAGTGATCTATTCACATGATATGAGAGTACTTAATGCTCCCTTGTAGAACGATCAGAAGCATATTTGCTTCTCTTTCCATTCCCACGTCCTTACTCACTCACCTTTGTTTTTCACACCACCAAGTCCAGTACCTTATATAAAAGCAAACACTCAATGTTGATACCTTTTAACATTTAGGATAGTCCAGGCTGTTGAGCCCACATATCCATTTATTCATTTTTTAAAGATTTTATTTGTTTATTTGAGAGAGAGAGACAGAGATAGTGAGAGAAAGAGAGAGAGAACATGAGCAGGGAGAGGAGGGAGAAGCAGGCTCTGCACTGAACAGGGAGCCCAACATGGGGCTCGATCCCAGGACCCCAGGATCATGACCTGAGCTGAAGGCAGATGCTTAACCAACTGAAACACCAAGGCGCCCCTACTTACTCATTTTTTTAAAGATTTATCTATTTATTTTGGATAGAGACAATGAGAGAGAGAGATCATGAGTGAGGGGAGGGGCAGAGGAAGAGGGAGAGAGAAAATCTCAAGCAGACTCCCCAGCTGAGTGCAGAGCCCAATGCGGGGCTTGATCTCACCACCCATGAGATCATGACCTGAGCTGAAAAACAAGAGTTGGATGTTTAGCTGGCTGAGCCATCCAGGTGTCCCGTCTACTTATTCATTTTAATACATTAATATTTTCACTCTACTTACTTAAGATGCATTATCTCACAAATACAGTTGGATATAACTCTGAGTTTGAGTAATGGTGATACCATAAATTTGTGGCACAGAATTTCCCTCCTCCAATAAATAAAAGCAAAAATAAAACAATACTGCCAAAAATTTCCTAGCATTAGAAAGAAATATGGAGTAATTATAAACTTCAAAAAGTTATGACCAGTAAAAGGACAGAAGATTCTGGTCTAATGGCCAGGTTGACAGGACTGCCAAGCTTGCTGCCACCCCAGAAAGCAGCACGGAGGATATAAGAAACTACAGAAATCCTGAAACTTCTGCATACTCTCTAACTTAAAAAGGAGAGGGCTAAAGGGATGGGTAGATATCCCTGGGAAAATCAAGATAAAACATTGTGTAAATGTTCTACAAACCACATCTGGACCTTAGCAGAAGCAGGAAGGGCTCCTGATTCTCTTGCTCCGGCATGTACTGCTAAGTTGGGAGAGTGAGCCAAAGACCTAAAGAGTTGAATGCGTGCCAAGAGGGGTGGAATCGAGTCTAATAAGGGACATCTGCTGGGATCTCAGCAATAAGAGCGAACTCAGGACCTCAGCTCAGGCTGCAGCTGGCCTCAGCTACGCTTGCCCTTCTCCACATCCTGCTCTCCATGCCACTAGCTCAGAAGGGAAGTCCGATGATTCCAGACAAGGTGGGGATGATATCAGGAAGAAATCATACAAAGTATTTCTGAGAAAAAAATAAAACCTGAACAAAGATGGAGGAGAAAAATAAATGGCTTCAGAACCGTGAAAACATGACAGCAAAAAAAAAAAAAAAAAAAATCAAAATATGTAAGTGAAGAAAGGCATTGATTTTAAATGATAGCACTGATGATTCAATTGAAAGAATATATAATTTAAGAAATCAAGGCAGATTCTCTGCTGGTGCTTTTATCTCTTGAATAATCCAATAGGGACATGGATTCAGTAAACCAAGGAAAACACAGTGATATAATAAAAGATCAGAAGGAGAAGAAAGGAGATACTATAAAGAAAAGAAAACTAAGATAAAAACAAAATCAGTACAGATAAACTAGAACAGCAAAAAGCAAAAAATTGTCATGTAAATAAGTCTTTATTTATTTATACTGAATAAAATTAAGACAACAAGTTTAAAATGCACACTTAGGAAAAAAATAGATATGGAAACGCTAGTCCATCCACCATAAGGGTGATTGATATCGCTCAAGTAAAGACTAGCAAATAAGACAGAAAATAATCAGAGATATAATATAGGAAAACTCTCCTAACATAAATACATGATAGAGCACATCATATACTAGGAAAAATTGATACAAAGCTAGTGATATAAAAAAACATTTAGTTAAGTTACTGAATAAAGCAGGCTTTAAGTTTCTGGGAAGAAAAAGCAAGTAACATACATGTGGAAGAACTTGGTCTCAGAATAAAAACTCAGTTTCCAAAACAATGTAACAAAATCTCCATTGGACCTAGTCAATGTGTTCTTCAGATATAAAAACAACAAAAAAGCATTTGCATATATGAAATAATAGGTTTGAGGAAACTCAGGAGCAATGAAATTTTTTGGAAAACACCTATTTGAAGAAACTGCAACCAATGAAGAAGTGACTTAAAATAAAAAATTCAGAAATTAAGAAGCCATGATAACAGGACAGGGGTTCAAATCTTAATTCACTTAAGTATGACTATGCAATAAAACAGCTGGGTAAATATTATTATACCAGTTATATTATAAGCCATTAAAAATTAAATATTATAAAAGCAATAAACTCAGAGGAAAGGAGGCATAGAGGTTGCTAATTACCTCATCTTTCACAGAAGGAGTTAATTAATGATGGTGACTAAAATTAAAATATGTAAATTAAATAAATCCGTGCCGACTGCAATTTATTGATGGTTTTAATAATTTTTTTCTTAAACTTAGAGGAGTGTTTTCGTATGTAGTAGCTCTTACAATGAAAAAACTAAAGTTCTACAATTGCTTTTTTGGTCACTAAATTCAAGTCAAAATTACTAGCTGCTATTTTTAAATAACATTTATCCAAGCATTCTATTTTAAAGTTATTTTTGCCTTTTCCTCTTTCATCTACATACTTTTGACTTCATTTATCTATATTTTCTTTTCAATGTAGAGAAACTGTTTAAATAATTAACAGTAGTAATGTCCATTTTAAGTAATTTATTGCTTTCATTTTTGTTTGTTTCAGTGTGGCCAGATTTAGTTTTAGGTTGAATATACGTCATCACTTAAAATGATCATGGCATCGGTTTCAACTTATTTTGATAAATTAATCATTGAAATTATTTTTTATTAACTTAAATTTAAAATTTAATAATTAAATTAAAATTAAATTTAAATTTAAATTAAATTTATTACTTCCAGAAGAAACTTTGTTGCCTTTTTCACTCATATTTTTTTACTCCCACATCTGTTACCTCGCTACCTACCTGTTGGTTGTAGGATTAGACTATCATCTAGGAAAAGATGAAGAAGAAAGCCAAATAAATGAAAGCTGGTATAGGTTGGGGGAGTAAATGGATACTCATCTGTGTTAGTCAGGATAAAGTAGGTGCTGCTATGGTAACAGATTGATCCAGAATCTCATGGACAGTGCAACAAAGTCCGATGAAGTCAGGGAGCTCCTCTACCAGCAGCTGTTCTCAAGCTGTTGACTCAGAGAGCTAGACTGGCACCATCTTGTCACTCTGCCATCTTAACAGATGATCCCAACAACCCCTGAAATAAAGGAAGAGAGAATGCAGAGGACTCATGCTTGCACTTTTTCCCCATTGGCCTAAAAGTAAAAGCAACTTCAGTTTTATTTATAGCCTATTGGCCAGGACTAGTCAGTTAGGACTGTCCTAACTGCAAGAGAGCCTGGGAACGCCATATTCCTGTGTTTGCAGGAAGAAGACAATAAGACAGAATTCGGGGAATGCTTAATATTATCTCTTCCTCATGACGTGAAACTGAGACAGTTATGCAGTTAAACGTAATAGTCTGAGAAATTAAAAGAAGAGAGAACCTAAAATAATTATTACTGCATGTACATAACAAGATAGACATGCTATGTTCATGAATTGGAAGAATTAATATTGTTAAGATGAAAATACTTCTCAAATTGATCTACACATTCAACACAGTCCCTTTCAAAATCCCAGATGATTTATTTGCAGAAACTGAAAATCTGATTCTAAAATTACCTTATACTATATACAAATATTAAATAAAAATGGATCAAAAACATAAATACAATAGCTGAAACTATAAACTCTTAGAAGAAAACATAGGCACAAAAACTTTGTGACCTTGAATGAGCCAACAGTTTCTTAGCTATAACATCAAAAGTACAAGTAAAACAAAAACAATAGTATAAGTAACAACAAGAAAAGGTAGATGTCAAACATAATTGAAATTTAAAATAATTTGTACTCCATAGGACATTATCAAGAAAATGAAAAGACAACCTATATCACATGAGAAAATATTTGCAAATATATATCTCACTGGGGTCTAACATTCAGAAATATATAAAGAACACAACTCAACAACAAGAAAAATAAACAATCCAATTTTTTAAATGGGCAAATGATTTTTTTCTTTTTCTTTTTTTAATTAATTTTATTTTATTATGTTATTAGTCACCATACATCACATCATTAGTTTTTGATGCAGTGTTCCATGATTTATTGTTTGCATATAACACCCAGTGCTCGATGCACTACGTGCCCTCCTAAATACCCATCACAGGGCTAACCCATCCCCCCACCGCCCTCCCCTCTAAAACCCTAAGTTTGTTTCTCAGAGTCCATAGTCTCTCATAGTTCATCTCCCCCTTCAATTTTGCCCCCCTTCATTTTTCCCTTCCTACTATATTCATCTTCTTTTTTTTTTTTAAACATATAATGTATTATTTGTTTCAGAGGTACAGGTCTGTGATTCATCAGTCTTACACAATTCACAGTGCTCACCATAGCACATACCCTCCCCGATGTCCATCACCCAGCCTCCCCATCCCTCCCACCCTGCACCACTCCAGCCACCCTCAGTTTGTTTTCTGAGATTAAGAGTCTCTTATGGTTTGTCTCCCTCTCTGGTTTCATCTTGTTTCATTTTTCCCTCCCTTCCCCTAAGAGCCTCTGTCTTATTTCTCAAACTCCTCATATTAGTGAGATCATATGATACTTGTCTTTCTCTGATTGACTTATTTCGCTTAGCATAATACCATCTAGTTCCATCCACATCGTTGCAAATGGCAAGATTTTGGGTTTTTTGATGGTTGCATAATATTCCATTGTGTATATATATACCACATCTTCTTTATCCATTCATCTGTTGATGGATATCTTGGCTCTTTCCATAGTTTGGCTATTGTGGACATTGCTGCTATAAACTTTGGTGTGCATGTACCCCTTTGGATCACTATATTTGTATCTTTGGGGTAAATACACAGTAGTGCAATTGCTGGGTCATAGGATAGCTCTATTTCCAACTTTTTGAGGAACCTCCATACTGTTTTCCAGAGTGGCTGCACCAGCTTGCATTCCCACCAAAAGTGTAGGAGGGTTCCCCTTTCTCTGCATCCTCACCAACATCTGTCGTTTCCTGACTTGTTAATTTTAGCCATTCTGACTGGTGTGAGGTGGTATCTCATTGAGGTTTTGATTTATATTTCCCTGATGGGCAAATGATTTTAATAGACTTTTGTCCAAAGAAGATATACAAGTGACCAAAACACATGAAAAGATGCTCAACATCATTAGTAATTAGGAAAATGCAAACCAAAACCATAATGAAATACCACTAAGATGGCTACAATCAGAAACACAGACAATAATAAGGATATGGAGTTATTGGAATCCTCATACACCGCTGATGGGATTATAAAATGGTACAGCCACACTGCAAACCAGTTTGGCAGTTTTCTCAAGCTCCTGTTACCATGCTTCAAATTGGATTTTACTCCATGACCTAGAAATTATAAGATTCGTGTACATAAATTAAAACATATAAGCATACATCTACAGAAAAATTTGTACATGAATGGTAGCATACTCACTCCTAGAAAGACACAAACTACCAAAACTGACCGAGCATTATTCATCCTCACTAAAAAGGGGAAACAACCTAATGTTGATTGATAAATGGATAAACATATTTGGTATATACCATACAATGGAATATTTGGTCACAAAGAGAAATAAAATACTGATGCCTGACACAGTATGGATGAAGCTTGAAAACATTATGCTGCATAAGAAAAGGCAAACACATTAGGCTACAGATTCTATTCAATGTAAAATGTCAAGAATAGGCAAATATGTAGAAACACAAAGTAGATTAATGTTTTCCAGAGGTCGCAAAAAGGGAGAATGGAAAGTATCTGCATGTAAGTAAGGGGTTTTCTTTGGGTGATAAAATGTTCTGGAATTAATATCCTTGATGGTTGTACAACTGTTTGAACATACTGAAAACTACTGAATCTAACCTTTTTAAGTAGGCTCCACACCCAACGTGGGGGGCTTGAACTCATAACCCCGAGATCAAGAGCCACATGCTCTACCAACTGAGCCAGCCAGGTGCCCCAGAATTGTACATTTTAAAAGAGTGATTTAATGGTATATGAATTATATCTCACTAAAATATTCTATGAAAAAATTTCCCAAGGCAGATTGTTGGGAGAGAAAAGTTATAGGATGGAATAGAGTATAATCTGACCTATTAAAAATGTATGCTGATCTGTTTTCAGGTTTATATGTAAAAATGCATAGAGAAAGGACTGAAGTAATATAAAAAGAATTGTATTGGGGAGATTTCAAAGTGGGGGCGGATCTTTACTGTCTCAGTATTTTGTATCCTTCAAATGTTATAAGAAGAATATCTTCATATATTATGTAAAACTAAACAAAACAAAATGAATGAAGTTAGAAGGTATGAGAGACAAATGCTATTATATCCCATCTTCAGCACCCAGTTCAGTTTTCTCCATTTTATGCAGTCTTCCTCAAGGTTTTACTGATTTGTCTTACTTGTGCTCTTGCACCCCACACATTATGTGCTACATAATTTAGCCCCTAATCACATACTTAAACAAACCAATTACATGTAAAAACGCTGGCTACACTGTAGAACACAATACAAATATCATGACAGCATGTTGGGTAGTCTTTTGGCCCGATCAGTGTGAAATAAAGAATAGCAAACCCAAAACGGGAGGTCTCCAGTCAGAAGCTGGGTAAAGCTTGGGCTGGATGCTGAAAGAAGTCCTTAAAATAGTGGCGATGTCAAAGGTCAAATTGAGATTGCTTATTCTGGGTTAACATAAAGAAACACCTTAAATCTAGCAATTTCTGGGCAAATCTATTTCAAGCAAGCAGAGTTTGGGAAGCAAGTAAGCAATTGTAGAAGATCCAGAATCTACATAAAAAACATCCTGTCAGTCTTTGAAGCAAAAAAGCAACAAAACAAAACCCACAAGAGCTAAGTAGATAGGTACACCTCGTAATAGTCTTAAAGGCAAAGTTCTTGTCTATACTATTGCTTTTATCTCTGCATTCATACTATCTCATACACGTTAGCTTCAATTCCCCAATAAGACTTCAAGATTGCAATCTACCATGATTTAGAAAAAGTGCTCGTATTTATTGTACGGCTTCTAACATTTATGATACTGAGCACCTGATTGAGTTTGTTGATTTCACTGATAGAATGACCAGTTACACGGTGCTTGACAAGTGAAAATTAATTTTCCAAAAATATTAAGGGTCTGTTCTGACTAAACCCAAAGTAACATACTGAAGGGTCCCAATCCCCAAATAAAACACGCAGAATCTATTTCACAGAGGTCATAATTCATAATAAATCTGATGTAAAAAATAAAATAGAAAATGGAATTTATTTGACTGTCCCAAACAGCCAGTCTCAGACTGAACTCAAAATAATCCCTCTTCCTAGCCTTTCCTAATATGATTGTTATTGTTACTAATGCTCTACTGATAGCAGATAACATGTATTGAGGATGTATGCCGTAAGCACTGAGCTGAACATTTTTTATGTATATTATCTCATTTGATCATCATAACAATCCTCTGCAGTAAGCACTGTAATCACATTTATTGTACAAATGAGAAAGCTGGAATTGAGTGAGTATAAAAAGAACATTTCCATGCCCACACAGCTAGTTGGTAGTGAAGATGGGATTTCATTTCAAGCCTGCCTAACCCCCAAATTCATGTTCTTTACCAATATACCCTTCTAGCTATACCATGATTAGTATTTGAATATTACCAAGAATTCAGGATTCCCATGCTAACCTGCCATGGTAATCTGTTTCTCAAAGGAAGCATATGTCCTCAAAGGAAATATATATCCAGAGGACAAAGCCAGTTAGTTAGAGGTTTAATCTCCAATCCCAATAAAATATCTGGTCAACTAGCCCTGATTCTATGATGACTTTTCTTGTAGAGCCTAATTTGACCGAAGTGGCCTCCTTTTCCCCTTCTTCCTGATTCCAGCCACTTGCTACCCGAATGCTGAAGAAGCCTAAGTCTAGAGGAAATGACCAACCGAGAGCAAGCCCATCAGAAACTCATGTTTTCTCTCCTTGTTTTCCTTCATTTCCCCCTTTCTTCTCTGCTTAATCGGTGACTGTATTTAAATATCTCATGGTTAAAAATATATGCTAACACATAAGAAATGAGCAAGACAGTTTGACTTTAAGATAGAGGTTTTCAATTTTTTTTTTTTTTTGGCATAATGACGAGGAAGCTTGTTCAGCACAAAAATGCCAACGTCAACCCATCAAAGGATACTCCACGAACTTGTCTGTTTCAGGGATCGTGAGAACCCATTTGATTCAATGAGAAGGAAGCAAAACTTTCAGGATTTAGAGAAATGGAAGCAATTTTATCCAAAAGGTGAGGGTTCCAGACTGCTACTCATCATTTCATGCAGCTCAATGGCCTGGAAGGCAGGAAGAGACTCTTTTAATTCGTCTGGAACTGATGACACCATGAACATATTGAATACATAACTAGTATACTACTTTGTGAAGAGAAAACAGTAGGTTTCTGCCCACGTCTAACTTGAGAGGGAGATCCAGAAAGACAAGACATTCATCTATGTAGAAAATTTGTGTGAGAGAAAAACAACCTTACCTTCATGATTAAGAAGGAAAAGAGTTTTCAGAGCACTCCTTTTCTTTAAAGTGACACAACAAAGAAATAGCAGAGAAAGAAAAACAAGACAAGAGTTAAGCTACTCCTGAGAAATCAAGGTTGATTGGACCAAAAATCAGAAATGATGCTGATTTTAAAAAAAAAATGAGTCCCCATAAATCAGAAAGGAATATCTCAGTATACAGAGAGAAGCACACAGACAAAAATCTCTAGTGCACAAAGCAATGAATCCCTCAGGATCCCATATTTCAAGCAAACCATGAGAGGGTGAGGGGGAAAGCATGACAGCAACACTTGCAGCTCAAATCACTCCTGAAAGAATATATTTTTCTCTCTCTTCGTGTTACATTTTCTCATCACATCCCTCTTGGAATTCAGTGGCTCTTTTAAAAGAAGATACTTGCGAACACTGGCCTAGCCTGTCACTGAGTTACCTTTGTCTCTCTCCCCAGTTCTTTTGGGATATCATCAAACATACCCACAGATTTCCTTCTTTGCCCCTTTTTCCCCCATAACTGAAGTACGCCACCTCAGAGCTTCCAGAAGCCTGCACCTGACATCCGTCAGCACAGATGATTGGCAAACATTTCTCAGTGAGTGGGTGTCTGATTTATGGTAAAGATGATGTAATGGATTCATGTCTGACGATTTTCAAAAATATATCTCCATATTCGTAGTCTGATGAGCAGCAGTGGAAGCAGTAACAACAAACATCCTAGGTACTCCCCCACCCCTACCTCACTCCTGCCACATGTTTCTACAGTTGGAATTATGATCCCCTTCGTAAGTTAGCCTCTCGAATAGATTATGGGTTTCTTTTCTTTCTTTTCCTTTCTTTTCTTCTTCCCCCGACCCCCCTTTTTCCTTTTTTCCAGTGGGGCTAAAGCCAGCAGGGACTCTTCATTAAAATTCACCATAAGGCCCATTTGTTTGCCATTTCCCTTCCCCCATCTCCCATATCCCTCCTACCCTGCTGTGAACTCTTCCCAGAGCAGAGGAATGACCCGTGGAAATCTCGCTGCCATGTCGAGGTGCACAATCCGGGGAAACATTCCAAGCTGCTCCTGTCTGTCAAATAAAGATGACAAATATTTATTGTCTGTGGACACCCCTCCAGGTAGTTTTATATTCATGATTTTATTTTATTCTGCATTTTAGGAAACAAGATGTCTTTCCCCACAAACAGGTGCAAATACTGCCGACATTTAGAACACTCCTCAAAGACAAGGACTGAGAGGATATAGATGTGCACGATATTAGTTCTTATGGGAGACCAGGATCAGAGGATGTTTTTTGAGGTGGTTGTTACTGTTGTTGGTTATCATGCCTTCCTTCCTCTTCATTCCAGTGAGACATAGTATGCCAGAGTCATACTTCATATTCATCTATAGGAACATCTGGCCCATGTCTAACATTTAATTTCCACACCATTAGAGTCAAACAATACATGTACATCAGTAGATAATGTAATGCATTATCACGCAAGGCAGAGAGTAGCAATTTATTAGCCTAATTTAAAATAGCCTTCAGCAAAAAATAGTGCATCTTAATTCAGAGTTCTGAACAGAATGACATGTTTTCCAGTAAAATTCAAAAGTACATACTCAGACATGCCTTGGAAAAACTTTTCTGCATATATTACCTTCTGCATTATTCAAGTATGAAATATTCATTGTGTTTTTTTATGTTTAAACCAGTTTCATCCATAATAACACAAAAGAGATAACAGCCTTAGGAGAAGAGGAGAAAAGGAATTCCCTGCAACATAGGTAGACCCTACATCTTTGTCTCAGAAATCACAACTTGAATGTGTAGGTTACTCAGAATTTCTTTGCATATGCTTAAAATCACAGAAAATGGCTTACTTTGAATGTAGCACGAATTTTGCTTTTATTTCTTCCCTTTAAGACATTTTCATTACTATTTTAGGTTTATAAACAATACGTAGAGTCTTACTTTGTCTTTGTGGAAGAATATTAGAACTTCTATAAGGACTTACATGATACAATCTTAGAAAGTAGCTTAAACCATGCAGCCTGCATGAATCATTGTTATTATTAAAAGCGGATATATTCAAATATCTTCTCAGTTCTTGTTAATTAAAAATCAATGTCTAGTTTCCTGACACAAACATCTGATACAAAAAGATGTGCAGGACTTATCAACACTGATAGAAAACATTTTCATTCCCCTAAATAGTACTAATGGAAATAATAGTATATACTTCTAGCATGATATGGTAATACACATTCTGAATTTTGTGATGCTAACCAAAGCATACTCATAAGGCACATTGCATGTGACAATTCAGTGAGATGGGCAACATTTGTCATCTTGGGGTCCTCAGGTAACACCTGATTTGCTGTTGAACCTTCTTTCACCAATGATGTGCAAGGTCCATGGCCAGTCCCTACGATGAATGCATATCCCAAATTCTCATGACCTCTTAGATTAATGAGTGAAGTAAGAAAGACACATATATAAGCAGAGTGCATAATATAAAGGGCTAAATGCCATAAGCAAATTAGAAAAAGTGCTTTGGGAAATCAAGGAGGGAGGGATTATTTTTGGTTCTGGGCAATATAAAGGTTTGTTTGTTTTTTTTTTAAGTTAGTTTGTGCTGGAATGTAGAGGACACGTCGGCATGTAGGGTGGATATGTTCAGTGGCACAGCCCAGAAGACAAGATCCTGACCCTTTGAGAGGGTTACTGAGAAAGTCAGTCAGTTGTGGATCAGAATTAATATGGACTGCCCTGCTCCCAAGTCCCCATAGCCTACTGCCAAGTTCTCTCCTGAAAAATCCTAATCCTTAGCTCTGATTCACCAGTTTGGTTTAAAATATTTGCTCCTGCTTAGCTGTTGAGATCTTCTATTTGAAACCTATAATATGGCTAAGATTTTGTTCCCTCTATTCTACTCTTGCTTTGCAAGATACAACCAATTTGATTCGATACTGCTACCACCTGTCCTGTGCCTTGAACAGGAGGAAATTCGAGAACCATCCAGGACACTGATGTTTTGCCCTGATCGCTGATTGCCCAAACTAACTCCAAGGAACAAGGACATCTTGCTCTATGAACTTTCAAAACCTGTTGTTACCCTTGATAGTCTTCAAATCAGTTTATAGTTTCATTAGTTCACTTTACCGGGTGCTTGAATTTGTTACAAACCTAGAAAATTTGTCAACAACCTCAAATACCTAATCACATGTGCCTTACTCTACACCCAACCCCTGACACAGGGGGACATATGCAAATTAGCTTCCCCTGTCTTCCAAAGGTTTCCAAAGCTGGGTATGTATAATAACCTTGGGTTTCATCTTTCTGTTATTTATTATAATAAATGTTTTGTAGTACAATAAATTAAAAATAAGGGTAAAAAAAAGGAGCACTTGGGTGGCTCAGTTGTTAAGCATCTGACTCTTGATTTCAGCTCAGGTCATGAGATAGAGCCCCACGTCGGGGTCTGCGTCCAGCAGGGAGTCTGCTTGGGATTCTCTCTCTCTCCCTCTACCCCTCCCCCAACTCATGCACACACACACACACACACACACACACACACACACACTCTAAAATAAATAATAAATCTTAAAAAAAAAAAGCTAAAAAATTTTGAGTAAAAGTCTACCTCCCCAAACACCATTCTCCAGCCCTAGCCTTGTTTCCCAGAGATAATTACACTTAAATGCTTCTACTTTTAGTTCTCCTGTTGATTATCACTATAAGTACTAGGCTTTTGACTTAATTCTAGAAAGAAGAGAAATTTAGTTCACTTATTAGAACCTTCTCTCTCTACTTCAATTTATATTATATTATTATCTTCTGTTCCTCATATGATTGCCTTCATAATTTTAAATATCGGTTCTTCAATTTCAAAATTATCTTTACCATGTAAGGTTCTTTCTTCAGCTCGATAAATATTTATTGCGTGCCCTACATTGACCAACTGCTATGCTCGATTCTGGTAATAAAATGATGAGTAAAAATGAACACAAACTCTGTCATCATGGAAATTGCCACCTAATGAAAAAGGCAAAGCCCAATCAATAATAACACAAACAAATAAATTGCAATGACAAGTGCTGCCCAGTTCGTAGAGTTATGAGAATTTATATTAAGGAGATCAGGGATGGTTTCTCAGAAGTAGTTACCTCTGGTAAGAGATCTGAGGGATGAATAGGATTTAACTATGTGGAAACTGGTATCAAGAGCATTCCGGAAAGAGGAACAGCTCTTGCAAAGGCCCTGGGACAGAGAAGTCATGGCAAGAATGATACGAAAGAAGCCAATGGGACTTAAGTGGAAAATGTGGAGAAGAGCAAAGAGATAAAATAGAAAAGATAAGTAGAGGCCAGCCACGCAGAGCTTTGCAGGCTTTATTAAGGGGCTTTGCTTTTATCCTAAGAACCGGGGGAAGGCACTTCGGAGCAGAGGCAGATCATGATCAGAATAGAATTTTGAAAAGTTTACCCTATTGTTGGGGAATATGAGTAAATGAGCTGGAGTATTATTTTTTTCCCATAGAATTCTGTCAGTCTTAACCTTGCTTTTAAATTATGAAGACTTTGTTATTTTCATTTATTTTATTACCACAGATGAGCCTTCAATGTTTTCCTTGTAGCTTGAACATAAATGATTAAAAGCAAAAAAATATCTACTATCCTATGACCCAGTGATCCGCTCCTAGATATTTGGCCACACGGAAATTAGTGCACACAACTAAAATATGTGGAAGGATATTCACAGCAGCTTTTTTTCATGATAGCCAAAACCCCAAAACAACTCAAACATCCAAAGGAACAATGGCTCAGTTGTGGCATATAAATGAAGTGATCTATTAAATATTACTCAGCCATGAAAAGAGAATGAACTACTGGCAGACAAAATAAGAATGACTGTCACGGCAAAAAAAAAAAAAGACATAAAATAATGCACATTGTGGGATTGCATTTAGACAGTCCCAGACCCAAGAAAACTAATGAATGGGGATAGAAGTGGGGGTGATGGTGGCCATTTTGGGGAGGCAGGTAAAGACACTTTCTGGGAGACTGGAAAGGTTCTATATTTTGATCTTGGTAGTCATTACCTGGATGTATACATATACAAAATTCCTCAAACTTTATAAAGATTAATGAATTTGATGCACATTAATCTGTCTATATTTTACCTCAATAAAAATGTAAAAAGAAAAGATAAGCAGCATCAATAATACAATGATGCTCCAGGTCCAAGGGACACATCTGGCATATCTTCATATGTACCCCTCTAAGGAGACTATTCCAAGAGTAAAGGTCAGATTGATTCTTTTTATCGTATATTCTATGATTTTCTCAAAACCATGCCATATGGACAGTGTAATTGCAATGTCCTTGCATGTCAGAAAATGTCTTTATTTCACTCTCTCATGTTATTCATTGTTTACCTCCAAATCATTTTTCCTCCGAACATTGGAGGAATTGTTCCATTGTTTTCTAGAATACCATGTTGTTATTATAAAATCTAAAGTTATTCTGATTTTTAGAACTTTGAAATTTTCCTTTGAAAGCATTAAGGAACTTTCCTTTATACTTAGAGTCCTGAAATTTCGTCCTAATGTAGATCTTGTATTAGGTTTCTATTGCTGTTTAACAGAGTACCACAAATTTAGCAGTTTAAAGCAATACCTATTAATTATATCATAGTTTCTATATGTCAGAAGTCCAAGAAAGATAACTAATTCCTCTGGTCAGGGTCTCACAAGACTAAAATCAAGGTGTTTACTGGGCTGCATTCTTATCTGGAAGCTTGACTTAAGGAAGGATTTATATTTGCGGTCCCTCAGGTTGTTGGCAGAATTTATTTCCTTGAAGCTATTGAATTCATGGCAATTTGTTTCTTCAATGGCAGCAACAGAAAGAGTTCCTTATAGTCTCTAAGCTCAAGGAAGTCCTAAAACCACTTTTTAAAAAAAAGATTTTATTTATTTATTTTAGAGAGAGAGAGAGCATGTGAGCAGGGACAGAGGGAGAGAGAGAGAACCTCAAGCAGACTCTGCGCTGAGCCTGGAGCCCAACATGGGGCTTGATCCCATGACCCTGAGATCATGGTCTGAGCTGAAATCAAGAGTTGGATGCTTAACTGACTGAGCCACCCAGCACCCCCTAAAACAAGGGCTCACTTAATTAGGTAAAGCATACCTAGGCAATTATCCTAAGTATGGATAACTCAACTCAAAGGCAAACTGATTAGGGACCTTAATTACATCTGCAAAATCTCAGCCTTTACTATATAGTGTAAATGAGCAGAGAAGTAACATCCATCACAGTCTTAGGTCACTTCCGTACTCAATGGGAGGTCATATAGAACATGGGAACATTGGGGGCCATTTTAAAATATTGCCTACCACATATTTTTAAAATTCTTTTTTATTCTTTTTAATGCTCATTTCCATATCTACAATATCTTGAATAAACTGAGGTCAATAATTATTTGTTGAATA
Organism: Phoca vitulina; assembly: GCF_004348235.1. Lineage (NCBI taxonomy): Eukaryota > Metazoa > Chordata > Mammalia > Carnivora > Phocidae > Phoca > Phoca vitulina. Next base: position 18,682,714 of record NW_022589734.1, read on the forward strand.
AATGAACAAATTAATACACAGTTACTTTGTAGCCCATTTCAAATCTGAAGATGTGACTATTGCTTCCACTCAGAGAAATTTTCCTGTTACATCTCAGCAATTTGTCTTACTTTGTTTCTGAGCATTTTGTTTAACATATTTTAATTTTTTTAAAGATTTTATTTATTTTTTTTAGAGAAAGTGAGAGTGAGCGAGCAGAGGGGCAGAGGGAGAAGGAAAAGGGCAAGCTGACTCAGGGTTCGATCTCAGGATCTTGAGATCATAACCTGAGCTGAAGTCAAGAGTCAGATGCTCAATTGATTGAGCCACCCAGGAGCCCCTTAACATATTTTTAATAGATATTACTCACGTCTTCATATTTTCTCACATGTTTTTCACCTTTTTGTTGTTTTGCTCTGTGTTCTTCGACAGAAGTGTACGGTGGGATAAATGTCTGTGAATCTTTCAGATCACAAACTTAATATTAACTTGCGTCCAAGTTATTATTCAGTTATCTTATTCAGTGTTTTATTTTGACAACCATATTTATCATTTCCAATAACTGTTTCTAGTTTTTTGGTCCTGTTTAATTCTGAATAAGATAGCTTCTCAAATCTCTCTGAGAATATTGAAATCATAATTTTTAAGTTCTCTTTCCCTTCTCTGTCAGAAAGAAGGTGTTTCCACTTCTACTGCAGCTTTTGACGTATCTTCTGGCCCTGTCCTGGTAGTTTATCCATTAGTATGATCCCTTTTCCTTTCCATATTTCAAGAAGATGCTAGGTCAGAAAATGCCTTATTGATTGGGATAGGACTTGAAGGATAAGCAAGATTTCTTACATAATTATCTTATTCCTTTAATCAGTATTTTAATAGTTTGCAAAGACTAATAGGTACTGAAGATTAAAAAAAAGTCTTCATTCCAGGACCTTAGGATTTAGTAGGATTTAAGTGATACTGGTGGAGTGCAAGGATATTTAAAGTCAGGAAGAAATAAGTGAGCATGTCATGAATGATACAGAATCAAAGATATGAACTGATTACTTCAGAACAGCCTGGCATGGTGAGTGATAAATTAGGGGCCATGCCAGTGAAGGACTTCTAGGACCTCATTCCCAAGCTATGTTTGGGGGGAAGTTGCTAAACCTGGGTTGCTGGTAGCTCAAGAGGATAATGTCTAACAGCAGTTGAGCTAATGCTTAAATAGATGGGATGGGACTTTTGGCTGTTTCCAGGTATTGCCCGGGGTATTTCTGTAAGTTTTTGTATTATCACCCAACATGTATTAGTTTTCTATTGCTGTGCAATAAATTGCTACAAACCCAAGTCAAACAGAGAAAGACATGTATCATATGACCTCACTAATATGAGGCATTCTTAATCTCAGGAAACAAACTGAGGGTTGCTGGAGTGGTGGGGGGTGGGAGGGATGGGGTGGCTGGGTGATAGACACTGGGGAGGTTATGTGCTCTGGTAAGCGCTGTGAATTGTGCAAGACTGTTGAATCTCAGATCTGTACCTCTGAAACAAATAATGCAATATATGTTAAGAAAAAAAAAAAAGATAGCAGGAAGGGAAGAATGAAGGGGGGGAAATCGGAGGGGTAGACGAACCATGAGAGACGATGGACTCTGAGAAACAAACTGAGGGCTCTAGGGGGGAGGGGTGTGGGAGGATGGGTTAGCCTGGTGATGGGTATTAAGGAGGGCACGTTCTGCATGGAGCACTGGGTGTTATGCACAAACAATGAATCATGGAACACTATATCTAAAACTAATGATGTAATGTATGGGGATTAACATAACAATAAAAAAATTAAAAAAAAATTGCTACAAACCCAACATCTTAAAACAACAAAAATTTCTTATATCACAGTTTCTATAGGTCAGGAGTCCAGGCAGAGAATGGCTGGTTTCTCTGCTCAGCATCTCATAAGTCTGAAATGAAGGTTATCAGTCAGACCCTGAGATCTCATTTGGGGGCTCTGGGGAAAAATTCACTTCCAAGCTCATTTTTGTTATTGGCAGTTTCTTGCAGTTGTGGGACTGAGGTCCCTCTTATTTTTCTGACTGCCAGCCAGGGGCCACTCTCAGCTTCCAGAGTCTACCCACATCCCTTGCCACGTGGCGCCTCCATATTCAAGCCAGCAGTGGCAAGTCAAAGCCTCTCATGCTTCAGATCTTTGACCTTGTTTATCTTCATCCTCTAGCTACAGATTTAAAGAGCTCATGTGATTAGATCAGACTTACTCAAATAATCTCCTTTTTGGTTAACTCAAAGTCAACACATTAGTAACCAAAATTACATTTGCAAAACCCCTTTTGTCATGTAACTTAATGGGAGAGATGTCCTATCACATTCAAGGGATCCTCTCATAATGAAGGGATGGATGTGAATTCTTGGGGATCATCTTAGAATTTTGCCTATTGCAGAGTCTCAGAAATGATATCCCCCATGGCACCACTACCAATAAGGAGGAAAAACATCAAATATCTACTTTTCCTTTCTCTCCCCCTTCCTTCATTCATACGTAGCCTCATCAGTTTTACCCATGCACTACCAAACTCCTCTGAAAAGAGATAAGCAAGAAACAATTGTGGGCAGAGCACTTTGCCTTTAGGCTTTGTATTGAGGTCTATTTTTATAGGCTAAATGAATGTAATATAGACACCCGGGGAAATAAATTCTTTTTTTTTCTATTATTAATTTGAGGTTCAATCTGAAACCCTGACTTTCTCACTGAGAAAAGGGAAATGAGTCAAGTTTACATTTACAAAGTGTCTACTATAGGCTAGGCACGATGTTTCCATGTTTATATATAAGTTCACTTACATCATTCTCACAGATCTCTGAATATCTTTATCTCCATTTTATAGACGAGAAACCAAGGAGGTAAAATAAGGTGTTCAGGGCCACACAGCGAAGTGAAGAAACTAGTACTTTAATCTAGGCTGAGGATTTTTACAGATGTTAGTACAAGCCCTGAGATGCTAGCAAATAAGAAAAGACAAGTATGTCGATTAGCAGATGTGAGAGGCAGGTGTGAAGATGCTTGGCTTGCTTTGCCTGGCATCACAAGCAAAACTGTGTTTACCTGCAGGGCAAGTGTCTAGATATCTAAATTTAGTTCCAGGGTTCGACCTACTAAACCATCTATCATCCTGGGCAAACTCCCATTCTCAATCATCCACGGGTCATAGGTCTGTGTCACGGTCGGGGACTTGAATATAAGGGTCTGCAGTGATGACTGGAGTGGTACATTACTCCTTTCCCAGTCAAGGGGACTCCAGTGACAGTGTGAGAAAATATCTAAGACCCTAAACCCTGATAGAGGAGGCACTGTGGTCGTGGCAACCGTCTTAGTCCAGTCAGGCTGCTGTAACAAAACATCACAGACTGGGTGGCTTGTAAACAACAGAAATTTAATTCTCACAGTTCTGGAGGCTGGAATTTCAAGATCAGAGTGCCAGCACAGTTGGGTGAGGGTCCTTTCCTGGGTTTCAGACTTGTCATTGTATTTTCACAGAGTAGAGGGGGCTCGGGAGCTCTATGAGCTCGCCTTCATAAGAGCGCTAATTCCATTCCCGAGGGCTCCACCCTCATGATTTAAGCACCTCCCAAAGCCTTCTAAAGTCCGCCTCCTAATACCGTCACATTGGCATTAGGATTTCACATCTGAATTTTGGGGATCACAAACCTTCAAATCACAGCAGCAATGTTCTAGGTATATTTTTATTTATTCATCTTATTGGAAAAAAATATGATAGTTTATACAGATACAAAAAATATGGCAAGATAACGTAAACCATAAAAGTAATTGAATAAGAATCATTGAATTCTTATCACTCATTAGGTGCCATGTACTTTCCTCTAAACAATCTTACTGGTTAGGTACCAATATTGACCTCATCTTATCAATGACAACAAAGAAAATTAAGGAGGCAAAAAAAACTCACCTCAAGTTAACAAGCTAATGAGTAATGGATGCAGGACTCAAACCAGGCCTGTATGACCCCAAAATTCATGCTAAATAAGGAAAATAAGAGCAAAAGCATAACTTGGAATAAGCATCAAATATTATGAATTACTATGTACTTAATATGGGAAGGAACACAAATTAGTCTTCAAACTTTGTATCAGATGGTGAAAAGAAGAAAATCTGTCAATCATAACTCTCAATATCTATTCCTAGGATAAAATCACTCAATTATTCTTGACAGTGTGACCAGTGAGAACATTCTTAGCCTCTTTGCGCAGAGGACCCTGCATAACTGTATGTATATAAGAGCTAATATTCTGAAGATTTTACTCGGTCACATACTTTACATGCATTTTATCCTTATTTCTTATAATAAGCCTGTGGTTTGAGTACTGTTGTGACCCATATTTGACACATAACACGCTAGCCAACATACCGAAGACTACAGAGCTAGTAAGTATAATGTCAAGACTTAAATTCAGGTAGCCAGATGAAACTTGTAATCATTGCGTTATGGTGCCCCCAATGACGAATTTATTAGTAGCCTTAAGTAGTTTCATGTGCTATTTTTTTATAGCTTTACTAAATATAACCATCACTACAAGGCAGTTAAAAAGGGGGGGGGGCTATCAAGAGACCATATAACGGTGTAGGCAGGGAAGTACACAGCTGAGTCCAGGGATAGATTTTGGAGTGTTTAGCACATGAGTTCTCAGTGTGGGCAATATCATCCACAAGGGGGTAATGATTGGTTCTTGGGAGGCAAAAAAATCCAAGATATTACAATAGTTGTGGCCTTCCAAGGGCTGCAGCACACAAACATATATATAGTATATCTCTGGTCTTCAAATTTCCCTTGAAGCTTGGCAGGGAAGCAATTAAAGGGGTGGGGGGAGGGAATGCTGAAAAAGGTTAGTGAGGGGGGCAGTTAAAAAATAAAAATTTGAGAAATAATGGTTTAGAGAAATAAATGGACTTCATGTTCTTTGGATTATCTTCATAGATATTCTTTATCCCACTTGTGGATTTGATAGCTGTAGAACATCAGTACATTCCAGATTGTCTGCCCAGTTAGTTTGTTGCCAATTGAATACAAATACTTTTTCCCAAACAGATAATGTGTGGAGAGATGCAGTTGGCATTTCATTGAAAACTGAGTTGCCTAACAAAGCTAGTAAGGACCCCAATGCCACTTCTGCTAGAAGGTGACAGTCTATAAACCATGCTTTGATTCTGGTTGTGACAGATTAAAATTATTTTATACCTTGTAAATACATAGGTGGTCAAAGGTCTAAAATTCTATTCTAAATAGTATGGCAAAATAATGTTAGTCTAAAAGTTTCCTGCCTCAGAAGAAAAAAAGAAATCCTCACCTTGTTAAAGAAATAATACATACTTTTGAGCAATGCTCTCCTTGCCCCTTTAGTATGTGCTTCAAAATGTTTTACTTGCTTTTAGAACATCTACTAAGGCAATGGCTTCAGATTTAGAATAATTAAACTATAGCTCTCTTTTCTGGCAAAAATCAGGTTACAGTTTTGATGGTATATTAATGCCACCACCAAAAGGATGTGAGGGTGAATTTAGCAACTTCCTCCTATCTGGTTTGGGATTTTATCCTACTTACAAGCTAATAAATAAGCCTTCTACTGTTTCATGGATGCTGCCAAAAGACTTGAGACTCCTGGATCAGAGACAAAGGACTTTATTACTTACAGCAAAGCAAGGAGCATAAATACCAGCATTTTCGCATCCTTTCCCCCTTGTCCACCATGTCCCACAAGGGTGATGCAGAGAGCCCAGATTGATGCTACACCTGCAATGACTTTACCTTACAGCCAAGGAACACTGATATTGAGACCTGCTGTTTTATAGCAGACAGTAAGCCAGCCTACTCTTTGTCTCAGAAGGAGACATTGCATTCCTCAAGGTTGCTCACTGCAAACACAACACTGAAAAATAGCAGGTAAAGAGTGATTAGGGCCTCGAATTCTTTGCATACTCAGCAACACACTAGAAGCAAAAGACACTTAGGGAGTAGTGTCCCCAATATTTCTCACCTGGAGATGTCCATACCCTCAATTCAATGGGATGTGCTTCTTCCAAAGATACTGTAGGTACATTTCATTCTTATACTTAATTCCTTGTTCCTGTTCCTTTATTTCCTCTGGGATTTCTCTGAGTAGGCAGAGGAACACTCTGAAAAGAGTAAGCTGTTATAATTACCCACTTTGCTATGGTATTTATTCATTGCCTAAATATAAACTAAATTATTCATCTTGTAAAAGATGCTAGCGAAGTTGAGAAAGCAATCATCAACTATATTTGAGTTGCATCAAAATTTAGGAGTACTGAGAGATTAGATAGAAACATGTTTTCAAATTAACTTTTTAATATTGTAAAGAGAATCTCTAATTGCATGGGAAGTTAGACAAGGTAAATTCTAAGCTCTAGACTTTGTGTTTCTTTGATATTACAAAGGGTCAATACCCAATATAAACTTACAGGCAGATATCTCTAATTGTTCTTACCCACTCAGTTTTTTGAAAAATTGTAACGCTACTCAGTAGGAAGTATTTGCCAACACTAGATTATTATTATCAAAATGATCTTTTTATCATATCTTAGTACCCTCTTCCATAAGTAGAACAAGTTCTAACAGCCCTGTTTTCCTATAGAACACCAGCAATTCCCATATATTCAATTTTCTTTTAAAAGAGATTTACTAACAGTTTAAACATAAATAACTAGCAAAATAACCAGAAAGAATTACTGTCTCTAAGAAGGAAAGGGGGTGGGAAGGGAGTTACAATAGATTTTATTTGACCCTATGCAACATTTCTGCACTAAGGCATAGATATTTTATGAGGTGTGTGTTTGAGCCAGAAAGGAAAATAGGACTCTTGGATCCTAGAAGAATTTCTGTTTAATCTAAAATATGTGAGCCTGTTGCCGAAGACTTATTTTAACACAACACTCTCTGTGGCTCTTGTGTTTCTAGAATGATTTCTTCGCACCCTGCCAGGTGTAGATAAGTTCTGGTGAAATCAGATCAAATCCGTGGGCCTTATTCAGTCTGTTTTACATACACAGTCTTATGTAGAAGTTTGCTTTTGTTCCTGCAATTGAAATGTTGTATTCTTCTCTTGATTTTATAACTACATTGAGCTCCTATTTAGAAATTATCTGTGGTCAACAACCCAAGGATTTTAGTACCAAGGCACATCAGACTCATAAAACAGGTAGAGCCAAACACCTGAATCCCTTAGACTGAAAAAAATAAAGACAAAGAGAAGGTGGTTAAGTTAAAGCTGCCTTGAGGCACCAGAAAGTTATGGGTTGGTGGGTTTTATAAGACTACTTACTATGCTATTCAATTAAAAAAGAGAGAGCAGTTACCATAGCAACACCGCATCTAATGGGGCTTATGCTACCTCTGAGATACAAAAACCTTCTTCCAGGGACACATTGACCAATACAGCCTGTTATGGGAAGTTTTATGTCTAATGTTAGGTTGCAGGAGGAAAAATACATTTCAATAACATGAGGAACCTACACACACACACGCATCTACACACACATAACTACACACATCCACATCCACACATACACGTGCATAATCTTAATCTGCAATATTTATTTATCATAATACAGATAGAACTCATTTTCTTTTTTCTTTAATATTTTAAAAAATTCTATCATTTTGCTGAACTTCAGGGAAAACGAGATCCATTTAAGAATAACAAGTATAGAGTTTGGCTGACATACAGATCTGGAGTTATTTTCAATTCTTCCCTGACAGCCAGTAAATTTATATAATTTTTTATTGAAACAACACTTTGACGCTGTGACTGTTTATATAGAAATTCAGATGTTACCTGTGTTTGAGTAAATTATATCATAATTCTTGGCCAGAAAAACAGGTAAGTTCCTGTTCATTTAAAACAAAACAAAACAGGGGCGGAGCAAGATGGCGGAGGAGCAGGAGACCTGGATTTCGTCTGGTCTCAGGAATTCAGCTGGATAGGGATCAAACCATTCTGAACACCTACAAACTCAACAGGAGATCGAAGAAAAGAAGAGCAACAACTCTCTGAACAGAAAAGCGACCACTTTCTGGAAGGTAGGACGTGCGGAGAAGTGAATCCGAGGCGATATTCGGGAGGATAGACGGTGGGGGAGGGGCCTCCGTCGGCCGCTTCTGGCAAGTGATAGAGCCACGGAGCACAAAATCGGAACTTTTAGAGTCTGCTCCGCTGAGGGACGTCACTCTGGTGGCGAAGTGGGGGGTGGAACCCTCGCGGGACAGTGTGGTCTCAGGACCCTCGGGGTCACAGGAAGACCGGGGGTGCCTGAGTGCGGCAGAGCTCCCAGGTATCGGAGCAGGGAAGCCGGCTGCAGAGACGGAGCCCAGGCGCGGGCTCTCAGCTCGGGGTTGCCATAAACCGTGATCCGCGGCACAGTCGGGCCACTGCTCCTCCAGCAGGGACCCAACAAGCGGCAGATCCGGGGAGACTCACCTTCTTCCCCCGGGAGGAGAGGTGCGGGAGCGCACCGCGGGGATCTGCTGGGTTTGGAGACTCCACCCGGGGTCGGGTGCCAGATAGAAAGGCGCGGTCACAGGCCGGGTGAGCGCGGAGTGCGGCCAGAGACCGGGGAGACGGGAGTGACTGACTGCTTTTCTCTGGGGGCTCGCTGAGGAGCGGGACCCCGAGTTCTCGGCTCCGCCGGGGCGGAGACTGGGAGGCCGCCATTTTCACTCTCCGCCTCCAAAGCTGTACGGAAAGCTTGCAGGGAACAAAAGCTCCGGAGAGCAAACCCGAGCAGATTACTTAGCCCGGACGGGCAAGGGCGGGGCAATTTTGCCTCCGGCAAAGACATTGGGGAACCACGGCAACAGGCCCCTCCCCCAGAAGATCAGCGAGAACAGCCAGCCAAGACCAAGTTTACCGATCAATGAGAACGGCAGAACTCCAGCGCTAGGGGAATACTGCACATAGAATTCATGGCTTTTTTTACCATGATTCTTTAGTCTTTCAAAGTAAATTATTTTTTTTTAACTGTCTTTTTTTCTTTTTTCCTTTTTTCTTTTTTTTTGAATTTTTCTTTTTCCCTTTTTCAACCAACATCTTATCAATCCCTTTTTAAAAAAAAAAACATTTTTATTTTTCATTTTTAAAGTCATATTCTATCCCTTCATAGTAGTTACCCGTATTTTTGGCATATATATATAAGTTGTTCTCTCTTTAAAATCTTGAGATAGTTTCTTCTAACAGATCAAAATATACTCTAAATCTCTAGTGTATGGTTTTTTTCTACTCCCCTGCCTGATCACATTCTCTCCCTTTTTTCTTTCTTTTTTTTTTTAATCCTCTTCTTTCTTTTTTCAAACAACTTATCAAATCCTTTTTAAAAATTTTTTATAATTTCCATCTTTACAGTCATATTCCATCCCTTCATCATATCAACCCTTATTTTTGTACATATATAAGTTTTTCTTTCTTTAAAATTTTGGGAGGGACTTTCTTTTAACAGACCAAAATACACCCAAAATCTAGTGTGTGGCACTGATCTATAATCCAGCCTGATCATATTTGATCACATTCTGTTTTTGTTTTGTTTTGTTTTGTTCTGCTTTTGTTTGTTTTTATCTTTATCTTTTTCTTTTTTCTTTTTTTCTTTCCTTTTCTTTTTTCTCTCTTTCCCTTTCTTTTCCCACTGCTTCAGGTCTTTTCTGATTTGTTTAGAGTATATTTTCTGGGGACGTTGTTACCCTGCTAGCATTTTGTTCTCTCATTAATCTATTCTCCTCTGCACAAAATGACAAGACGGAAAAAATCACCTCAACAAAAAGAACAAGAGGTAGTACCGACTGCCAGGGACCTACTCAATACGGACATTAGTACAATGTCAGATCTAGAGTTCAGAATCATCACTTTAAAGATACTAGCTGGGCTTGAAAAAAACATGGAAGTTATTACAGAAACCCTTTCTGGAGAAGTAAAAGAACTAAAATCTAACCAAGTAGAAATCAAAAAGGCTATCAATGAGGTGCAATCAAATATGGGGGTGCTAACTGCTAGGATAAATGAGGCAGAAGAAAGAATCAGTGAGATAGAAGACCAAATGATGGAAAATAAAGAAGCTGAGAAAAAGAGAGATAAACAACTACTGGATCACGAGGGCAGAATTCGAGAGATAAACGACACCATAAGACGAAACAACATTAGAATAATTGGGATCCCAGAAGAAGAAGAAAGAGAGAGAGGGGCAGAAGGTATAATGGAGCAAATTATAGCAGAGAACTTCCCTAATTTGGGGAAGGAAACAGGCATCAAAATCCAGGAAGCACAGAGAACCCCTCTCAAAATCAATAAAAATAGGTCAACACCCCGACATCTAATAGTAAAACTTACGAGTCTCAGAGACAAAGAGAAAATCCTGAAAGCAGCTCGGGAGAAGAGATATGTAACCTACAATGGTAGAAATATTAGATTGGCAACAGACTTATCCACAGAGACCTGGCAGGCCAGAAAGGACTGGCAGGACATATTCAGAGCACTAAATGAGAAAAATATGCAGCCAAGAATACTATATCCAGCTAGGCTGTCATTGAAAATTGAAGGAGAGATAAAAAGCTTCCAGGACAAACAAAAACTAAAGGAATTTGCAAACACGAAACCAGCCCTACAACAAATCTTGAAAGGGGTCCTCTAAGCAAAGAGAGAGCCTAAAAGCAACATAGACCAGAAAGGAACACAAACAATATACAGTAACAGTCACTTTACAGGCAATACAATGGCACTGAATTCCTATCTTTCAATAGTTACCCTGATTGTAAATGGGCTAAATGCCCCAATCAAAAGACACAGGCTATCAGATTGGATTAAAAAACAAGACCCATCGATATGCTGTCTGCAAGAGACTCATTTTAGACCCAAAGACACCCCCAGATTGAAAGTGAGGGGGTGGAAAACCATTTACCATGCTAATGGACACCAAAAGAAAGCTGGGGTGGCAATCCTTATGTCAGACAAATTAGATTTTAAACCAAAGACTGTAATAAGAGATGAGGAAGGACACTATATCATACTTAAAGGGTCTATCCAACAAGAAGATCTAACAATTGTAAATATCTATGCCCCTAACATGGGAGCAGCCAATTATATAAGGCAATTAATAACAAAAGCAAAGAAACACATCGACAACAATACAATAATAGTGGGGGACTTTAACACCCCCCTCACTGAAATGGACAGATCGTCTAAGCAAAAGATCAACAAGGAAATAAAGACTTTAAATGACACACTGGAACAAATGGACTTCACAGACATATTGAGAACATTGCATCCCAAAGCAACGGAATACACATTCTTCTCTAGTGCCCATGGAACATTCTCCAGAATAGATCACATCCTAGGTCATAAATCAGGTCTCAACCGGTACCAGAAGATTGGGATCATCCCCTGCCTATTTTCAGACCACAATGCTTTGAAACTAGAACTCAATCACAAGAGGAAAGTCGGAAAGAACTCAAATACATGGAGGCTAAAGAGCATCCTACTGAAGAATGAATGGGTCAACCAGGAAATTAAAGAAGAATTAAAAAAATTCATGGAAACCAATGAAAATGAAAACACAACTATTCAAAATCTTTGGGATACAGCAAAGGCAGTCCTAAGAGGAAAGTATATAGCAATACAAGCCTTTCTCAAGAAACAAGAAAGGTCTCAAGTACACAACCTAACCCTACACCTAAAGGAGCTGGAGAAAGAACAGCAAATAAAGCCTAAACCCAGCAGGAGAAGAGAAATAATAAAGATCAGAGCAGAAATCAATGAAATAGAAACCAAAAGAACAGTAGAACAGATCAACGAAACTAGGAGCTGGTTCTTTGAAAGAATTAACAAGATTGATAAACCCCTGGCCAAACTTATCAAAAAGAAAAGAGAAATGACCCAAATCAACAAAATCATGAATGAAAGAGGAGAAATCACAACCAACACCAAAGAAATACAAACAATTATAAGAACATATTATGAGCAACTCTATGCCAGCAAATTAGATAACCTGGAAGTAATGGATGCATTCCTAGAGATGTATCAACTACCAAAACTGAACCAGGAAGAAATAGAAAACCTGAACAGACCTATAACCACTAAGGAAATTGAAGCAGTCATCAAAAATCTCCCAAAACACAAAAGCCCAGGGCCAGATGGCTTCCCAGGGGAATTCTACCAAACATTTCAAGAAGAATTAATACCTATCCTTCTGAAACTTCCAAAAAATAGAAATGGAAGGAAAACTTCCAAACTCATTTTATGAGGCCAGCATTACGTTGATCCCAAAACCAGACAAAGACCCCATCAAAAAGGAGAATTACAGACCAATATCCCTGATGAACATGGATGCAAAAATTCTCACCAAAATACTAGCCAATAGGATCCAACAGTACATTAAAAGGATTATTCACCACGACCAAGTGAGATTTATCCCTGGGCTGCAAGGTTGGTTCAACATCCGCAAATCAATCAACGTGATACAATACATTAACAAAAGAAAGAACAAGAATCATATGATCCTCTCAATAGATGCAGAAAAAGCATTTGACAAAGTACAGCATCCTTTCTTGATCAAAACTCTTCAGAGTATAGGCATAGAGGGTACATACCTCAATATCATAAAAGCCATCTATGAAAAACCTACAGCGAATATCATTCTCAATGAGGAAAAACTGAGGGCTTTCCCCCTAAGGTCAGGAACGCGGCAGGGATGTCCACTATCACCACTGCTATTCAACATAGTATTGGAAGTCCTAGCCACAGCAATCAGACAACAAAAAGAAATCAAAGGCATCCAAATCGGCAAAGAAGAAGTCAAACTCTCACTCTTTGCAGATGATATGATACTTTATGTGGAAAATCCCAAAGACTCCACCCCAAAACTGCTAGAACTCATACAGGAATTCAGTCAAGTGGCAGGATATAAAATCAATGCACAGAAGTCAGTGGCATTCCTATACACCAACAACAAGTCAGAAGAAAGAGAAATTAAGGAGTCGATCCCATTTACAATTGCACCCAAAACCATAAGATACCTAGGAATAAATCTAACCAAAGAGGCAAAGGATCTGTACTCAGAAAACTATAAAATACTCATGAAAGAAATTGAGGAAGACACAAAGAAATGGAAAAACGTTCCATGCTCATGGACTGGAAGAACAAATATTGTGAAGATGTCAATCCTACCTAGAGCAATCTACACATTCAATGCAATCCCCATCAAAATACCATCCGCTTTCTTCAAAGAAATGGAACAAATAATCCTAAAATTTGTATGGAACCAGAAAAGACCCCGCATAGCCAGAGGAATGTTGAAAAAGAAAAGCAAAGCTGGCGGCATCACAATTCCAGACTTCTAGCTCTACTACAAAGCTGTCATCATCAAGACAGTATGGTAGTGGCACAAAAACAGACACATAGATCAATGGAACAGAATAGAGAGCCCAGAAATGGACCCTCAACTCTATGGTCAACTAATCTTTGACAAAGCAGGAAAGAATGTCCAATGGAAAAAAGACAGTCTCTTCAACAAATGGTGTCAGGAAAATTGGACAGCCACATGCAGAAGAATGAAACTGGACCATTTCCTTACACCACACACAAAAATAGACTCCAAATGGTTGAAAGACCTCAATGTGAGACAGGAGTCCATCAAAATCCTAAAGGAGAACACAGGCAGCAACCTCTTCGACCTCAGCCGCAGCAACTTCTTCCTAGAAACATCGCCAAAGGCAAGGGAAGCAAGGGCAAAAATGAACTATTGGGACTTCATCAAGATAAAAAGCTTTTGCAAAGCAAAGGAAACAGTCAACAAAACCAAAAGACAACTGACAGAATGGGAGAAGATATTTGCAAATGACATATCAGATAAAGGGCTAGTATCCAAAATCTATAAAGAACTCATCAAACTCAACACCCAAAGAACAAAGAATCCAATCAAGAAATGGGCAGAAGACATGAACAGACATTTTTCCAAAGAAGACATCCAAACGGCCAACAGACACATGAAAAAGTGTTCAATATCGCTCGGCATCAGGGAAATCCAAATCAAAACCTCAATGAGATACCACCTCACACCAGTCAGAATGGCTAAAATTAACAAGTCAGGAAATGACAGATGTTGGCGGGGATGCGGAGAAAGGGGAACCCTCCTACACTGTTGGTGGGAATGCAAGCTGGTGCAGCCACTCTGGAAAACAGTATGGAGGTTCCTCAAAAAGTTGAAAATAGAGCTACCATACGATCCAGCAATTGCACTACTGGGTATTTACCCCAAAGATACAAAAGTAGGGACCCGAAAGGCTATGTGCACCCCGATGTTTATAGCAGCAATGTCCACAATAGCCAAACTGTGGAAAGAGCCAAGATGTCCATCAACAGATGAATGGATAACGAAGATGTGGTATATATATACAATGGATTATTATGCAGCCATCAAAAGGAATAAGATCTTGCCATTTGCAACGACGTGGATGGAACTGGAGGGTATTATGCTGAGCGAAATAAGTCAAACAGAGGAAGACATGTATCATATGACCTCACTGATATGAGGAATTCTTAATCTCAGGAAACAAACTGAGGGTTGCTGGAGTGGGGGGTGGGGTGGGAGGGATGGGGTGACTGGGTGATGGACACTGGGGAGGGTATGTGTTCTGGTAAGCGCTGTGAATTGTGCAAGACTGTTGAATCTCAGATCTGTACCTCTGAAACAAATAATACAATATATGTTAAGAAAGAAAAAAAGAAGAAGAAGAATGTAGCAGGAGGGGAAGAATGAAGGGGGGGAAATCGGAGGGGGAGAAGAACCATGAGAGACGATGGACTCTGAAAAACAAACTGAGGGTTCTAGAGGGGAGGGGGTTGGGAGGATGGGTTAGCCTAGTGATGGGTATTGAGGAGGGCACGTTCTGCATGGAGCACTGGGTGTTATGCACAAACAATGAATCATGGAACACTATATCTAAAACTAATGATGTAATGTATGGGGATTAACATAACAATAAAAAAATTAAAAAAAATAAATAAAACAAAACAAAACAAAAAGTGCTTGTATAAAATAAAACAACAAAATAGTTGTGCTAAATAGTAGAGAATATAGCCCTCTATTAATCTCATAAACTAGTTAAATAAATATCAAAGAAAATTATGAATACAAGGGACACCTGGGTGGCTCATTTGGTTAGGCATCGGCCTTTGGCTCAGGTCGTGATCCCAGGATTCTGGGATCGAGTCCCGCATTGGGGTCCTTACTCAGTGCAGAGCCTGCTTCTCCCTTTACCTGCCGCTCCCTTGCTTGAGCTCTCTCTCTCTCTCTGACAAATGAATGAATAAAATCTTAAAAAAAAATACAAATACAAAACAAACACAAACATTATTTTGGTGTAGAAGAGAGTACACTCCCCATATCTTCTCTAAGATGAATTTCAAGAAACTAAATGAGACTCAACCCTAAAATTGCTTTAAACAACCACCAATAAATGTACCAATAAATATATTCTTTTTAAATGATTTTAGATCGTTTTTAGCCAAGAAATCCATGTAATGACTCTCTTTCTGGTTGTCCATACACTTGGAGTATTGCACTCACATCCACTGTATATACTATAGACTATATACTTTTCTTGTTCCATATAAAGGACTACATTTATGTATTTACCATTTACATCTTCCCTACTTCTGAAAGCAGGGCTTACTGTGGTTGCTTCATGGATCCTAGGATATTTTTAAATGAAACTTGGGTTCTGATTTAATGATCGCTCAGAACTCTATATAGGCTGTCATCAATGTAAAAATTAATTTTGAATTCAAAGTTTGTTGGAAAGTAAATTTTTTGTTACTTGGACTATAGACCACATTTTCATACAGAAACAAGGTAATAAATACAGTTTAGGCTCCCTGGAAGAGTCATAAAGCCCATTTGATCTAGGATATAACAGAACTGCTTTAGACTTGCAATAAAATATAATTGGCTATACTATATATGAATTCAAAACATAAAGCCAAAGAATAAATCATTTTTATTACAAATGCTGATACTTGAGAGATTATATTTTATTTCAAGAAAATACTAGATTAATTAGAACTTTTCAGATCTTTGCAGGAAATCCTAGAGCCCTTTCAAAAATTTATTTTTTTCAATAATTATTCAGGAAGCATCTAAGCCAGGTATTGCTCCAAGGGCTACTGGAATAAACAAAGTAAGGTTCCTAAAACTTCATTACTGTGGTAGAAATAAACAATACACAAGTGAACAATAATGAAAACAAAAAACAACAATTTTGCATTGTCACATGCATTGCAAAGTCAATAAGCTATATGGCATGACAGAGAACAACTGCGGGTCACTTAAGACAGAGATACAACATGGAGAACAGAGAGATGATTATTGACTTGATGCTTAAAAGAAGAAATGTAAGAGCTATGAGAATGGTAAAGAAAAGGAATAATAATGTAAAGAACCTTGAGTGAAAGGGGGCCAGCATGGCTGGTGTTGGGTAAGGAGCAGAATAATAAGCAGATCAAGTAGGGTTCTGTAGGCCATGGTAAGTAGTTTATGCTAAGAGCCATGAGAAGCTACCGAAGCTATGGTACAAAGCCTTTCAGCAGGTCAGTAATGCTATCAGAATGCAAGACCACCTCTTACTACAGAACGGCCCCTGACACATGAAAAAATGTAATATTTAGATTACTTTTTATTTATTCATCTTTCTCAAGCTATATTTGCTATTCTCAGCTCCTATGCACAACCTTTACATTTTAAAAATCATAACGTTGGAACCACGTGGAGAATGAACTGAGTCATTGCTTTTTCTTCAATCCAGGAATGATGTTATCATACAGGTGTGCAGTGGGAGTGGAGAGAAGTGAAAGGAATTGACATATGTTTCTCAGGAAGAAGGTAGGGTAGAAACTAAAGGTGACTCCCAAATTCATTTCTTTAGCAACCCAAGTGGATGCTAGTGTCATTGATAGAAAGTGAGAATTCAGAAAGAGGGCTAATTTAAGGAGATGGTGTGGGGAGGACAAACATTCTGCTTGGGGACTATTAATTATGAGATGACTATTAGACTTTCTAAAGCAAGGGTTAGGGAGTTATTTGGGTAAATTAGTCTGTAGCTCAATAGAGAATTTACATAATTTGCTACAGCCAGGATTGAGATCTTGTCACGTGTATATGACTAATAGATAGCAATATAATAATTCCCCAAACTAGAATAATTTTTTTGAGAGTAACAATGGTCAACCCACTGATGGAAAGAGAGCAAAATTATTGAACATATTTGAAAGGAAATGCTTCTAGCAATGAATAGAAAAACTAAAAAAGGACATGAACCAAAGGATCATAGATAGAAAGTTTAAGAGTGGTAGAAATACTACTTTTGGATGGTAGATATGATGTCTGGAGCAGTCCAAAAAATATTGCTTGGGGACAGAAGGTATGTGGAAAAGAATAAATAATTGTAGGGTAAGACTGATGGCTTTCTTTCTAAATTTATTCAACATTTATGGCTATCCTTTTCTTTAATACACACACACACACACACACACACACACACACACATATAAAATTAGCACCAATCCTATGTTTATCTCTATGATTAGATCATTTTATTACTAACAGAATGAAGAACATAATGAAAATGAGGCAAAATGGTGGAAAGATATAGTGAAGAGAAAATAAAAACAAATAGAATACAAATATTTTAAAAAGATTTTCTGGATAAAAAGAAGTTTGTGTCAGGGGAAAAAAAACTTCCTAGAGAACAACGGATAGAAATGGGATTAAAGTAATATATATTTAATGAAACAGATATTTGAAGACAGTAGAGATCAACTAAAACCAACAAATTTTATGAGCTAAGATCTCAGAGAAAAGGAAAAATTGCTGAATTGAGCTGAATTGGAAGTTCTAGGCTCAACAACGTATTTTCCACTTGGTTCATTTGTGTGGAGAAGCCTAGAGCCTAAGGAGAAAGCTAGTGCTTTTGGCAGACTTGCCAGCCCCGAGAGACAAAATTAGACACCCGATGTTCAGGAAATGAAATCCTAAGGAAAGGAAAACAATAGTGAAATTAGCCCTATATTCTCTATCCAACTTTCTCGCGAGAAATTTGCCAGTTCCTGAGCTCCATAGGCCAAGGGCAAGAGGTCAAGAAATGGAGCAAAAGCAGCTAAGAAGCTAACCAGCAGATTAAAGATTTACCAGACTCATAGTTCTGAAGCGACAAGACTTGGAACTGAAGTCTGTTCATGAAGGAGAGACCACAGTAAAACTGCCAGCTTTCTGTTGAGACTTCCAGAGGGCTACACTATAGGAGTAAAGACAAATTAGAAACAGCAGATCACAAAGCTAAAGCATAGCCTTGAATGATCTCAATGACTGACTGTATTAAAATGGTTTTCTCGTATCTCTTTGCTGCCAGAAGGTGATTAACTTCTCTCTGGAGAAAGACAACTTCAACCAGAGCACCTATAATTTTTCATATACAATGTTTGGCAGACAATCTGAAATTACTAGGCTTGCCAGTAAATGAGACCAAATGACAGAAAGCCAAGAGAAGATTTACACAATAAAACAGATCTGTGATGATATAGATATTGTAGTTATCCAAACCAGATTTCCAAATAACTGTGATTAATATAGTCAATGATGGAGTTTTTTGAAATATGGTAACTATCACGAGAGAACTGAAATATATAATAAAGAATCAGATGGAAATTCCAGAACTAAAAACAGAATAACTTAACAGTGATTATTGGAAATATGGGTTTAACAGTAGGGAAAGTGAGAGAACATTAGTGAATTAGAAGATATAACAGTAGGGGAGATCCAGATTGCAGTATTCAGAGGAACAAAAAAATTAAAACACAGAAAATGACATGAAACATATGGAAATTGGTAAATAAGACTAACATAATGTGCATTTGGAACCTCATATGGAGAAGACAGAGAGAAAATGTGGAAAAAGATTATTTAAAAAGATATTTTAAAGAATATTTCTAAACCTATGAAACACATCAAGTCATAGGGCAAAGAAACATGGGATTCAGGGGCGCCTGGGTGGCTCAGGCAGTTAAGTGTCCGACTCTTGGTTTCAGCTCAAGTTATGGTCTCAGGGTCATGGCACTGGGCTCCACATTGGGGCCTGTGTTGGGCTCCGTGCTCAGTAGGGAGTCTGCTTGAGAGTCTCTCTCTCTCTCCTTCAGCTCCCCCTCAAAAATAAATCTTAAAGAAACATGGGATCCAAATAGGATACATACAAAGAAAATTACAAAATACATTAGAGTCAAGTGGCTGAAAACCAAAGGCAAAAGGAAAATCTTAAAACAGAGAAAAATGATACATCAAAGTACCAACAGATTTTTCAACAAGAACAAGAGGAGTCAGAGGACAGTTGTATCCATTTGCTGCAGTAATAACAACAAAGTACACAAACTGGCTGACTGAAAGAAACGAAATGAATTGTCTCACAGTCCTGGAGGATAGGAACCCGAAATCCAGGTGTCAGCCCCCATGTTCCCTCTGAAAGTTGCAGATGAGTCCTTCCTGGATTCTTCCTGGCTTCTGGTGGTTCTCTGGCAATCTTTGGCATTCTGCAGATTACAGATGGGTCACCCCAATCTCTTATCTTCATGTAGTGCTCTCCTTGTGCTTCTTCACATCATCTTTCCTACATGTGTGTCTGACTCTATGTCCAAATTTCCCTTTTTCATAAAACACTAGTCATATTGCATTAGAGCTCACCCTCATGATCTCATTCTAATTTGATTAGCTCTATAAAGACCCTATTTCCAAAATCAGGTCAAATGCCAAGATACTAGGAGTTAAGTCTTCAAAATACCTTTTTGGGGGACACAAACAACCCATGACAATAAAATGCCATCTTCAAAGAGCTGGGGGGAGAAAAAGCCCACCTGAAATTTATACCCAGTGAAATATGTGGAAAAATAAAACCAAAGTAAAAATATTCAGAAGAATAAAAGCTGAGAAAATTTACTGACAGTACATCTGAAGTAAAAGAAACCCTAAAAAGAGTTTTCTAGGCAGTGGAAAATGACCCCATATGGAAAGCATCTCTATGCAAAGACAAAAGAGAAACAAAAGGGTGAAGATGTATGTACATATAAATTAATACTGACTGTAAAAATAATATCTCTGATGTTTAAAGTGCACATTGAATTAAGAGACTAAAAAACAGTAGCAGAGAAGTTGAAAGATAAGTAAGAGAAAATAAACCATTCTAAAATTTTTACCTTATGTAGAATGAGGTAAAGGGAAAACAAAGTTTTTTTCAGTAAGGCATAAATAGGCCTTGTAATTTACAGAATAATCACTAAAAATAATAATTAAAAGCCCCCAACAAGTTAATATAGGGAAAAAAATGAAAGAAAAATATATAATTAATTTGAAAGAAAGGAATAAAGAAAAGATTGGGCTAAAAGAAAACAAATAGTAAAATGATAGAAATAAGCTCAAATACTTACTGATGATTACATTAAAAGTAAACAGAATAAAAACAAAAATAGAAAACAATCAAAGTAAAAGACAGAGAATGGCTGCATAAAAAGAGTAACTATATGTTGCTTATACAACAGACACTAAGTATAGTGATACATAGATTGAAAGTAAAAGGATGTAAAGAACATACCCTACAAACATTATATTTTCTAAAGTTATATTAATATCAGACAAAGCAGACTTTAAAGTGATAAATATCACTAGAGATAAAGAAAAGCATTTAATCATTTGAATAAGTTTAAAAGAAAGAAATGATTCTAAATTCATATACACTTAATAATAAAGCCTCAAAACACATAAAGAAAAACACTTAGAGAAATGAAAGGATATACAGACAAATAGAGGAAGATTTTAATGGAAATTCTTAACTGATAAAATAAGCAGCAGGCAAAAATTAGTAGAGACACTGATAATTAGGCAACATAATTAATATACCTAACTTAATGGAAACATATAAAACACTGCACAGTATAATTGCAGAATACAGTGGATATGGAACATCAATAAAAACAGACCATATAGTGGACCACAAAATAATTCTCAACAAATTATATAATACTGGAGCCATGTAGAGTATATTCTTGATACCAAATGCTATCAAAGTAGAACTAAATAATAAGAGATAACTATAATATTTCAAAATATTTCAAAAGTAAGCAACATGCTTCTAAATATTCCATGATTCAAAAAGGAAATCACAATGATAATTTAAAATATTTTAAAAATCAAAAGCAGCAAAAGAAAAAGGCTTATCACATACAACAGATACTAAATAAAATTAATAGTGTGTTTCTCACCAGAAAACCAGAGAGACCAGAAGGCAGGGGAATGACATTTCAAAGATTTGAAGGAAAACAAAAAAAACCTTTTAATCAACTATTGTATATCCAGGAAAACAATTTTTTGAAAATTAAGAAAAAAAGAAATGAAGACATTCCCAGATAAATAAAAATAGAGAGAATTTGTTGCTAGCATCCTTGCTCTCTATGAAATACTATAAGTTCTTCAAGCTGAAATGAAAGGAACTAGACAGTAACTGGAATGCACATGAAAAAATAAACAGCAACAGTAAAGGTATCAATATATGTAAGTACATAATAAAAGATAATACATTTTGTTTGTAACCCCCATTTTTTTCTTTTAACTGATTTAAAAGACAACTGCATAAATCAAAAATGAGACATCTAAGTTGATGAGTACACAGTGTCTAAAGAGATGTAATTCATGACAATAACAGCA
This sequence comes from Phoca vitulina, assembly GCF_004348235.1. Taxonomy (NCBI): domain Eukaryota; kingdom Metazoa; phylum Chordata; class Mammalia; order Carnivora; family Phocidae; genus Phoca; species Phoca vitulina. The sequence goes on from NW_022589734.1 coordinate 18,704,492, forward strand.
TTAAAAAAAGGGAAAGGGAGTTTTATAGAAGCGAAGTTTATATATACTATTAAAATTGAATTGGTATTAATCCAAACTACGCTGTTTTAATTTAAGATGTTAATGGTAATCCCCAGGGCACCACTAAGAAAACAGTTTAAAAATTATATATTTTAAAAAATATATAAGGGAATACAAATGAAGGAAAAAAATTAAAAATTTTGTACTTCGAAGGACACCATCAACAAGGCAAAAAGATGAAACTGGGATAAAATATTTGTAAATCATATATCTGATCAGGGTCTAATATCTAGAATATATAAACAAATCTTAGAACTCAATAAAAAGACAATTTTAAAAATGGACAAAGGATGTGAATAGTTTTACAAGTAAGATATACAGATGGCCACTGAAAAATACTAAATATCATTAGTTATACAGAAATGCAAATCAGAGCCAAAATGCACCACCACTCCACGTGCACTGGGATGGTTATAATTTTAAACAAACAAAGCACAAATGTAGTGATGATGGGAAGTTATTAGAGCCTTCAGGTATTGCTGGTAGGAAGGTAAAGTGATGTAGCCACTGTAAAAAGTGATTTGTCAGCTCCTTAAAAAATTAATCACGGAGTGACCATGTGACCCAGAAGTTCCAATCGTAGGTATGCCCCCATAAGAATTGAAAACAGATGTTCACAGAAAACCTTATACATCATGTTCGTAGCAGAATTACCCATAATAGCCCCAAATGGAAACAACCCAAATGTGTATCAACTGATGAATGGAGTGACAAAATGTATAGTCATGTAATGGAATATTACTTAGCCCTACAAGGAACAGAGTACTGACACATGCTATGGCATGGATAGACCTCGAAAACGTGCTAAGTGAAAGAACTTGACCCTCAAAACCACACATTGTATGATTTCGTTTATTTGAAATGTCCAGTTTGTGCCCGTTGCACCAAAGTAATCACTCAGTGCACACCCTTTCATGCTCAGAATTGTCCCCATGTGAATGATAAACCACAAGATCATCCTATCCTTGAATGCAATGTGTGGTAGAGTATAAAACATGTCTGACTGACCTGAGGGAGAAGAGTAGCAAAGTTGATGGGACCAAAGACTAGGCCAAAAACAACCAAAAGAAGAGCAAGACATTAATAATGATAATAATAATAATAATAATAACAACAATAACCAAGTATTGTGGGAACTCTCTTCATTTATAGGGGATAATTGTACATGTGATGATCATGGCTTAGGAAATATCAGGGGTGAAATTTTCCAAATAATATTAACGTATTCAAAAAGTAGAAAATGCATTTTATATCCATTTTATATCAGTGTTTTAAAATAGCCCAAACTGTTTTTGTTTAGGTTGATTACTACTCTTCCAGAATCATTCTGTCTGGTGTTCTTTGTTATTTATCATTAAGCACATTCAAGAGACTTTCTTTGTATGAATATTTCATTTCTAAAAATACATTATTGACAAGATCATTTGTGGGGATCTTGTATATTTCTCTGTGCTCTTTCAGGGATTCTAGAAAATAAAACACAACATTTCTTCCCTTTCCTATTTCAACAGCTTCCCATATCCAGAAATGCACTATTCATTTTAAGTAAAATATGAATAACTTTCTTAATTCTACATTACTAAAACAAAACAATTTGGATGTACTTTCATGAGTGAAACTGCTCATATGTCTGAAGTGTCCAATTTCATCTGAGAAAATTAACAAAAATGAAAATTTCTTGTGTTGCATATTTAAAATTTTGATGGCAATCTAAAATTATCATTTGCATTAATGTATTCCAAAATATGAATTATTAAATAAATCACATTGCTATAACAAAAGGCAATCTGAAGTATCTGCTTTAGCCTCAAGCATTTTGAATCTTATTTTTTTAGCCTATTTTGAACACTACTAAACATGGGAAGGAAATTTTTCTAATTGGAACAATGTATACTTTATGTTTATATATTTTTTTAAAAAGCTACATTTTCACTCTTTCCCATGTGATCAACATTAGAAAAATATAATTCAGAAAATCCAGGATCTTTAGTATGTATGGAATCTTCTCTGTAGTATTCCCTGATTTTAGAACCCGATATTGCAAAGAGCACTTCCCCCAGTCAGTGTTTAAAGCTATCTGCAACATTCTTGGTGGTCACAGGAGAGGGTCTGGCCCCAGGTAAAACTGAGTTACACTGCTCAGTGGTGGCATGTTTGCCAGAGATCTCCCAGGAAAGGTGTCTGGAATCATTCTAGAAATATCCAGGAGCCTCTCCTCATCGCTCCCAGTCACCTAACTAGATAGAAAGACCAACTTCTTTCCCTCAGGAGACAGAGAATTAATAAGAAGCATCTCTGATATCAAATTTCCTTAAAGCAAGGGGGGAAAAAAAAGAACAGAAGGCCATTGTGTCAACTATTCCCAAGATGAGCTATATGGGAAAGGTGAAAAGAGAGCACATGAAAAAAAGGATTGAGTGTCTTTGCATTACATTCAGAATGAATTAGTCTAAAAACAAGCCTGTAATGAAGGAGAACAACAGAGTTGGAGGACCGACACTACTCAAGTTTAAGACTTATTAGAAAGTCTTGGATTAGTGAGAGAATAGACAAATAGATCACTGGAAAAGAATAGAAAGTCCAGAACTAAACCCCATAAAAAAAGTAAAATAAAATAGGAATAAAATAAAATAAAGAATAGAATAAAATAAAATAAGGAATCTAGACATAGATCTTATACCATTCACAAAAATTAATGAATCATAGACCTAAGTGTAAAGTGCAAAATCATAAATCTCCTGGAAGTTTATATAGGAGAAAACCCAGATGACTTTTTTGAGTTTGGTAATGACGTTTTAGGTACAACCTCAAAGGCATGATCTATGAAAGAAATAATTGGGAAATTGGACTTTATAAAATTCTGCCCCAGGAAAGACACCATCAGGAAAATGAGAAGACAAGCTACAAACAGGAAGAAAATATTTTTAAAAGATATCTCTGATAAAGGACTCTTATCCAAAATATACACAGAACTCTTAAAACTCTACTACAAAAAAACCACACAACCCAATTAAAAAGGGAGCAAAATCTGAACAGACACACCAGAAAAGATATACAGATGGCAAATAAGCATATGAAAAGATGCTTCACATCGTATGTCTTTGGTGAATTGCAAATTAAAACAAATTGCAACTACACACCAATTACAATGGTGAAAATCCAAAACACTGATAACATCAAATGCTGGCAAGGATGTAGGGCAACAGAAACTCTCATTTATTGCTAGTGAGAATGCAAAATGGTGTAGCCATTTTGGAAGACAGTTTGGCAGTTTCTTACAAAGCTCAACATACTCTTACCATATGATCCAGCGATTGTTGTCCTTGGTATTTACGCAAATGAGTTGAAAAATTATGCCCAGACAAAAACCTGCACACAGATGTTTATAGCAGCTTTATTCACAAGTCCCTAAACCTGGAAGCAACCAAGATATCCTTCCGTAGGTGAATGGATAAATATACGGTGGTACATGCAGATTATATCTATTATAACTAAAGAGAAATGAACTACCAAGCCATGAAAAGACATGCAGGAAACTTGAATGTATATTTAAGTAAAGAATATAAAAGAAGCCAATCTGAAAAGCTACAGAGTAGATGACTCTAACTATATGACATTCTGGAAGAGGCAAAGTTGTACAGGACAAAGATCAGTGGTGGGGGGGAGGTAGGGATGAATAGGCAGAACACAGAGGATTTTTAGGGAAGTGAAACTACTCGGTCTGGTGTTATAGTGGTAAATACATGTCGTTATGCATCTGTCAAAGCCCATAGAATGTACAACAGGACAAATGAACTCTAATGTAAACTATGGAGTGACGATGATGTCTCAGTGTAGGCTCACGGACTTTAACAAACGTACCACTGTGCCGTGGTGTATGCGTAACTGGGGAGGCTGTGGGAGAGGTGGGTCAGGGAGCATCTGGGAACTCTGTGTACTTGGTACCCAGTTTTGTCATGAAACTAGAACTGTTCTACAAAATAAAATCTATTAAAAAATAGTCTCTAATTTGTCCTCTCCATTTAGCTTCACCTAGCAAAAAAAAAAACAACGTACCGAAGAAATGATGTGACATGCTATTGTCGTCTGCCACCAATTTTCAGACAGCCTGTCAGTCCGAGTCAGCAACACTGCTATCCGTGCTGGGCTCAGTAAACTCGCATCTGAAACCGCACTGACTCCTCTCATAGCCCTGCTGTCCCGCCTCTGCGTTTGTATTTGTGGGTTTCATTTTCATCCTTTCCTAAGCCTTGTTCTGGAGAACTTCTGGTTTATTCTGGTCTGTAGCTTTTATTCACCTTCTAAAGTGGCCCTAAGGCAGAAATCAATAGGAAGACATAAACAAACAAAAATATGGAGAGAACTTCTTAGAATTATGTTTTCTGACATACATTTCAGAAACATGGCATTGTGCCATATCCTAGATGATAAAGTTGCTCCCCACGGGGGATGGTTTAACAATTCTGATATTGTTATACATGTCTCCTGGAACTGAACAATGAAGTAAATGGATGGCAGATGGTGGGAGCCAGGTTTCTCACTGTTGGAGTGGGAGTTTATAGATAAGCAAGGGGAGGAGGCTAGAATGATCCATGTGGTGATGGATTAAAGTTGGAGACATCAGTATGAACTCATCTTTAGCTTACTCTAGACATAGATGGCTACATATAGAAATATTTATAGATATGTGTACAAACAGGGGTTAGTGTGCAGACATATATTTCCTTGCTCCGTCAGCTTTGAGGCAAAGCAGTAACAATGAGCACAGCTGGTGCCCAGATCCTGGTTTCTAGTACTATTCTCCAATAAAAGGAACCAGAGCTCCTTCAGAAAACGCTTATTTCTAGGACTAGGGACAGAAATATACAAGATGAGAAGACGAGCCCGGAGCATCCATAGCGCCAGAAAGTAAAGTAGTGCTAAAAGCAAAACAAGGAAACAAAATCACACAACAATGATTTGCCAAAGGGATGTAGGAGCCAATGCAAAGAGACCTCAGTGACTAAAGCTGGAACACTTTGTGCAACAAGGTAAATAAATAGCATGGGGTTAAAAAAACAAAGTATAAGATAAATACCCACAAGTCAATATTGTTATAAATAAATGATTCAATAAATAAAGAAATGGAGAAGAAGAGACAAATTTCCCATGCAGAAGAATTCCAAATAAATTATTTAAATAATCCATCCTAAATCAGGCTGTGCATAGCTCCCTAGTGGGGAAAGGGTAGTCACTTTCTTCCAAAGAGCAGAGAATGGGAAGAGAGAGAAAACTTTACAGTGGAAAAACCTGACAAACACTACATGAGCTATGTGATCAAGGTCAACATTGACAGTGATAAATCATGTTGATCGTTATGTGCACTTGGTATGATGTGTTGCAAATCACTTTTTACCTCTGTGGTCTTCCTCCCCAGAAACCATAACCCCAGGCTAAGCATGAGAAAGACATCAGCCAATTCCTGGTTGAGGGATATTCTATAACATAACTGAGCCGTCTCCTCAAAACCATCAAGGTCATCCAAAACAAGATAAGTCTAAGAACCTACCACAACCAGGAGGAACCTAACGAGACAACGAATGGTAACATGATTTTTGAATGGAATCTTGGAACAGAAAAAAGGACATTAGGCAAAAACCAAGAAATCTGAATAAAGTATGGGCTTTAGTTAATAATAATGTATCAATATGGGTTCATTAATGTAAAAAAAAAATTACACCATCCCAGTGTAAGATGTTAATAAGAGAAGAAATTGCATGTGGGGTTATATGGGAACTTTCTGTACTATCCTCACAATTTTTCTGTATGCATAAAACTATTCTAAAATTTAAAAGTGTTATTAAAAATGTGGTATTTTGTTGCACTAGGAAAAATGGTATATAAGAAGTGTGTTAATGTATCTTTCTAATATACAGGTTTCTTCCGCTATTAGATGGTAATGTGTTCCTATGAAATCTTTCATAAGCCAAAATGGCCTAAAGTGAAGAGTATCCCACTGCTTTCCAAAAGTTCACATTGCACCACTTTGCCTTTATGATAAAGACCTACCTTAGTACCTGTTTTCACTAACCGAAAGAAACCTGAAGATTTTCACTTTTATGAACAAAAGCCATTACCGTACTAAAGTAGGTCTTTTGTAAAAGCAAAGTGGTGCAATATGAGCTTTCAGAAATCCGGGGGGAGGGGGGCGGGATTCTGGTAGTTGCATAAAGATAAGCATACTTTGGGACTTGGAAGTGATATTTGGGGCACCTGGGTGGCTCAGTTGGTTAAGCATCTGCCTTCAGCTCAGGTCATGATCCTGGGGCCCTGGGATGGAGTCCCACATTGGGCTCCCTGCTCAGTGGGGAGTCTATTTCTCCCTCTGCCCCTACCCCCGCTCATGCATGCACTCTCTCTCTTCACTCTCTCTCAAATAAATAAATAAAATCTTTTAAAAAAATGAAATGATATTTACAATAGAATGGTCTTACACAGAGCATGCCTACAAGAAAATGGTTGCGAATGGCTACTTGGCAAATAAAGAAACTTTTGTATTTGAGATTATTTAGGACATATCACAACAGAAATCTTAGAAATGGAGACAGGTTCTCAAGACACCTGAGCACAAACAATCGATAAAGCATTCTAAGTACAAACCTTGGGCTTCCCCATGTTGAAGAAACTTTCTTGGAAAAAAGAACTATGCTTAAAACGCCTCTGTGCAGGATGAATGAAAATCAGTTTGCCCATATCACGGAGCAGATTTTCACCAAATACTAATGATGATAGTGATAGCTCAGAAGAGGGGGCAAGCCAAGTTGAGATTCTTGGAAAATATCAAGCAATAGATGCCAAAACCCACCCAGGATCAGGTGAGGAGGCAGAGGAAGAGCACAGTTTTGCAGCAAGAAGCATGACTAAAATGTGTTAGAGCAGAAGATCTGAGATGGGGAAGACCAGTATCTGGGGATCCGGGCGGGGGGCGGAAAGTTGCCGGAGTTCCAGAAGTCACCTGAAGTTAAGAACTCAGCGTCATGAGTTCCAGACCTGGGCCCATTATCTGTTTCCATCCCTTGCCAGCTATGTGACTTTAGGTAACTTCTAGCAGCTCTCCTAAGCCTTTATTTCATCGTCTGGAAAATGGAAATCGTAAGGGCGTTTCTTTTATTAGGTTGTTGTGAGTGTTATATCACATATAGTTTTAAATGCTTAGAATAGTGCTTGGCTCATATTTAATAAAAGACAGCTGCAATTGTTATAATATGTTATTTAGTCATATCCTTTTAAGGGATGCTTGCAGGGCCAACAGTATAGGAGAGTAGTACCTAAGACCATGGCTGGCCCAAACTAGGGAAAAGATAAATGTTAGTTTCTAGATGCCTCTTCCCAAAATGATGAAGACTTGGGCCATGTGATTTGCAGATTGGGCTCTCAGTCCATTCACTTTCACTGATGTCTGTTCCTGATGATCTACGTGGTATTTGCATGTTCTTTAGGGCATTGTTCATTTCCTCTCTCCATTAATTTTTCTTTTTTTTCTCTGCATTCATATATAAGTGTAGCACTACTCATCACAGGTAACTAGTGACTAAATTTTTAACTTTTAAACCCACAATCAGCAGTCAAAGTCTCTACTTAATGCTACAATCTATTCCTTTTCCACAGAATCAGCTCGACTAAAAAGCATTTGAAGAGCAATACACACACGGGTATCATGTGCTTGTAAGCGTCCTGGACAATGGTTATTTAATTTTTTCCTTAGGGAAAGAAATCATAGGAGCCAGTAAAATTCTTCATTGTTGTTTTTCAAATTCTGCTTCTAGGTGTGATGTGTCCTGAAGAGATAATAAAACAAGAACATGATGATTCTCCGCAATGCTCTCACTCTCTGGGGCAGAGGATCAGAGTGATACATTTTAAACTTATAGAGCTGAAGTCCAAAGATTTGGGTCTGGTCCTGACTTTAGTAGCTATGTATCCTAGTCTGGGTTTGCCTGGAAGCAGATATGAGATCATGTCGTATGTGAGGTGGTTGAGGTAATGTATTGGACAATGTGATGGCAAAGAGAAGTGTTCAGGGCAGAGGGAATGAAATAGGAAAGAGGAAAAGCCAATCCGAGGATGCATTTCCATGTTGGCTGCCAGAAAGAGTGACTAGAATCTCATCCTACTAGACCTTCTCGGGAGCATTAAGAGATAGGTCTCAAACTGTCCAGCCAAGTACAGAAGAGTGAAGCCTTTAGCCACGGGCACCTGGTACCCTATGTGTTCTTCCCCCTGCCCTTCTGGCTTGCACACATGTGAGTGCTGAATGGGTTCCCATGAGGTATTTCATCCCTTGGCATCAGAGAAGTCCCAGGACAGGAAATGTGAAAGGTATTCTCTGGGCCTAGGTAGAGCTTTGCCTGTTGTTCCCGCATAAATCTGAACAAAGCCAACATGGAAGTGGTCACTGAGGCAATGGGAGAACTGAGGGGTTAAGGGCAAGTCTTTTAATCACCGAAGGAGGGAACTTCACTATTTCTCAAATTACAAATCTGTCTGGACAAAAATTTGCAAGAGTTCTGAGAAATACAGATTTGATGTTTTGAGATAAGAGTGTCATTGTCTGTTGATAATAACTAAATCATTCAGTCAATTGCAAGCAATAAATGCTAATTTATTTTTTAATGAAGTTTTTTCTTTTATTTATTTATTATTAGGTTATGTTAGTCACCCTACAGTACATCATTAGTTTTTGATGTAGTGTTCCATGATTCATTGTTTGCATATAACACCCAGTGCTCCATGCAGTATGTGCCCTCTTTAATACCCACCACTGGGCTAACTCATCCCCCCACCCCCCCCACCCCTCTGAAACCCTCAGTTTGTTTCCCATAGTCCATAGTTTCTCATGGTTCTTCTCCCCCTCTGATTTTCCCCCCTTCATTTTTCCCTTCCTTCTCCTAATTTCCTCCATGCTATTCCTTATGTTCCACAAATAAGTGAAACCATATGATAATTGACTTTCTCTGCTTGACTTATTTCACTTAGCATAATCTCCTCCAGTCCCATCCATGTTGATGTAAAAGTTGGGTATTCATCCTTTCTGATGGCCGAGTAATATTCTATTGTATATATGGACCACATCTTCTTTATCCATTTGTCTGTTGAAGGGCATCTCGGCTCTTTCCACAGTCTGGATATTGTGGACATTGCTGCTATGAACACTGGGGTGCATGTGGCCCTTCTTTTCACTACATCTGTATCTTTGGGGTAAATGCTTAGTAGTGCAATTGCTGGGTCATAGGGGAGCTCTATTTTTAACTTTTTGAGGCAACTCCACACTTTTTTTTTTTAAAGAGAGATTGAGAGAAGGGAGGGGCAGTGGGAGAGGGAGAGAGAGAATCTTAAGCAAGCTCCATGCCCAGTTCAAAGCCCTATGTAGGGCTTGATCTCCAACCCTAAGATCATGACCTGAGCTGAAATCAAGAGTCGGACACTTAACCTACAGAGCCAGACAGGCACCACTATAAATGCTAATTGATTAAGCTTTTCCTTTCTGTAAGACACTGTAATAGGTACTTAGTTAAAAATAAAACAAACAAGGATCCTGTCTTCCTGGAGCTTGATGCTTGCTATAAAGTAGGTATCAGGTGCTGTCATCATATTCACACTCAAAAGGTAACTATGTGAGGAGATGATATGTTCATTAGCTTGACTGTAATAATCATTTCACCATGTATATAAAATCATTGTGTTTACATCCTAAATATATACAATTTTTATTTAAAAACAAAATTTTAAAAATTCAGTATTGTATAAAAGAGGCACAAAGAGAATATTGCAAGAATTTAGAAGTAAAAGAGGTCACTCATATCTAAGGGACTCATGGAAGGTTTCATGGTAGAGGGAGCATTTTGAGTTATGCTTCTGTCAAAGTAGGCTGAATTTAGCTTTATGGAGACTGGTGGGTAGGGCCTGCTAAGGATCATATCGAGATAGGAAAGAGGCTGAAATAGAGACAAGTCACTTGGTCCAGAACCACAGAGCTTTTGAGTGGATGGATCCACTTGTTTAATGTGAGTAGATTCATTTATTTGTTAGTTAATTCAACAAACATTTTTTTTTTTAAATTTTCCCATGGACATGGACTGGGAATATAACTGTAAATAACTTTTCTATTTTCTTTGTTCTTGTGGACTTTATAAATCTAAGGGAAGATAAGAAAGTAAACTAATCTTTAAAATAAAGTGTGATGCATAGTAGGAAGAAGGGATAGTTTCTGTGAAAGCTCAGAGCAGGGCTCTGTGGACTCCAAGAAGGACTCCCAGAGGAGATGTCATGCCAAGTAGGACCTGAATAATGATGTAGTCTCATCAATGGATCCTGGATACCAGGCTGAGAAATTAGAACAGCATAGAGTAAGTTACATTATTTGCACTGAAATTTGAACAAGTAAGTGATATGATCTGGACTGTTCTTTAAGAAGTTTGATCCTGGGTCACTTCGCTGGCTCAGTCAGTGAAGCATGCAGCTCTTGATCTTAGGGTCTAGAATTCAAGCCCTACGTTGGGCATAGAGCTTATTTGAAAAAGAAAGAAGAAGAAGAAGAAGAAGAAGAAGAAGAAGAAGAAGAAGAAGAAGGAGAAGAAGAAGAAGAAGGAGAAGAAGAAGAAGAAGGAGGAGGAGGAGGAGAGGAAGAAGAAGAGGAAGAGGAAGAAGACGACGACGAAGAAGAAGCAGCAGCAAAAGTTTGATCTTGCTGCTACACAGGATGAATATAAGAGAAAAACAAAGACTGGGGGAACCAATTGACATACTTCAGGTGAGAAGGAGTGAATCTGAACAAGTTTTCTAGGAAAATTTAGAGAAATCGTAGAGCTGAGATGTGTTGAAAAATGGACCTGAGAGGATTTGTCAACTGATTTTATTTTAGATCGTCACCTAGGTAACTTGTATCATTTGCAAAGAGGAAATTCAAGGAAGAAGACTTGCTTGAAATAGAGAGGGCACAGGTAGGTGTGTGTGCTTTAGAAAGAAAGAGAGCTAGTGAGACCAGCTCTGGATGAACTGAATTTGAGATGCATGAAAGATATATTGATAAGGAGTTTTAGATAGATAAAGTTTTATAGTTTTGGGAGAGCATGCCAGAGCTGGAAATAAAGATTTGGAAGTCTTGTACCACACTGAAATATTAATTGCAGCTGAGATTGTCAAATGACACCAGATATAGAGAAAAACAAGAAAAGGCAAGCCAATAGTGAGACCCAGGAGACAGAGGTGTTGTTGGGAGGGGGTAGGAGAGAAGGTGGAAGAGCCAAAGGAGATGCAGGTAAAGACAAGGAGGAAGAAAGTGCCAGAAAGTCATTAGAGTAAAGTTTCAGGAAAACAGAGGATGGGTTCACAGTATGAGATGTGGCCAGAGGTTCTGATATTAGAGTCCTGCTCAAAAGATATGCTACTAGTCTACGCATATTACCTCGGGGCAAACAGTGTGTGAAGAGAAAAGAGCTAGAAGTGATACTGCTTTACTTGATATTTCCCCCAAAGTCAGCTTCCTGTGTATTGGGATACTTAATATTTTAAGCCAAGTGCTATGAGCACATTTTCACCAAAGCCAAGACTTTATAAATCGAACAAGCCATTTGAAATTGGTCATTTGGGTGCAAAGATTTTGTAATTCTGCCTTAGTTTCTTTATATTGAACAATTCATTTTAAAGGCAACTTAAGCTAGAAAGGCAATAAATAACTTAAAAGCAAAATGTTCTTGATTAAAAAAAAAAAAAAGCTTATGACAGCACAAAATGAAACCAAGAGTAAGGTGTTCAAAACTAGGTAAAGGCAAACAGGTATTCATCTCCAGCAGATAAGAGAAAGTTGTCTACCTGGGGGTAATGGTCACTCATTTGTAAATTTTTTACTGAAATCTGGGATGAGTTGACATATATTAATACCAAGTGGTTCCAGATTCATCATTTCATCTCTCAGGCAGGGGTATCTATCAGGTCACCTCCCTTTTTTTTTTTTAAGATTTATTTATTTATTTAAGAGAGAGAGGGAGTGAGGGGCAGAGGGAGAGAATATTCAAGCCGACTCCCCACTGCAGCTCCCTTCTTAAGTAGTAGGGTCATGTATCCCAATTTGCCCCCACTGTCCCAGAGTAAGTATGAACATCACCTCCTTTCACTTTCATATATGTTCCAGAGTGGATGTTAAATTATATGTTCATTCTACTCCTAGAACCCTCGCACACTCAGCAGAAAACACTAGAAATTTGAGGACTTGGATACTCAGATGGACTAAAATTTGAATTCAAATTCTATCTTTTTTTTTAAGATTTTATTTATTTATTTTGAGAGAGAGAACACGAGCAGGGGGAGGGGAAGAGGCAGAGGGAGAGAGAGAGAGAATCTCAAGGAGGCTCCCCGCTGAGCCCAGAGCCCTACGAGGGGCTTGATCCACGACCCCCGAGATCTTAACTTGAGCTGAAACCAAGAGTCAGATGCTCAACCAGCTGAGCCACCCAACTGCCCCAGATTCCATCATTTTTTAACTTAGTTTGGCGAGATTTGCTCTTGAGCAAGTTTTAATCTCTCTGAGCCTCAGTTTCCTCAAATGATAAATGAGAATAGCAATAGAACTTCCTCAATAGGGTTATCATAATAAAGTGATGTCTATTAAGAGTTGAAGCACTTTGCCTGGAACATACAGAAACACTCAACAAATGTTACCAGTTGTTAGTATCATTATGATTACTGTCATCCCCACCTTGAGCACTTCCCCAGATGGGGGTTTATTTGAAGCTGTGATTTTTTTACAGTCATGACCTCTTCAAGTTCCAAGGGGAGTGCCCCTTTGCCTGTGCCAAGACTCCACTGCATAAGGAGTACCCTTACAAAATCTTTCCACCATGTGGCTTCATCCCCATATCAAGCTCACTATCTGCTCATTAGTAATCGGCAGTAGCTCCTGAAGCAATCTGCAGGGAGGACAGAAATGGAAGGAACAATTATAAACCTGCTCAACAAATTACTTAACCAGGATTCTGAGTTCACGCCGTGATACATTTATGTCATTTCCCCATCTTCACGTGTGTTGTTACCTAACAATATGAATCCTGTGAGAATAAAGTCTTTATCTTACAGTCCTGGAATTCTGTCCTAGGACCCGAAATATGAGTCTTCTAATCCTCTGCTTGCTGCCACGTGAGTGGACCAATATCGCTGTGGGCATCTGAAATCTGAACCAAATTATCCTGGAGCTTTGCACTGCCTCAAAAATCAGAAAACATGCAAAATATTCTTTTGCCCAACATAGATTCTGCTATGCATTTAAGGCACATCTGTGTCTCAAAAATTGGATGACACACATAATACAATAATATTAACGCTACTTTTTGCCTTGATAAACCTTTTTATACAGAGGGTCTTAGTACCAGGTCTTGTTTGGTCGATCAAAGATTTAGATCCCAAGAGTCTCACTTAATGAAAGTAGGCATTCCTTTCTGCATCGCTAGTTGCCAGTGATTTTAGAACTGATTTTAAGAACCATAGAATTGCCGGGCGCCTGGGTGGCTCAGTTGGTTAAGCAACTGCCTTCGGCTCAGGTCATGATCCTGGAGTCCCTGGATCGAGTCCCGCATCGGGCTCCCTGCTCGGCAGGGAGTCTGCTTCTCCCTCTGACCCTCCCCCCTCTCATGTACTCGCTCTCTCTCATTCTCTCTCTCTCAAATAAATAAATAAAATCTTTAAAAATAAAAAAATAAAAAAAAAAAAAAAAAAAAAAAAGAACCATAGAATTGCCTGATAGCCTCAGACATCATTGAGTGTATTTTTAAGCCCTCTACATTTCTGCTCTGAATTTCTCTCATATCCCATCTGCGTGGATGATGTTGATGTTTGTGGACGTTCCTGATTGCCTATGAGAAAGGGAGCGAGTGAACCTTGGGATGTTCCTTTCTTTTCGTATTAACTCTGTTCCTGTTTGCTTTCAGCCCTGGGGCAGGTGGGGGGCACCGCGTGAGCTCCCGGGTTCCGCTGATACCCACAGGAGGCGGCAAGTCTTCCAGCAGATACAGATTTCCATTGCACCTTCCAGAAGTCTTAGCTCAGCACTCTGTCCCCTTCTTCTTGCAAATAAGGGATGTACCAGGCAAGAAGCAGACCACAGCAAAAAGGAAAAATCCCTCTTAAAATCTAGACTCTAGATGTGTTCCCCAGACGATATATTATTCATTGTTCAAGAGACGACAGCAGCTCAGGGATCTGAATGGAAATCTCATCTTCTGATTGCCTAATGCACACTCACTGCAAAGAGTGCATTATTTTTCCCAAATCTTCCGAAGCAGTGCAGGGAAGGGGACAAGACCCCATTCTTTCACCAAGAGGGACCTAAGAACGAATTCTATGCTTGCCACTGACAAACTGGATCACTTCAGATATGTACCTGAACTTCCCGATTTTTAAAATCGTGATCACGATAGGGGCTTCTGCCGAAGACAGCAATGAATGAGATGAGCCAAGCCCCGAGTCCAGCGCCCTGCCCGTGAGCGTTGGGTCAGTGCTGGCCTTTTCAATACGTGAAGCGACCTCACATTCCGTATCACATCAGGCCAGGCTCAGCTGAGACTACGGTCCAAGCCTCTGCAAGGCTCTGCTGGGGGGGAACATCACCGCCCCAAAGACAGCGAGCAAGTGCAGAAAGAGCTGATGATAAGCTCCTGAACTGGAAACAAAGGGGTGAAAAGAATGCATTTATGAACCCACGAGCTTTCAAAAACCTCTCAACACATCTATGGGACTTTATTTGGAGCCAGCCCCATCTGTTTGCCGGATGTCTCTGACAGAAATGTGTCCATGAATTTGGACCTTCCTTTTTTTCCCCCCCTCAGCTGTGCCGTGCGGCCAGATGTTCTTGTGTTTCAAAAGCATCCACATCCATCAACCTCTTTGCCGGGCTGCATCATTCATGCTTGTGTGACTTCATTTCTCCAGCAGCGGACTAGTGGGCTTGTTTATCCACCTTATTTTCCCCCCTGATTTTTTTTTTTTCTCATGTTGCTTCAAATTCAATTAAAAGCCAGCAGTGTCACTAATTAACCAAGGGTGGCACATTTGTAAACCTGGATTTGCTGGGTTGCCAGTTGAGAGGAATTCCTCGGCACTCTTTGCCAAAACCGTGTTTAGCAGTCACCATTGGTGTCTTGGCAAGGCTGCTTGGGTGTTGTCAGAACATAATGTAGCTGTGTAAAAGATGTCCTTTGGAGATGGGGGCTGACTTGCGTTGTTCCCAGACTTAAATATGCTGTGAACTAATTAACACCAGCGTGAGAGTAAACACTCAAATATCGTTACCTTGCGAATAACAAGACACAAATTTCTGCGCATGGGTTTCTGTCTCCTAAAAAGAGACTGATGAGCGTTGTTATCACAGGAAGGGAAAATATTGAGGAAGTAAAGCCTTGGCATCTGCTAACAGGCAGTCTCTCATCCCAGCTTCTAACAAGCTTGCAAATGCCAGGGTAGAGCCGTATTATCAGCAACGTGTGTTAGAAATATTTGGCCAGAGGAGAGGTAACTGTGGGTTCGGGGGCAAGTGTGCCATCAGCGGAGGGTCAACGGAGGGGTAGTTTGAATTCGTGCTGGAAAGAACTCGTTGCTTGCTTCCCCCGCCCCCTTCCCATCTGCCTAAAATCTCGGTTGGTATCAGAGTCGCTTGAACCCAGGGACTCCTGACCTACGATGACTTTATTGCTTACGGACACCCTGAGGTCGACACCCTCTTGGCTGTGCAGTAAAGAAAAGAGTGCCTGCTTCCTCTGCTCCTTGATCGGAAGTGACCCTGACATTGGGAATCTGAGATTCCACATGCCCAAAGGGAGCGAAGTTGGAGAGAACATAGACCAGCTACGTGGAAATGATGCTGAATTTATGCATTCCAGTGGAAATGTGAGTCAGTTTTTTTTTTTCCTTAAAAGCTTGCCTTTAATATAGGAACACAGACCCAAAAGTCACCGTTATACACATACTTGGTACCAGTACAGCCCAATAGAACTTTCTGGAATACTGGGAATGTTTTCTGCCTAATATGGTAGCCTCTGGGCACATTGTGGCTGTTGAGCACTTTGAAGTGATCCTCGGAAGACTGAGAAACTGAATATGTAATTGATTATTTTATCTATTGTATTAATGAATGATTAAATTAAATGTGAAGATAAATTAAATGAATGGGGGATGGCCAATTCTCGTATCTGTTCCTGTGTTCTATCTACTGTAAAAGTTTTGGCTGGAGTTTATGAAGAAAATCTAACCATTCCTAGATATATACTCCAAAAGGGAAAAATATGCTCAAGAATCAAGATTTAATAAGATCAACATTTTTTTTTGCCTCATTGAAGACATTTTTAAGTGAAATTAGCTTAAGAAAAATACGTGGTGCCATTGCTAAGATTCAAGCAATTTTATCCACTGCTGCTTTTGTACCAATAGTATAAATGTCCATGCCATGAGTCAAAATAAATAAAATCTAAGCATTATTTCATAAATAGTTTAGACATTTCAACTCCCTGAAATGGTATTGGGGTCCTCTAGATTTCTACAGTCCACACTTTTTAGAGTGCTTTAGAATCTCTGTCTTCCCCACACTGCACACCCCTCCCCTCCACTGAATCACACACACACACCACCTTTTATCCAACAGAAAAGCCCAGCTTTATTTTTAGAAGCCTTGGAACCAACCAATAATAAGGATTCCACCTTCTTCCCCAACACTTACATTATATTTTCCAGCAAACATAATTTCCACCTTAAGATGGATTCTGATGCCATTTGTAGGAATCGTTACATTCCTGGTTTCTCTCTCCCATACGAACAAACCTGTGAATTCTTCATTTACCTCTAAGCTCAGCATCTTCAACCTGTCTGCTAGGAAACTCCACCAGGCTACTTACCTCTAAACGATTATCTGTTTCTTTGACCCTCTGGTTATCTGTTTTCTGCCATTAGGCTGTGAGTTCCTTGCAAGAAAATAGCATTTACTTAAGAAATATTAACTGGATGAATGGATGTGTGCGTTAGGTGCTGGCTTGGCCCATCCACATCTCTTCCACCCTGATCTGCTTCTCTTCTCTTTTTCTGTATCACAGGATAATAGCCAGTTCTTAGAGTAAATAAATGCATGGCTTCAAGCCATTTGGGTACACGACTACCTGGTAATTATGAGTAGAATATGTCTAATCGGGATTTGTAATTAAAGAAAAGAGTCATGGCCTCGTTTAGCTTTCTAATACTTAGCGTAAGATTTAGCTGAAATGGGCTCTACCCATATCATATGGCAATGTGAATAATATGTTTTAAGAAATCGCCAGAAACTTTAGAAGGATTCTCCACAACTGGGATCTATTTATAATTTAAGAAAGCTTCAGATGTTCTCCCTGCACTGGATTTCATCGAGCTAAAACTTAGAGAGCCAAACATCGCAGACCCCACTCTTGGCAGAGGACCCACAGTCTCACATTATGTGGGGATTCAGCTTGCCATCTTTTAGTTACCAAGTTTATTTCTGGACTCGTTACTGACTGTCTAAATTCTTTAAGGCCCCACGGCAAAACGGTCTCCAAGGGATTGTAACACATTCTGAATTTGAGTTGCAAGGGAGGATGGAGACTGTTACTTTCGGCTGGAGCCCAGAACAACTGTACTAAAATAGTGTTACTTTCTCACATAAATGTATTTTCCTAACAATCACCATGAAGAAATTCCATAATATCTGATTGAGATGTGTTAAGCTATTGATATGAAAATCTAATATTCTAAAGGAAACACGGCATAGTAGTGTAAGAAAATAGAATAGAAATTAAAAGATCTCTCTTTTATTCTTGGTTTTGCCCTGTCTACAGTTCCCCCCACCCTTATCTGCAGGGGATATGTTCCAAGACCCCCAGTGGACCTGAAGCTGCAGATAGTTCCAAACCCTGTAGATACTATGTTTTTTCCTACACATTTATCCTTATGATAAAGTGTATACATTAGTCACAGTAAGAGATGAACAATAATAGCTCATAATAAAGTAGAACAGTTATAACAATTTACTGTAATAAAAGTTACTGCAGGTCTTAGCAACCTCAACATCATTTTTTTTTCTTTATTGAGAACATTTATCTTTTCACTTAACAGAAGCATATCCAAATGGCCAACATCACTGCTCTTGTTCTTTGGGGTTATTGTTAAGTAAAATAAGGGTTTCTTGAACATAAGCATTGTGATCCTGTGACAGTTGATCTGATAACTCAGCCAGCTACTCTCGCAAGGGGTGACAACAGATACAATGTAGAGACACCAGACAAAGGGATGATTCCTGTCCTGTTCAGGATACAGCCAAAGAGTGCGAGATACTCTTATGCTGCTCAGAACGCACAACTTAAAATTTATGAATTGTTTATTTCCAGAATTTTCCATTTAATATTTTCTGACTGTGGGTGACCATGACTAACTGAAATCATACAAAGTGAAACCACTAGTAAGGGTGACAACAGTAGTCATATGACCTTGGACAAATAATTGAATTTCTCTGGATTTCAGTCTCTTAACGTGACACAAATCACAACTCTCTTTTACATCTTTGGATTCTTTAAATCCATATAATCCTTTGCTTTCCTACCCTGAGGCACCAGCTCACACTCTTGTAGTTTTGCCTTTTACAAATATATATTAAAAATGAAACCAAATTTCATTTTGCTTGGAAACTACTTACTAATGGACAGATTACGAGATGCAAGAGGGAGTTTACAGTATATATGACTTCACTTCCAAGTATACTAAGCCAAGTGCAGGATTAGAAACCTGGGGTCAGAGACTCTTCATTTTCCACTCAATGGAATAACTTGTTTTGTCTAACCCCTCAGTAATATCTAGAGACAATGACATCTGTTTTACAAATACATAAAGATGAAAGTTACTTCTACGTTTTTTGGTTTGCCAGTAGCAATGATGATTTGCAAATAGAGATTCATAAAGTCATGTACTTGATTAAAATGTTACATGGCAGATGCAAGCTGTAACAGAGTACATTATTGTCTAAATTCTTTATTTAATTGAATGGAACACAATGAATGCCCATTCATCTTGGTTAAAGTATTTGGGCAAAGGTGCTTATATTCATGAACAGATCACAAAGCACTAGCACTGCTTCCTAATAACTTTATCATCATTGGGAAAGATACACCATACATCTCCCCCTAAACAGAATATGGTTTGAGCCTTGGTGTAACAATTCCATCTGCAGTGGGACTGTGTTTTGTGCCAAGAGTTTAACACACCTGTGCCTTTCTTCATGCCTTCATGATCACTGCGCCGTGTGATCAAACACTCATGGTGAGGGTGAGGGATGGGCCGTCATTAGTCTCAGACCATATGGTGATATACATTGCAGCGAGTCAGCATGCCGTGTTTGTTTGGTAAGACTTTGAGTAGAAAAGAGTGCTATGATTCCAAGTATGGAGCAAGTTCAGAGAAGATAGACTCCTGTCCAGGAAGCCATAGATCAAAAGAACTAGCTATTGTCTCTAAGAGATGGTAGAAACTGGTTTGTCAGTGAGCAAGGCTGGGTTGGTGGTGTGAGTTTCCTATTGGGGCTGCTCATTGCATTAAAAAAATGCAATTATAGCTATGGCAATTTTTAGAAATTAAATTTACATTTTCTTAAGAACCTTCTGTGAAATGTGTTTTACTAAATAGATATCAATTTTGTCCTCCTCCGACAACTCTTGTTTATTACTTGCTAAATTAGAGGACTATAGTTCCAGATTCACTTATCATGAGCAATTTGACGGATCACAGTAAATTTAACATGGTCCGGTTAATATCTACCCCCATCTCTGGAAACTGAAGTTTCTACAGATACACATTAAACTAGAGTGGAACCAACATCCTTCAGTTCAATGACCAGTGGCAACCCATTTAGTCACCCTGCACCCTTATCACCTCTTCAAAGAATCCTAGTTACAAGCTGTCATCCATTCTATTTCCTTAGGATTACCTTGAGTATGGGTTCTTCTCCTTCTCTCTCACTTTTTCAGGTTTATATTTCCTTACCTAGAAATTTTAAGATCACACTAAAATATGCCCCTACATGATTGTACTTCTATTTTCCTTTTTGGGATATTGCATTAAAGTGGCTCTGTCTTTAGATGTTGAAGACCAACAAGATAAGAGAAACAAGAAGGGAATGCAGGAGAAATCAAATTATTATTGTAGGGGATGCCTCTGAATGAATTCAACTTTGCCTAGTATTTAAACTGACTGAGGAGAGTATCACTTGGAAATTAAGGACAAGAGCTTTAAATCTGGCAATGATCAGAAATGAAAACTTTTCTGTAAAAACCTACACTTTTAGCTTGCTGGTGGCAGGATGATATCTGTGTCTTCGTTCTGTCCCTCATCAATCCTCCCAGGAGACCCCGCTTTTTTAATTTATGTGGCTAGCTTGCAAGTCTGAGCTAACTGAGAAAGAGCTGCTTGTAAGAATAGTAAATCAAAATAACATCAGAGTCACTTCAAACAATGTTTTCAAATTTCAAGTTCAGAACAAGTAGTTCAGACTACGAATACTGTTAGCTTCACACCTGCTTTCTTTCTCAGCTGTGTCTTCAATGACATTGTGCAAAACCACGAAAAGGGCAATTCCATTTCCATAGGTTACATTGACCTTGCAGAAATGAAGAACTCAAAAAAAGAAAAAATAAATAAAGAATGAAAAGAAAAGAAAGGAATAAACCCAAGCCATCTTGGTTTGGGCCGAGGAACTAAATAAGCACAAGATAAAAATCACAGTAGAAGTGAATGTCATTGAAATAAAGTGACTTCTTCTTCTTCTTTTTTTTTTTTTATCATGAGGCTATTTTCAGTTAAGTTCACTCTAATTCTTATCTTTATTCATCCTACAGGTTATAGATAATGCATGACCATATTAAAATTCTCTTCTTGATCTGAATTTCCCTATCTCTAGTAGACAAGCTGGGTCCTTGACAACTTGATTGTATGTGTGTTGTTTTTTAAGAGACAACAACACAAAACCTTTAAAGTTGAAATTTTCTGATTATTTCAGTCCAAATTCTCCAGACTGCACCAATCTTGCACCGCAATTTTAGAGAGCAACAATAATTGAACGAAATGATTTGGAGTGAATTAGCAGAATTAAGGGAATAGGCGATCCAGATTTTTTTTAAAGATTTTATTTAGTTATTTGAGAGACAGAGAGATGGTGAGAGAGAGAGAGCATGAGCAGGGGGAGAGGGTGAAGCAGGCTTCCCTCTGAGTAGGGAGCCTGACATGGGGCTCAATCCCAGGACCCTAAGATCATGACCTGAGTGAGCCAAAGGCAGACATTTAACTGACTGAGCCATCCAAGCACCCTGGTGATCTGGATGTTTTTAAAAGAATGTTTACTAATGTATAATATACATACAGAAAAGTAAAAAAAATAAAATAAAATGTTAACTGCTCAGTTTGGCGAATCTACACAAAATGAACACAGCCCGATCACCATCAACCAGATCAAGAAGTAGAACATTAACCAGCACCCATGGAGCCCCCCATGCGCTGCCCACGCATGCAATCTTCCCCAAAGTAATCACTCTCATGGTTTTCTCTCCATGCTTTAGGTTAGCCAGTGTTTGAAAGTGATAGAGACAGAATTATACAGTGTGTCTTCTTTTGTGTCTGGCTTTTTTTTGCTCTAAGTGTGTTTGCAGAGGTCCATTTATAGATCTATAATATATCAAATGGCCATGAATATTTGGCTCTCACAAATAGCGCCATGACCAACACTGTTTTGTCACAAACACAGAAGCATTTCTGTTGAGCACATACTCTGGGGTCATAAAATGTGCGTGTTATACACATTTGGAGATACTGCCAAACGCTTTCTCAAGGTGGTTTTATCAATTCACACACGCATCTGAAGTGTGGGAAGCTTCCAGTTGCCCCACATCCCCACAGTCCCTTGGTATTGTCAGTCTTCGTTATTTTAGCCAATTTGATGGGTGTACAGGGCTTTCACATTTTAGTTTTAATTAGAATTCCTTGACAACTAATGAAGGTGGACACTTTTCATGTGTCTATAGGCCATTTGGATGTGTTCTTCGGAAGTGCTTGTTAAAATCCTGAGCTCATTTTTCTACTGACATGTCTTTTCATTATTAACATGCAGGAGTTGTTTATGTATTTCCAGTAGAAGTCTTCTGTTACATATATGCATTGTCCCTGGACTCCCCCTCTCTGTACTTGCCCTGTCGCTCTCCTAATGGTCCCTTAATGAACATATGTTTTAATTTCAACTTTTTCCATTTTACCAAAATTTTCCTTATGATGGGTGCTTTTCGAGTCCTGTTTAAGAAATCATTTCTGTGTGATGGGTATTAAGGAGGGCACGTGTTGGGATGAGCACTGAGTGTTCTATGCAACTAATGAATCGTTGAGCACTACAACAAGAGCTTATGATGTA
Source organism: Phoca vitulina (assembly GCF_004348235.1). NCBI lineage: Eukaryota > Metazoa > Chordata > Mammalia > Carnivora > Phocidae > Phoca > Phoca vitulina. The sequence goes on from NW_022589734.1 coordinate 18,727,017, forward strand.
CTACATGCTGGCTAACTGAACACAATTAAAAAAAAGAAATCATTTCCTATGCAAATTACATGGAAATATTCTGTTACCTTCTAGAGGCCCTAGGGTTCTTACTTTTTTCATTTAGATCTATACACCACCTTGAATGATTAATGATATTGATTTTCCCTCTAGAAATATACACCTCACACAACACCATTCATTGAAAATGCAATCCTTTCCCTAACGGCATTGCAGTGACACCTTTGTTATATACTTCAGGAGATGGTATATTTGTGGGTTTATTTCTGGATTCTCTATTCTGTTCCATTGGTTTATTTGTCTATTATTAAGCCAACCCTCCACTGTCTTAATGATACAGCTTTCCATAAGTCTTGGTATCTGGTAGTGCTAGTCCTCTGACTTTTTGTTTCAAGATAGCATTTCATGAACATATATGTTTTTGAATAAACTCGACAACTTCACAGCAATACACCAGCAGCAAGAAAACGTTCTGCGAACATGGCATCTGCTTTTATTTATTTACATATTCTCTAATTTCTGTCAACAGTGTTTCTAGTTTTTCGTGCAGAGGTCTTGCACATCTGTTGGAGGTATTTGACAATTTTTGAGCCATTGCAAATGGCATATATTATCTTTAAATTTAAATTTTATAATCATTTTGTTCCATTCACTCCATTTTGCCCATATCTCATCACTGAACAATTTAGTCTACTATAAAATACTCTATCCTAATTGAAAGTGGAAATTGAGGGGCACCTAGGTGGCTCAGTGGGTTAACCATCTGAGTCTTGATTTCAGCTCAGGTCTTGATCTCAGGGTCATGAGATTGAGCCCCACATTGGGCTCTGTGCTCAGCGGGGGGTCTGCTGGAGATCCTCTCTGTCTCTCTGCCCCTCCTCCTGCCTCTCTCTCTCTCATTCTCTCAAATAAATAAATAAATCTTAAAAAAAAAAGAAAGCAGAAATTAAGACCTACTTAGATTACAACTATGTTGTTAACAGGATGACCTTTGTACATATGAAAAGAGAAACCTGCTTTGTAGAGACATTATATTTGCCCCATAGTGATCCTAAAGGTAATTAGAGAGGAAGTGAGGACTTTTGCTCAGTTCTGAGTTTCTCTCTTACCAGGAGACTGTGTGTGGCAATCTCAGCATAACTCAAAGTGAAGAGTTAAGTGGACTAAATCAGTGGCTATGATGAAGGTGCAAGAAGTGGGCACGTAACTACCCCACCGTGCAAAACTCCTTCAGTGTAAATGAGCCAAACTGCTAGTTATTTGTCTACCACTCTATCATTATCTTGCGTGCATCCACCTCCAATAGGGGCTGTCAGATTCATATACGGTTGTGCGTGGTGAGGTGCCATATCTCTCCTAAATCGTTCGTGACAGTTGTGGAACTAACTGGTGAGAAGTAAGAACAGGAGAAAAAATAGTGCCCTGTTTGACAGTGATCAGAATAGGGTGCTGGAGTGTGGGGAGCCGAGAGATATGGAGGGAAGACAACAGAGAGTCATAAAGAATAAGAAGTTGTGCACTCGATGGTTGATTCCATCTGTCTCGTAGCTTGATTGGTTAAGTCCACATTTCAACAATAAGAATCTTATGACTCTTTTCTTCCTGGCGAATGCATGTGGAAAATCTGTATAACACAACCAGTAAAATAAACTCTAGCCCAGGGAACAATCTTCTTTAAGCCCAGAAAAAATAAATTTAATATGTAAATAAAATTTCCTCACCCATTTATGTATACTTCTAAAAATAAAAGCAAATATATGAGTTGTACTGAACAGGGTAATTCTCACCTTACAAGAAATTCATGACCAATGCCTTCATAAAGAGCTGGATTGCAGGACTTTTGAATCTTGCTTTAGAACTCTTTCATTAAAATTATTTTGATATTTTAATTTTATTCCTCCAAGAAATGCCTCTTGGCATCCAAAGCATAAAAGTAGTGACTTAGGACATTTCTGAAATGCATCAAATGTCTACTCCTCTTCTTACATGGTAAGCATTTGTCTACTTTTGAATATTTCACCATTTCCAGAGGAACTGCCTTTGGGTAGCATCTTCCCTAGGCCTTGCATTTTGGCTTTTGCTCTGTCTCAGGGTGCAGAACGATGGAACAGCAACCCAAGTACACAGAGGACAGAATGTGGTCCTTTTTTGACAATGGAGCATAATTAGTGGCATAGCAGAGTGGCTCATTAGATCCAAAGCAACTTCTGAAACATCAAGAAGAAAAGACTGAAACAGAATCAGAGTGCATACAAACAGGATCAGAACCAACAAGCATGCACCAGGCTCCGGAAGCACTGAAGACCTAACTGAAAGGCTGAAGGTTTGTTCGGACAAACCCTACATTTTATTTCCCTCCCTCTCTGCTTTAGTTTGTTTGGGGTTTTTGGTTTCTTTCTTTCTTTCTTTCTTTCTTTCTTTCTTTCTTTCTTTCTTTCTTT
>NW_022589734.1:18729476-18819476 GCF_004348235.1 Phoca vitulina
TTTCTTTCTTTCTTTCTTTCTTTCTTTCTTTCTTTCTTTCTTTCTTTTTCTTTCTTTCTTTCTCTTTCTTTCTTTCTTTCTTTCTTTCTTTCTTTCTTTCTTTCTTTCTTTCTTTCTTTCTTTTTCTTTCGTTGTTTTTTTCCTGAAATCAAATTAACAATATTTCTTGACTCGGCAGCTATGGGAAGGCTAGGATGAGAAACAATACAACAAACAGGAAAGAAATGATTGAGTCTTGGTTCTGGACATGTATTTCTCAGTCCCCACTCTAAACGCTAATAGACGTGTGACTTCGATCAAGTTACATGACCTCTCACACCAGCCGCAGACTCATCTCTCCAGTGAGTGTTTGGCTGGATGTCATCTAGTGTCCTGGCTAGCTCGAGGGTCCTAGGAGCTCTTGAACTGGTGTGGAGGAGAGAAATAGAGGCATAAAAGTAATTGATGATGACCCTAAAAGGGTTTCCAGTGGTTTGCCTCATTTGGACTTATTTTTTCATTCCCAAGCCTAGAGATTAGGTTTTAAAGGATGCAACCTGAAAGGATTTGGAGAAAAACTATTTCAAATATCCGCATGAGCTGTTTGAGATATCATGTGGAATATAAAAATGTTGATGGCACAGTCTTCTCACAGAGGAGTTTCACTCTCCACAGAGAAGACACGCTGTACAAATATGCACTAATGTTGCAAGAATCCAAATAAGCCTGAATGAAGTGCTAACATTACAAAAGTATAAACAATGGCCATGGTAGGAATTCCGAGATACGTGGTCTACAACTGGAGAAGCACTGAAGATGAACTTGAAGGAGAGGTTTGGAGAGTAAACTTCTAGATAGACAGATGTGTAGAAGGTAGTGCATACTGTTGATCCAAACAAGATAATCAAGGTATTGGATGTGTAGAAATGAAGGTGGCATGTCCTAGGAAGAGTGAGAACAAAGTCATCTTGGATCAGAGGGACTGTTTAGAGCCCTAGTGGGAGGGAGTATTGGAGGAGGCAGGGAGCATATTTTCTAGATATCCAGGCTGAAGAGGATGGACTTCTCCTGATCGTTAACGAGGAGCTAGCAATGGGAAAAGATTACGAGAGACAATTTAATCTTTTAGAAAGATCGAACCAGGGCCAGTTGGAAGAATTGATGAATTGAAAAAAGAGAGGAATAGCAAGGGTCAAGTTAGACATCTATTGCAGTTGTCAGGCATAAGTGGGGATCTAAAGCAGTAAAATGGAAAAATCCAGTATTGAAGGGTCTTCCTCACTACAGTCTCCCTTTTTCTGTCCTTCTTTCCCCTCCTGATCTTAAGAAGCCTCTGGGCAATGAGGTAATATAGATAAAATTGTACTTTCACTCATCAAGCCTAAACAATGATCCCAGCCCCTGCTGGTGGTGGTCTTTGGTGGGATAACACAGAATTGATTTTGTAGCTTGTCTCATGGGGGCCTCTGGGAAAATGGTTCGTTCGGGTGACCTTTTGTTTTCACATGATTATGGAGATATGACCCAATCCCCACCCTTAGTTCAAAAAGAAAACAAATCCTCTTCATTACTTTGTTGGCTCTCCTCGCTTCTTGATCTTGGCCAATTTTTTTCCAGCGTCTCCTTCTATCTGCTCTCCTCCCACAATAATATTCTTAGATGTTTTGTTCCCTTGGAGCCAAAGACACAGTCTTTATGTGGTGAAAAAGAGTAGATCTCACCAAAATCACTCTGGACTAGCTGTCCATAGCCCAGTGATAATCGTTCCACTATCTGAAAGAAAAATGTGATTTTACCACAAACACTCCCATGATGATTCAGCCTTAAACTCTTGCCAGAGGAGGACTGCGCCATTTTTCCCCCCTCTCCTCAGCATGCAGGCTGCTGTGAAGAAGCATCTGCTGCCTAATTCTTTTCTATATTAGGATAAAAAGCATTTTGGCTTGCTGATTTCAGGCCCTGAGGAAAAGAGAGAAAAAAGATTTTCTCATAACGTCTTTATTGCACAACCAATCGGTCTGTGTCCTGGGAACCCCAGGCATGTACTCAGGGATGAGCCACAAGACCAATAGCTCAGAGATGATGGGGCTGAAAGCTGGACAAGACGTACTCACTCTGGGGTGCAGATGGTATCTATTAGCTAGAATTCTTCACTGGGGTTGGTTTAACACCCAGACCATTTTAACTGGCTTCTTACCATATTTAGGGAGGCCATCGTTTCCTAAAGATTAACCAGACACGGCTTTTGATCCTCACCGTTCAAATAAGGGATTGGAGAACCCGCTGAAAAAGAATGGGGTCTGGGAAGAAAAATACTCCTCCAAAGATGGATATGTCTTTGAGAACATTGCTGAAAAGCACCTCAAGGAAAAAAACCCTGGGGGGAGGGGGTTATTTTCCAATCAATTCCCTGAGTGCCCCAAGGGGCTGCTTTTGATGAAGACACTTGCTTGATGTCCACATTAAGGTGCCTGACCCGGATGGGAGGCTGGAAGCCGAGGGAGGTGGGAATGCTGGAGGGAGCACGAACCTGTTAAAGGCTGTTGGCCTATCTCTCTCGTGAGAAGACTAGGTAGGAAAGCTCTGGAAAAGCTCTGTCTTCTCCCTCTCATCCTGCAGCTCTCTGTGAGCAGGTACCCTGCTCCGTGTTGCAAGCGCTGGGAAGCTGCATCGCATCCCTGGACTCCATTGAGAAGTGAGCAGGGAGGCCCAAGGAATCTCCTGGGAAACAGTCACGTCTGCGGGGGGCCTGGGAGCTGCATTTTTGTTTTGGTCTTGTAACACAGTAGTCACGATAATAGTTGTTGTTGCTATGATTTGTCAAATTGGCCCGTTTGATATCTTTCCTATCACACTTGGAGCGCCCTCGTGGACATGGGGATCTAGGGATTGAACGTGCTTTGAGCCAGCAAATCCCATGTGTTATACTCCTTGCAGTTACTATGTAAGGACCAGAGAGAATGCAGCCTCCTTTTTTTGTTCAATAAGGTGGAGTTCAAAGGCAAAGGGAGGCCAATCACAATAAAAAAGGACTAATTAAAACAAAAAAAAAAAGAAAAAGTCAAGGTGTTGGAGGAGGAAGAGTTTATTAAGTGATAAACATGCTTCTCCACAAAGCCCATCCTTGATGGCCCCAGTCATAACACACCAGCTCTGTTTAACAATGCAGCTCTCAAAAGACTTCCCTTTGGGTTGTGCGCAATGCACAGATTTCAGCTTCTTGCTCCCTGGTTGGGGTTGATGGGCCAGGGAACAATTTTTATTAGGTTTCAATGCATCTGTGGTGCTTAAATAAGAGACTGAAGCAGGCACTTGTTCCATGCTGTAGGGTGATAAGTTGCATTAATTTTTATTTTAGGCTGTCTCCAAACATGGCTTTTATAGACTAATAAAAAAGCAATTTTTATAAGTTCAGAAAAAAACAGTAAGCACAGTCAAGCATAAATATCTTACAACCAGGGCCAGAGGAAAATGATGAACTAAAAAATCTGCTGAAAATGGCACAAAAGAACTCAATACCTGGATGCTGCTTCTCAAGGCAAATTACACTCTGACCTAAATGGAAGATTCTATAAATGTAAATTTCCACTAGTGATTCCTCTCCGTTCTTGTCCCTCTGTGGTCAGAACTCTGGCTCCTGACCCTTGATTAATTTATGTAGACCCTACTCTTGAGGATCAACCTCAAACACTCAGCTCTTTGGGGTAATACCACCCATTAATATCAGTCCTCGAATTCCCATGTACTTGTTTGCAATATCCTAGGAAACACTGAAACCTTAAGAAGAAATCTTTCTTTCAGCCAAATTACTCCATTGTCATATCTTTGGCTGGATATCTTATACCAGTATGAGCAGAATCTCTCTGACAAAAAATGTAAAGTATATTTTGGATAACCATCTTATTTAAGCTATTCCTGAAGGTGTTTGTTTGTTTTGTTTTGTTTCCTTAAAGATTCATTTATTTATTAGAGAGAGAGAGAGAACATGAGCAGAGGGGGAAGGGCAGAGGGAGAGGGAGAAGCAGACTGCCTGCTGAGCAGGGAGCCTGATGAGGGACTCGATCCCAGGACCCCAGGATCCTGACCTGAGCCTAAAGCAGACACTTAACCTACTGAGCCACCCAGGCGCCCCTATTCCTGAAGGTTTTTACATATCAACAGCCCCTGTAAGCAACTGTACAATTGTTCATACGATTATAATTTGTATGTGAAATACATGATCTCAATTAATGTTTAATGTTATGCACCAAAAGAATTTTCCCAAAAGTTAAAGAAAAAAAATCAGTGACCCTGCAAAATCTTTTATTTCTTTTTGGCCAAACATGTGATGACCCCAGATGGCTGACAACGGTTTTGACTTTTGATTCTGCCAGTGTGGGCTCATGGAGTTACCTTTACACTTCGATCATAAATCACTGTTCTTACTACTTCTGTGAAGTTCATGTTTCAGCCACACTTTTAGCCTGACGTGAGGATTTTCCATCTTCATGTCATGCAAAAAGGAAAAGAAGCAAGTAGCAAACGAATAAAATATCCAGGAATTTTGTACTCAGACAAAGCATCTTGATTTTCTTAGGCCTTCAGCTGGTGAAACTTTCCTAAGATAGTGCTCATTGTTGAGGTGTTTTGTTTTTTAAAAAGATAAAAGCAGTACCTAGAATTGAGTTGGAGGTCTTACTCACAAGGTAATCCATGTACATGATACCTTTGTTTCTAACATTTTCTTCACTGTTTAACCCTTAGTGGAAGCATATGGGAGTTGGGGGACCTTCTATATAATTTCTATATAGAAGGGATGTGGGAGTCAAGAGTACTTGTTTGAAAACTGGCTTTATCTAGTAAGCACATCATTTTATTTAAGTTGCATGTTTATTTGGAGAAGGTGTATAGGGATTTCTGGAGATTTTAATTATCTATACTATTTAAGGTGATGCTAGCAGTTGAAACTAACAAATTCAAAATCTCATTGGATTCACACAATGAAAGTTCACTTCTTATTCATATAAAAGCCTAATGTGTATTCCTGGTCAAGTGGATTTTCTGCAAGTACTCATTCCTGGCCCAGGCCCCTTCAATCCTGGGGTTCTGACTTCAACAAATAACTTCTAAGGACACAAATATTTTATTTTATTTTTTTTTTTAAGATTTTATTTATTTATTTGAGAGAGAGAGAATGAGTACATGAGAGGGGGGAGGGTCAGAGGGAGAAGCAGACTCCCTGCCGAGCAGGGAGCCGGATGCGGGACTCGATCCAGGGACTCCAGGATCATGACCTGAGCCGAAGGCAGTCGCTTAACCAACTGAGCCACCCAGGCGCCCTAAGGACACAAATATTTTAGCATCAAGTTGTGAAAAGAAGAGAAAGGAGGGATTTCTTTCTCGATAGATCGGGTCTAGAAGTACCCTATCCCCTTGGCTGGAACTCATTCACGTGGCCACACCTAACTGCAGCAGAGGCGGGGAGATGGAGTCTAGCTGTGGGTCCAAGAGAAACTAAAAATTGGGTTTGGCAATCAGCTAGCAATCTCAGCTACAGACCTGAACTCCAGCATCCGAGTCTGCCCCAATAATTTCACTGGAAGGAATGTGAATCAAGTTTCTAATTGCCCACATCAGAAATATCAGTGATGACTGTGGGATTCCCAAAAACACAGCAACCATACGGGGGCCCTCCCTCTGAGTCTTTGGTTGACCATGCTCTGCTCCACTCCCTGGTTCATAGTCCGTGCCACTGTAGAGATCATCAGCTAACTACCAGGGATTGCATTTAAAAGACGGGATTCGTGTGCACAGAAGTTACATTTCAAGCCTTCAAAATTGAGTCCTCTCATTTCCTTTTTTCCTAATTTGGCATTGATTTTCTTCATGCTTGAATAAGCATTTTAAGTCTGCCAAGGTGGAAGTTCAAATTTGCAACATTTTTCATTTCAAAAACGAAAGCTAAAAATGTCTGATTAATTTTCAAGAGCTAGAAAAGGTTAGTTTTTTCCCACCCCCATATAACACAAAAATGGATGTGCTAATTTAGCTGAAATGTTATGAAATATGTACTATTGGGTTGAAACCAAGTATGGAAATTCCATGAACATTCCCCACTGTGATATCTCTTCAGAGACACCTGTTCACATCCTACCAAACAGATTTTTATTCCCATAATTAAAATGTAAATACATCCAATATCAGTAAAAGAAATTCACTTACCAATTTGGGGATGCCTTAGCTCTCTGAGCAAGTTTGATCCTTTGCAAGGACATCATGGATGACTCTAGTACTGGAATAATACATTATACGTGTTTACATGAAAATTAGCAGTAACTGTTAGGATTCTATTATGGTTATCTTCAACCAAGCCTTTCAATCTACAGTTACAATTTCACTAGAGTTTACATTTTCTTCCATAAATACTTTTCAATGACCAACTAGCCTTACAAACACTTTGATTCTTAATGAAATGATTAGTGTAAGGACAGTTGCATGTCAGATGTTGTAGAACTTTTTGGAAGCCAGTTTCCCACAGCATTTCAAGTTCTTGGAATTCCATTGATGATGTTCTCACACTATGCATGCTCAAAAATTCACTGGCAACACACATCTGTGTTTACCCTTCTAATCATGACAATACCCACAGTACTTTTCATATTCCTAAAGGATTGAGTAATACCTTCAGAATCTTAGAAGACAAACATGACTTATGTTGGACCTGAAATTATCCTACCATCCATAATAGGAAGAATCTAAAATTGGAAATCCCTTACATACTGTAAGCAGAAGACTGTCAGAATCCCATATTTCTGGCTCAAGGGTAAATTAATATGATAGAAGGGTCTGTAAAGTAATGAACGAAAAGACATCACCCTGTTTATATGAGCCTTTGAAATCTTTTTTTCTTCTTTTCTTTTCTCTTCATCTGCATTCCAAATCAATTCTGTTTGAGTTAGGGAATTTTTTCAGTATATGGAATATATACCGTCATGCCTCTTGCCACATTTTTGACAACAACAAAAACACGTGGAGGCAATCACAGGATGGAGGTAGGGAGGACCATCAGTCTTTCCATGTCGTGTGGAGAGGCAAAAATGCTTCACCCTTGATTAGCTTTCCTAATAGGGACTTAGAAAAGGAATATAGGTACCAAACAGTTAATTTCCTACAACTGTGGGGTATAATCAGAATCAAAGGACCAGAAAGCACTTGAAGCCAGACATGTTAAATACACTTGTCACCGTTCTTCTCACTCTTGGCCAACACTGTTAACTAATCACAGCACTCTTTCCCACCGGGCCCAGGTATGAGTGAAGAATTGTTCTCAACATAAAGCTTTAGGTATTGACTACCAATTGACAATTGATCTAAGTTGTAACTCAGTGTAGAAATCTATTTGTCATTCTCGACACAGAAGATCCATGGGTGGGAATCAGAGGGAAACAAAAGTTACCTTGACCTTGGAAATCTCTCTGTAGATCCAAATTATCATCTCTACAATAGTTGTTGTCCTTTACATTATTTCTGAGGTTTTCTTCTGGTTTGACTTTGCCTCCAGAAGCTTTTGATGCCTTTCTGGCAGGCACAGCTGTGATGAGCACACGAAGGGTGAAAAGCGTGATAGAGACGGAAGTTGAACTTCCATTATCTACAGAGTACGTTTTCCCTCTCCTGAAGTCCCACCAGCTATCAAGCTGGGGGACATATGAGCTTTCAAATGTAGTAACCTCAAAAAAACCGACCAGGATAGCAACCATTATGGCAGAGTGGGGGACAAGATGGCATTTCCAGGGACTGGTTTCTCTTTTCTGGGTCTTCAAAGAGTAAAATCTCTGCTGGCCCATAGATTTTTAGTCATCTGGTTACCCCCTGGAAATTAGTTCTGGATCAGAGACAGAAACAACACATATATAAAACCACATGGCTACCAGCTTTTGTTCTAACCTCAAATCTATCTTATCTATCTTACTCTGACCTGCCCTGAATACCCCCACTAAGGTTTCATTTTTTTTTTAAATCATATGATGCTGTTTTTAGACATCTTAAATCCTTTTTGGAACAAGGTAAGACATAAATACATAAAAATGAATTCATATATAAATACATCAAAATCTCCACCACGAGTGATCTTATGTTTCACAGTCCACAAATCTTCCATAGAAGGTTAATATCTTCTGGAAATTGCTTACTTGTTTTGGGATTGCATCTATTAGCCAAAGAAGTCTGTTTTTCAAATTATTCAAGAGAAATATGTTAAAGGTATGCTAATTTACCTAAGAATGACATCACTGATATTACCAATCTTACAGTCAACGTTTATCCACTGGTACAAAGTCCTTCATTTGCACCTTTCAGATATTGTCAGACCTCTTTTTCCACACGGAGAAGCTAAAGCTATTTAAAGTGTGCCACATTTAACCAAAGTCTCAGGAAATACCATAGGTACAAGAAACTATAAGAAGTTGGTTCTTGTCTCCAGGGATTAATATTCCCTTGAGAGAAGACATTACTCTGTCTCTTTATTTATGTCTGTGAAATCTTGCTTTTTAACTTGACCAAGCTGAAGGAAATCATGTTTCTCTGGCAGCTGATAGACTGGGAAATGAAGTTTGAGAAATCAGATCACTCGAAGGAGCAATCCTTATCTTGGAACCCATCCTGTCATCACAGACTCAAGGAAACCTGGCTTTGAACTCATCCATCCGTTTTGTTTCCTCTATTCACGTTTGCAGGTTAGTGGAAGAAACTGGTGGTTTTGAGATTGGCAGGGAAAAGGTCAAGTGAAAACAAAGTTGCTTGCAGGCTTTTTTTTTTCCTGGCAAGTGTCCTTTTCTCCTTTGGAGTCCTCAATGCATTTCTTAGTTTTGAAAATATTTTCCTTTTGAAGCCTTCTCACCAAAGCTGTCAGCAGGATTTATGACAAATGTAACTTGCAGCGGGCAAGAGCTGTTTCTTTACTCTACACCTGCCAAATATATCGCTTTTTACTTGGGCATTTGTAACAATTGGTGGTTTCAACGATAGTGTCGAAACGATCCAGGTTCCATGCAAAGAAGCAGTCTATTGTCTTGTTCACAGAGGTGGCTTCTTATCATCCTACGCAATAAAATTAAACCTGCTGTTTGCTGTGCACATTACTTGTGTGTCAGGTGCATGGTGTCCATTATTTCTAAGTCAAACAAAAACAATATGGAGTTATTATTATTATTACGATCCTTATTGAGTAGCTTCAAAAACAATGTCAGAGTAATTAAAGAGCAATTAAACAGATGACTGAAAATCATACAGAAAATTAGAATTTAAACCCAGGAAAATCTGAATTCAGAACGTGAATTCCATACCATCCCCCTTTCACCACAAATGTTTTCTGAATGCATTTCACCCAGGCTTCAGCTTTTCAAAATACAAAGTTTATTCCTGTTAGATTTTACAGATCTCTTTATGAGAGGCACTTTCGGGGGTTCACATTCACTCCCCTTTCAAGGAGAATTGAAAATGCCTTAATTCATGGAATGATACACAGTATCGTATTTGGTTTTATCAGTTTCATAATGAGTTGCATTTGAGCTCTTAGGTCATTCGAAGTGTTCAAATTTAATGCTAGAATTCAGAAACCAGTGAAAATAAATCACCAAGTCTTACAGCAAGACTTGCATGTGGTATTTTTCAAAACACAAATAAAAAATAATTGCCAAATGTGATTGGCATATTAATAAAATCAGGCACCTTATTTGGACTTCAGTTATTTTCATTTTAATATTTCATGATATTTTTAAAGATATTTGAGGGAACTTTGCCTTTCATGCTTTATTTAAATTTAAATAACTTTTTGCCATGTCTGTCTCCACTTTCTCTTATACTCCATTTTCTCCTTGCTCTGAATTTTTGTTTGTTTGTTTTACATTTGTGAAATATGGTTTGATCCAGTAAGAATGACACGGAATTTATATAAGAATGTGTCTGTCAACTAGAAGCGACACTTGCCCAAAGTAGTTTTCTTTTCAGTTTTCATAGAACATTCCGGACCTCAAATACTCTCACAAGGCAAGAGAGAGATCTATATGCTGTTTTAGAAATATGTTATTTCTGCTCATTTTTCTTACCCCTTACCCAGGCATATAACAGCAAATAAGTAAGTTGAATTTTCTGGAGTCTGAGAATTGTCACCTTTCAGTCCGTGTTGTAATTGTTCACTGATTTAATTAGGAGCGATTTTTGAGTGCCTTGTGGCTGTGCCAAGAACCATATAGGTATGGGGGCTACGGCAGTGAAATAGATAGATCTATCTGGGTCCTCTGGGGATCACAGGTCAGAGAGTACCTGAAATCAATGTGGTGAGGGTTACAGAAGGGGGAAGATGGGGTGTTTTTTGAACCAACGACAGAGGACTTAATTTACTATGGAGGCTTGGAGGATCAGAAACATCTTCCCTGAGGAAGTGCTGATCGTGCTGAGAAGTACAGGAATTGGCCAGATGGGAAGTGGCTGGGGACGGATAGTCAGGCTTCCTAGCAGCATGAGCCACTTTTGTGAGGGACGGAAGGTGAGATAAGAAGCCGGCATCTTTCTGTGTCCAGAGTTCATTGCCAGCATTCAGGACATACTTTAGAAGACCATTTTGCCAATGTCTAAAATCAAACTTTTAGGAAAAAGACTTTTGGTGCTGTATTCCCTCCTTCCCATACTTTGGTTATTTTTAGACTCTTGGCCAAGAGAAGAAAGAGATGAGGATAAAAATCCAGAAGAGGTTTCTGCAGTATTAGCAAGGAACTATTTCAAGAACATTTCAAGGGAACAGGAATCATTCATTATTTCTTACCACAGGCATTGTGATAAATTCTTCTTTTAATTTGATACTTAGTATAAATCTATGAGATCGATAGTTTTCTTGTTTTTTTTTTTTTCCCACGGAGAAAACCGAGACTTGGAGAGTGTAGGATGTTCATTCTGTATGAAGTAGAGCCAGAATTTGAAACCAGATGTCTCTGACTCAAAAGCTCATGTTTAATGGCTCTCCAGAGGACCAAAGGCACAGAGGTGGCTTATCAAGAGCATGTCTGGGAACAATGACAGCCCAATTTAACTCAAGGCAGCAAAGCACACAGAAGATGAGGCTGGAAGGTAGGGCATGATACGGGAAACATGGAAGGAAATCCTTGGCTGTCTACTCAAAGCCCTGTTTCTTTCCAAGTAGGCAACTTCCGATCATCACCACCCCATGTAGGTGTATCTGACCATCCCCAGCAAAAGGGGCTTCCTGTTTCTAAAATAACTTCAACTCCCTTGTCAGGAAATAGTTCAGGAACATAGACCAGAACTGATTAGCGCTCATCACTCCTCAGCTTGCTGGGATGTTTTTAGGAATGGCAAGGGATCCGCCTCAATGGGCCTGACTTAAGTGGTCCAGTGAGATGGCAGGAGGCGGTTTCTGAGGTGATTTGAGAAAAAGATTTATTGATTAAAAAAAAATAACTACTGGAAGAAATGTCAAGTCGAGAACTACCATAGTCATTTTACCACCAGCCTGGGGGAGAACCCCACTGATGTCTGATCTGTTCAATGAGGATTTTAATAAAACCACCTCACAGGGTTTTGGGACGGAATACATATATCTGACATCTGACATCTGACACTCAATAAATGGTAGTTTTATAATTAAAAGCTAAGCCACAGGAAAACCTTTATGTCTCTGATGAAGGATGAAAAGTTAGTAGTTATATTTGACTTTAAGGCTTTTAATCCTTACATTTAATACTTAATGTAATAAGTCATGTTTCAGGGTAGATTTGCTATGTTTGCTTCTTATTTTATAAGAAGCAGAGTCTGTAAACTTACCATTTCTCCAGATTTGGGGCAAGGAAGAGAAATCAGCTATGAAACTGATCACGGTATAAAAAATGACTAACCCGCATCAACTGAAACTGGTATCCAGCTCAGGTTTTGTACCTCAAAGTACCTCTGAACCAAAAAGAAAAGAGGACTTTCTGTGAAATCGGATTCAGTAAGAACTTAGGCCTTAGCTCTTTCTGATTCTGAAGATCTGCTTTCAGTCCCATAAATCACCCAGCTCTGAAGCAATCAGAGTAACTAAGGCTAATCTATGGAACTTCTCTTGATTGTAAACTGCATCCAAGAACAAGGTATTCGATTCCAGAATGAATTCCAGCGCAGAAATGGAAAGAACAGGAAGAGCACATTTCACAAACTTCAACAAAGGCAGCTCGCATATTTGTGCTATGATTCAGCAAGTGAGTTTTTTCCTATCACGAAAAAGAGAGAGATATTGGAGGGGAGGGGCAAACAGCAAATGTGTATGGCTTTTAAATCTGGCACGAATTTACTTACGGTTCATTATCTCGGCCTCGAAGACTGCCCTTATAACAATGAACTTAAATATTTTTCAAGTTTTTAATGGGAGTAACAAGGTAGTAAGAACTATACTCTCATATTAAAAAATTGTTTTTAATTTTTCTAGCATACTTCGAAATTGACTTTTTATAGCCTTGGTAGTGGCAGGAGAATGTATAAAGGAAAGGATCATGATTTTTTATTATTAATGGCTAATACTGTTTATAATTATTGTAAAACCTGGTGTTAAACATGTTTCTCATAAAATGTTGTTCATTTCATTTCATGTCTAGGAGAGGAGCGTGCCCATTGTTGCGATAGGCCAACTCAAGTCATTGACAGATAAGAAGAAAGGGTGGCAGGTGTGGAGAGTCCCAAATGTAGAAAAGAAGTCAGAAATAGAGAAAGCAAGGAAAAAAGGTCAAGATCAAGCAGCAAGGCAGAAGCACAATTCTCAGGTGTGAGTCAGGTTTGCCTAGTTCCATCTCTGTCCAAAATGAGGGGCTGCCCATTTGCTGGTAATCTAAACCACCTGCACTGATAAATCCTGATAAATTCAATATACTGTGCAGACAGTGACTATTTCTTTTTATCTTACCAAAATGCAATTATAAATGTGCAATTATAGATACAGCACCTCGGCCCCCCTCTCCCCAAGGAAATCCCTGAACTCACCGCTCTAGCATCAAGCCATATGAACCTTCGGGTAATTCTCAGCCTATTCTTGTTTACCTAGCCATGAACTAGGGCAGAAACAAAAAGCTTAGCAAAGCTTGCATCTAGTAGTATTGTGTCAAGAACTGGAGTCTGTGTGGGATGACCACTAGCCCCTCTCAATCCCTCCTGCCTGACAACTCCTCATACTGTCTTTAGAGTAATTATCTTCAAAGTGGGATCCTGTACCATGTAAATCAGACTCAACTGGCTTGCTTATTACATATTACTAAATATGCAGATTCTCTGATTCTGACAGGCTGGGCATGGCACTTACTTACCTTGTACTTTTGACAAGCACTTCAATTAATATGTGAAAGTTTTCTCGAAGTCCTCCTTCTTCCACCTAATGACCCTTCCCAATTTGCTCTCAGGTGGCTGTCAATCGATCTTTGCAGAGGTGTTAAAAATAACATGGTGTTCACAGATACTACTTAAAGCAGTAACTCTTTGCATTTTTCTTTAAGGGTATTTCCATTTTTTAAGTGGTCTCTCAAAAGGTGAAGTATCTTTTTTGATGAGAAGAAGAGAATCCTAATAATAAAAAGAGATAGCTTGTCGATATATGGCAAGCAAATGCTCAAATAATAAGTATAAGAAATAATTACAGCCAAGAATTATGGAACACTGATTTACTCTGTGTCATGCCCATCATCAGCAATGTTGCCAATTCTTATCACAAACTGTAGGAGAAGTCCTATCCCCTTCCTAATGAAGAAAGAAACTGAAGGTTGAAGGGGTAAAATGCCTTCTTCCAAGACCATACAGTTAGCTGATGCCTAAATCAGAATTTTAATTTTACGTGGTTTTGCCCATCTAGCTCAGTCTCTTTCTAGTAGACCCTACTTCCTTCTGAAAAATAGCCTTTCACAAGTACACAGTAGATACCATCCTTAGAGAATTCCCATGACATCCATTTGGCTAAAGTTGCTGAGAACCCTAATTATATTTATGAACGATTAAAGCATTTTACACGTTTCCAGACATTTTTTAAATCAGGTTTAGCGCTGCTGGGTTGAAAATGTGTCATTTTCATTAGTGCTCGGCGATTCTCCCTGCACCCATCTCTTTCGTGTTTGCTACTTCAGTCTCATTTCTATCACCTTTCAAAGAGCTGCCTGGCTGAAATTTATTATTTTTTTTAGGTTACTTTCATTGCTACAAATTAACTCCAAAGAAAGGTTAAGGATTTTCAGAAGTGTGTAGGAAGCATGGGGATTTATTTGTATAATTCTTACTGACAGGAGAATGAATTCCCAGGGTTTATTAACTTGTTGTCAGTTTGACATTTAGTTGAAAGTGTTCGCCACTCTGATTCTCAAGGAGACAAGCTCTTTCATACGTTCATCTCTCAGGTAGATTCTGAGAAGACCTACTACGTGCTAAGTCTAAAAGCATTTGTCCAACAACTTTGGTATTGGTTTGTTTTATTTTGTTTTTCTCCAGCAAGGACGCGAAGCGAGAAATCTCCAACTAATTCGACATGTTTGAGGAACTTAGGTAGCAATGTTTTAAACTGAACGTAACTTTTACTCAAAGACATGACTGGAAGGATTTGGAAGCCTTTTGAACTGGTGCGCGTGGTATAAGCCCCTACATGGAGAGAGGCCCCCACTTTGTGTTGTGTAAAGTAGATAAATGGAGAATATAAACCATACATGGTACTCTTCCTTGGTGCATTCATTAAGTTTGCTGATCCTAAGCCTGCTCGCCCTGAGATTTCTTCCTCTTCACCCCCCTGTCCTCTTGCCTCCAGAGGAAAAAGGAGCGTTGAGCATTTTCCAGTCTGTCGCAGGCCCCTTTGGGCAGGACCCTGTGGGAGGTGAGGAGAGGAAAAGGCCATAGATTCCTCTCCCTTCTTCTTTGCCTCAGGCATGTTCTTGGGCATCAGATTCAAGCAGCTCCTGCTATGAGTCCAGCTTCCAGCTTGTGACGGAGTCCCTGGGCTGAGGGACCACCATCTCCTCTCTTTGTCTCTCCAGCCTACGAGTGGGAGTGGCTCCCTGCTGTTGCAATCACATGGGTCAACTCACTGTCACTGGTTTGTGTTTCAGCCCCTCTACCACCTGTATCACCAATTCCCTGAGAGTTAATATTTGAACCGGTTTTGCGTTTCTGATTAAACCCTGACCTACCCACCTCTGTGCACATAATATTTAGTGCCTTGTAACAGTGACAACCCAGATGAGCATTGGGAACATTGCAACCATCCCAACTGTTGCCGTGATGCGGAAGTACAATTAATGGTTGGGTATTTGCTATTATGTATTTTTGAGCGAGTAGAAGAAACATATTTTGCTGAAAGGATTTGTAAATTGCCATTTTAACCAGACAGTAACCCCTTCTGTTTCTATGTAAAGGGATCCTTTTGGAAGAAAATAAAACACCAGGTTTTTTGTTTTGTTTTGTTTTGTTTTATTTTTTAGAGTTTTTGTTTGTTTTCTTGATAGTGTTCAAAGTTACTGAAACATCTCTTGAAGGAATTCTATTCCAGGTACATTCCAAATAATAATTTTCTATGCAAATCTCTTAAATGTCTAAGCCAGCACAAATATAAACACCATATCAAATGTTCTCATAGCATCAACTTTATAAGATATGACCTAATTTATAAAATCCTCTTTGCTTACATTCAAAAATTAACTAATAGTATATTTTGTGTGTTCATACAGAATGTAAAATTCCCTTTACCCCATGGCAGTTTGAATATAGGAAAGCTAACTAGGCTGGGTTGGCTGGGCACTCCCTTGTCATTCAGCCAGGGGTGCTGTTGGGGGAGAAAGCATCCCTAGCTCTGGTCACACACTGTTAGACATAGACAAAGCTGTTTTTCTCCAAACTCTGTTTCCTTTTATTCCTATTTGCATGACTAAAGTGTATTTTTAGCCTCCATTGCAGATAGATGAGGTCATATGTCCGAGTTCTGGCCAACGGAATGTGGAAGGAAGTAATGTATGCCTCTTTCAGTCCTGATCCTTAGAAACTTCCTGATATGTTCTCCACTTGAGCTGGATTTTTTTTTTTTCACTTTTGTCAAAGGCAAATAATATAATTGAAGAATCTGAACTGAGTTCCTGAATGACTGTGTGGAGCAGAGTGCCCCAGGTTTCCCAAAGGCTGATGTGTACTGGACTGTGATGTGTGGGAAGATTTGCTTTTCCTTGGATACATCTGTGAAATGTCAAGTGTTTACCCTGATTAGTACACAGATAAATTAGGTACTGACAGAACAAAATTTCAGAGGTATACTGTTAATCTGAGATCTAAATTTTTCCTTTTGGATTCTTTTTACTACCTCATCCATCTTTTCCTCTCCTTTTCCTTCTTCTGATTTCCCTGTGTTCATTTTAATATGGAAAATAGGCTCTATTGAAATATAAATTAAGCAGGGCATGCTGCCAAAGTCTTGTCTTATGGTGTGCCTTGAGGCTTTAACTTGTATTTTATTTTCCACAGCTAAAGCAAAAAAAAAAAAAAAAACCTTTTTGTTGGTCTTTTGAGGGGTGAAACATCAGGAGCAAATAACAGGGATTTACCCCACCTGCTTGCCAAGCTGGACAAAGGACTAGCTCTGGGTTTATAGCTATTGGGCCTTTTTAAATGGGCCGTCAATCTCCTCTCTTCTTTGGCAAGAGGAAAAGCATGAAGGAGGTCTATATATTAGGACCTCAAAAAAAAAATCTAGGGTTGGCAAGACCTGAGGACAGAATAGGAAAAAGAAATAGGTTCAGGATATTTGATGATATTCTAAGGCCAGGGGCATGCTGAAGCTAATGGGCCAAATGAAGTCTGCAGGGGGGTCTCCACATAAATGCTTAGGACCAGTGGATGGACCACAGGACCCATATCATGCTTATTTCCATGCTTCCCTAATCATTGACTAACCATCATATGAGGTTCTGCCTCAGATTTCCGAAGACCACTCCACATACCTTTTCCTGAAACTAGCCCCGGAATGACAAAGACTTAATTTTTCAAACTCTGATCCAGGAACAGCCACAATCATCTTAAATTTTTATAAGAACCTCAAGGAAAATGCATAGGATCTTATCTGTATTTGTCTCAACCTATCCATAGTGATGCCATGACTAGGAAAGCCTGGGGACACTCATCTGGGTCATAATGCTTGTGGCGAGCCCAACCCCCCAACCCCCCACCCCCCAAATCAAGAACTTTGAACAAATAAGGTTTATTACTCACAATTCCTAGAGGCTACAGAGCACACAAGAGCCACCCAGAGAGATGGTGGGGAGAGAGAGAGGAACTGGGGGTCACCTACTTTGGGACTGAGGGTGGGGACCTAGACTTTTACAGGTTTACTCTTTATTAGTGAATTTAAAACATAAGAGTGGAAATTAAGGCATGGGTCACTTACTTAGATTTACGTAGGGCTTTCCAAAAGGGGATCGTCATGGGTGGGCTCCCTGGCTCTTATCTAGTTGTCTAGCTGGCCATGTATTTTTTGAGATGGATGTGCTTGCGATGGATGGCTCAGCAATCAAAAGCTTAATGTCAGTCGGGCACTTGCACTATAGACCTTTGTCTGATCGATGAAAAATCTGAGAATCAGAGCATAAGGTGGCTTCACCAATACCACATAGCAAGGCAAGGGTTTATCTGGAATTTACAATCAGGACATCTTTTATAATATGACTTACACATTTGATGTAATTTTCTCATTTTCCAAAACACTTCCTTTCCTAGCAAAGGCAAGCAGAACGAAATAAACTTTCTCTCTCTCTCTTTCTTTTTTTTTCTCTTTTTCTTTTTTCCTCTCCAGTATTTATATCATTGGCAAAAGTCCCCAGAATGTTATCTTTGTGTCTATGGGTTGTTTGCTGCTCTCTGGCAAACTCTGAAGACAGTGTCCATTTTCTTTATCCTGGTCCAATAATTCAGCCTCGGAGCTGTTCACTACCCCTGGGCATCATAGCCCCTCTGTGTCTACAGAGAATGACCACCTGTCACAGTGACCTTCATCCAAATATACTATAGTAATTTTCTTTTAGTACAGTGAGTTGTGACCAAGAAATAATAATGTTTCAATCATCTGAATAACAATTTGGCTGAAGGTAAGCGTTTTATCCATTTGTCAAAGGCAAATATACAGGAAAGTCTGTTACATGTAAGCTATTGAGTGAAAAGATTCAGATGTAGAAATTAATGTTTTTGTTCGTATTGCAGGGTAGTCAGGCAACAGCCAAGAAAGAATTTTTGAGGCTTGTATGGTACAACTCAGTAAGTTTATTTAAGTAGCATGGGGACAGGATCTGTGGGCAGAAAGAGCTGTTTTTTTGCTTAGTGCTCAAGGGCGAGGGGACATGCAGGGAGTATTAGATCCTAAATGTCTTCTTCAAATTTCTACTCATAAAACCACTTTTGCAAGATTTCTCTGGTGATTATCATTCAGTTCGATATTAACTAAGGGTGAGATGTACAGGCAGTCACGAGACCCTTTAAAAATATAGCAAGCAGGGCGCCTGGGTGGCTCAGTCAGTTAAGCATCTGCCTTCGGCTCAGGTCATGATCCCAGGGTCCTGGGATCGAGTCCCGCATTGGGCTCCCTGCTCAGTGGGGAGTCTGCTTCTCCCTCTCCCTCTCTCTCTGCCCCTCCTCGCCCCCCACTTGTGTTCTCTCTCTATCTCAAATAAATAAACAAAATCTTAAAAGAAAAAAAAAGGATGAGGCAAGCAGCACATATTTGATCCTTATAGAGACTGTGCTGGCTGTAGGTCAGTCTTCTGGGCTAACGGTGAACATTTTTCTACCTCTATTCCTCATCAGTGAGGACAACATGTATATAATAATATCAGACAGTGTATATGCAGTTGCCAGAGGCGGAGAAGAAGCAGTAAGGGAGAGATCAAGGTATGATGAGGTGATATGTTACATATTATTCTTCCTGGAGGGAGGGCACTGACAGGTGGTTAGGTTTTGAAGACAGAAGAAGGTTAAAGAAGTAAGATTTAGATCTGGAAGACAAGTATGTACAAAAGCATGGATTAAAAATATGTGCAAGGAATGGCATAGAAATTAAGACAAGAAAGCTCACCAGAGTGGGAGTCAATTTGGGCAGAGAAGAGGATTAAGTTCTTAAGTTAGGTCAGCAGCTTGGACAATAGGGAATGCTAAATAGGATGGGACAATGGGACTTCATACGGTGGCTGTGGGGAGGCTCTGGGGGTTCAAGTAAGAGACCAAGATGAAAGGCGTGTTTAAGAAAGACTGAAAGGTCAAGAGGGTGGAGGTGGATATCAAGACAGAAAAATTTGTTAGGGGTTATTTCAATTTTTTCAGGAAGAGGGATTGAATATCTGGAAAAGCAAAAGAAATGCAGTAAGTTAAAAAAAACACAAAACAGTATAGTAGGAAGAAGCATCCCTTGGAGTCAACGGTTGAAGGATTATGTGCGTGATTCTCAAACTGGAGTGTGCACCAGAATCTTCCATGGTGCTTGTGAAACCACAGGTTTCTTTCTGGGTCCCCATCCAGAGATCTTCCCTTTGATGGCAAATTTTAGGGGCCAAGAAGCCCTTAAGAGTCCCTAAAAGGCAGGAATAACCCTTAATGTCTGGCACCATATTGTATAGATTTCATTTCTCATGATTAGAGCAAAATGTACTAAAGTCAAGGGATGTTATATTCATACTTATTTAAATCTCACATGTCTTTTGAATTGATATTACCAAATCACATTTCTTTTCCAAACACCAGTTGCTACACCCACACTTCCTTTCTGAGGTCAGAACAGTGATTTAACTACCACATCACCCAGCAGTGATGTACTACGTAGTTTCTGAAATTAACCAACCTGAGAACTCCTTGGTACCTAACGCAGGTCTCCCCTTCCACCCTGTGCGTGATTTCCTTCATCTCCTATTATGCTCTTTGGACCCATAGTCATGCAAATAACACACATGAACAGCTGCATTCAGCGAACCAGATGGTCACATGTGGGAACAGAGATGGGATGGTGACACTAGAAGTAATAGCCTATAAAGTAGGTTAGTGCTACTGAAATTCTACTTTTTTCTATTAACGCCAAGTGAAAGGTTAATTATTTCCATCGGTGTGCACTTAATGGAGAGAATTAATCTTGGAGGCACGGTAAGGAATTTCCAACAAAATTCCATGACAGTTTATTCCAAAATAGGAGAGGAGAGGGATTGAATGTATGCTGGAGAGCGTGTGGGAACAACGAAGAGGCTTCCGGACGACCGCTTCCTTGACACATATGGCTAAGTTTGTAGGTGGTTAGGAAGAAGGTAAAGGAAAAATATATTCCCCCTTCTTTCTCAGTATTGAACCCTCATAAAACAAAAGATAGTCTTTTGGTTCGCAGATGCTGTTCTCTGAAATTCAAGATATTTGAAATAAGGATATAAACTCCTTTCATCTGTGCACAACATGGACCATGTTTAACATGGGTTATATTTATTTTTTTAAACAGTCCTTTTTTTAAGATTTTATTTATTTATTTGAGAGAGAGAGAGAGAGAGAGCATGGATGAGCATGGGGGAGAAGCAGAGAGAGGAGGAGAAGCAGACTCCTTGCTGAGCAGGGAGCCTGATGCGGGGCTCCATCCCAGGACCTCAAGATAACGACCTGAGCCAAAGGCTGGCACTTAACCGACTGAGCCACCCAAGCACCCCTAATGTGGGTTATATTTAAAGATACCATGTATACTCTAATTTTATAGAGTAGTCATAAGAATATTTGCAATCTTTCTAAATTTTGCATCGCCATATTTTTACTTTCTTCTTAAAGAAGTCCTTCCTCAGAGCACATAGTATGTGTATAACATCTTAATTTATAATATCGCATCTAATCATATTTCAGTATCTGTGAGGAGAGAGAAATGCATTCTTACTGTGGTGGACACTACTGCTTTGCAACTTATAGATCTACTTGCTGATCTATGAAGTTCATGAATGGCAGTTAAAATTCAAGATGAGGGTAATTCATTAATATAAATTCGTTATAAAATCCTTCCTTAATATAAAAATCAAGGTTGATCTGCTGCTTGGCTCTATATCTTTTACAGAAGCATCTAGGGCCCAATTCTTTTGTAAATACTTGCATAAAATAAAAAGGATACCATACTCCATTGTATATTGGTGCTTTGAACAACAATGAGACATAGGAAATAAAAGAAGCCAAATCATACTTCTCTTGCAAAATAAGCTTTTGGCTCCATTATTAGAAATCAAAAGAAAATGTTTTCAGTAAAATTCACTGAATAATAAACGAAAACCATGAGAATAGGACAACAAAAAAGAGCAAGAACAAAATACTTGATTCTATTACATAAAAATATTTTAATTATATGTTTTTCCTTATTATAAAATTAAGGGGTGCTTATTTGTAGACAATTTGGAAAGGGGCCAAGAATATAAAGAATAAAATAAAAATGGCCCATTATTCTAAGGATAATCAGTATTAACATTTTGCTATATTTTCTCCTGATCATTTCTTTACACACTAAACATATGTAGAGTTATATATGTATACTTCAGATATCCTATATTTAAAATAGCCCATGTTCCTTTTTTAAAAATGTAACATTATATATTATTTTTTCCCACAATACTCAAAGTTCTTTTCAAACATTATTATTAGTTAATTATTTTCTTATTGAAAGACTGATATTATCAAATTTTGGTGCTACTAATAATGGTGTGCTACGCTTATTTCCTGTTATTGAATTCTTACTAAGTTTTTGCCCTCCGATGAGGAGGACAGAAATGTAGGAAGCAACTAATCAGAGCCAGAGCTAAACAGGACTTTCACTGATTTTATAGAGAATGGAGGAGTCAAGAATTCATTCATTCAAGTATTTTTTTTTTTAGTAACTACTTTTTTTAAGGTGTGATTCTACTGGGGATACATCAGTAGACAAAATTTATAAACAACCCTGGCTTTAGGGAGCTTAAGTCCCAGGGTTCTCATTTATTAAGGTAGAGGAAAAAAAGAATAGAAAGAGTGTTTTGTGGCTTTGGGGCGGGGGTGGGGAGTGGAAGCTGGTAGGGCTGTGTAAAATTCTGATTCAGGGATGTTGGGTTTGTGCTGCCAGTGATGTATACAAGTGGAGATTCACTGAAGGAGATCAGGAAATGAGTCTGGGCTCTAGGCATCGACTCGGGACTCATCAACATGCTGATGGAGCTAACCCCAGGGAGGTAGATGCAATCACCCAGGGAAAAATGCTGACTGAGAATTACTGACAGTGGAGGACTTGACACTTATGGAACACCAACATTTTCCAAAAGAGGTATTTGCAAAAGAAGGAAACTCCTAAAATTGTGCAGCCATGGAGCTGGGGAATGTATCACCAGAAAAAGGAAATAGACTATGCTAACCCTTCTGAGAAATCCATAAAAATAAAGACTGACAAGTGAACATTGCATTTGGAAACATGAAGTTCTTTACCAACACAGATTAGAAATACAACCCGCACGGAGGCTACGCGTATCTTCTTTGATCTCTTATCTCCATTGTCCTCCTTCATTTTAGCTGCTCCCTGCTCTGGCCACACCTTACAATTACGTTTTGATTTGTTACCATGCCATTCTTGAAATCATGAAGTCAGACCCCTAAACATCATTTCCTCCATCGCATGCTTCAAATGCTTCCAATGTACAAAGCTACTTGACATTAAGTCTTTCAGTAAATATACTCCCTTTCTTTCTATCCATTAGCCCTTTCCATTCCACGGTCCAACACTCTCCCAAGAACTCTGAACAACTTTGACCTAGGAAAACAGGAACGCTTTGGAGACATTGACCCTGTGATAATGTATCTCTACTTGTGAACCAATGGAAATGTTAGACTCAACATAAAAACATGGTGCATTCTGTTCTTATAAGATTTTTTTTTTAAACAAGTGAGAGGAGTTCTAGCAAATCTCCTTAATTACAAAACACGTCAGGAGGCACATCTATGGTTCCACAGTGAAAGGTATAACTGAATTTCCATTAAAAATTCTTAACCCTCCTGTGATATCCATTTTAAAAAGCCCACCCACTTGTCTGAAATTGCCACTTATCCAAAGAGTCCATTTGGAAATCTCCTAGAAAGAGATAAGATCTGAATCTATGGAAACCAGAATGGTTGGGCTAGATGGCTGTTGTCTTAGTTTGAGTTCCTCCCACATCTTAAGATAAGGATTCAAGTGTGAGTGGTTTATTTGGGTGTGACACTAGGAAACAACAATTGGGGGAAATGGATTGGAGGGAGGTGAGGCAGAAAGAAAGGCAGCCAATAAATGGTGTGTTATTAAACCAAGTAACCCATTGAGCATCTGGAGCTTAGTCCTACTGGGGAACTGTGGAGTTCAGTGTAGAACATGTGACTCAAAGTTATCCCCACTTCTCCCTTGCCCCCAGGAAGGAGCTGGAGTATTTACATTCGCTAATAATCCTCAGTTAGCAGTGTCCTTTTGTGGTGGTAGAGCGGGGTAAAGGAGGGAGAAGAGGAGGAGAGGAAGAGGAGGGACAGGAAAGGACTCAAGAAGCAGACATCATGCATTGTCCGGCCTAGCCAACAATGCCCTGATAGCTCTAACATTTTATCTCCAAGGTATAGGATTCCGTAAAATTGTATGGGTTCCTATTTTGGGAAAGAGTTTTGTTTAAAAATTGTTATTTGAATTTGAAAAGTTCTAGATGAATGATGTTCAAATTGTTCCCAGTTATGTTAATCAACAGACCCCTTTTCTGCTAAATTTCATTCAAATAAACCAATATGGGGACTGTTGGTTTTGTCTAATGATATAACCCAGTAGAAAGAGATGGTTGCACATGTGCAGATGGTTAAATAAGACCTAACACGAGAGTTTGACCTCGTTCTCCTCATTTTGTTCTCCTTACTTGTCCCTTTAATCAACACAGGCTAGCTTTATTCTAGCATAAAAACTAACCCCCAAATTCCAATAACTTAACATATCAAAGGGTTACTTTTCATTCACACCATGTCCATTAGGGCACCACAAGAAGCTCTGCCCCATATAGTTATTTGAGAATCCAGGCTGACAAGGGGTCCATAGTCTTATAGCTGCATCCTGTGCAAGAGGCATCCTCTTCAATCACAGTAGCAAGGGAAGAGAGTATGAGTTTCCCGTGTTTCAACTCAAAGGAGACAAATCATTTTTGCCCAAATTGGCTAGAATCATCCATAATGCAATGCCTAACTGCAAGGTTAAAGGAATGTAAGGGGCAGAGAGAATATGTGATGATCATCATGGTTTTTCCACACCTACCAAATAGAAGACACCTTGACGATCATCCACAGGGGGTTTCCAAGTGTGCACTCCAGAATTCTAGTGCTCCCAGCCTCCCCTAGGAACTCCTGAGGGTACAACAGTTATTCTGCCCCCCGCCCATGTTAACCAGAAAAGCTTTGTCTCCATTATTTTCTCTGTATTGATGTTCCTTATAAGATTTTGTTTGAAGGAAGGATTCTGTAGCTTTAAAAAATATGGAACACAACAAATGTCCAACTTTTTCATTTTTAAGATAAGAAAAATGGAGACCTAGTGATACAGAGTTTTTAAGGTCATGCAGCTGGTTAGAAGACCTTGAACCAGAAGCTTGCTAGGACCCCGGCCACTTTGATGTTATGCTCCAACAGACTCCTTGTCATTGGGAAAATCTCTTCTCTAAGATGTTTGTCAGGAATATCTGGAAAAACTTCAGCAAGAAGTGATTTGAGAAAAGAAAAATGAAAGAAGAAAAGGAATCAGGAGAGAGAGGCAGATGGGGGGAAAAAGTTTTTGGCAAAGTGAAAAAGGGATAAAGTGAGAGCACCAGAGAGAGAGGTAGAGGAGGTGTGAAGAGGCTGAGAGCCCAAGTGAGAGAGCCACTCAGTCTAGACTCCAGATGTAAATACACGGCTTCAGTGAGTTCCGTACTGGACTCTGCAAATACTTCTGCCAGATGTCATGGCTGAGCTACAAATCCTTGGACGGGTGACAGAATTGGCTGTTGTTCTGTGCAATCCTTTGCTTCTTAGTGTGTGACTGGTCAGTCTGCTGGCTGCTCTAAGGTTGTAACACCAGATAATGACTTTAATCCTAACGTTAGCCTTTTGGCTGACCTCAAAGAAGGGAAGCACAGCATTGGAGCCCTCTTGAATGTCCAGAGGTAGGTTGGTAGACTCGGACTGGCAGGTATGGTCACCTTCCCAGATGGAGGTCAATTTAACCCCAAGAAAGGTAAAACTGTGGAGAGACACAGAGTACATAAAATAGAAGGAAGCTAACTACTTGCTGGCAGCAAGATTGTGGGTAAATTGCCTTATCTTTCAGGGACTCTCTTTCCTCTGAGGGATTTAATTAAATGGTCTCTAGTTTCCATCTGAACATTGACAATCCATAATCCTATGAAATGGCACCACGAAAGCCATATTCCTTCCAAGTTTATATGCTAGAACATCAAAAAGCAAAACACTCTGCTTTGTTAAATAAACAAGGTAAAAACTTGTATTTGCTCTCTTCAAGTGAGCAACTTGTACAATTTGGTGATGAGTTTAACACATGAGAACTAGGAACAACTCTCAGGACAAGAATAGTTCTAGAAAAAGGAAAATATTAGAGGGCCAGCCCCATGCAACGATTGAGAAGTCCACAGAATCTGTGTTTCTAATTCTCCTGACACTGTTCCATTCTTTAAACCATATAGTATCTGCTATATGCCATGGCCTGGGAATTTGATGACAATTTGATGACAAGGGAGATAGCTTGGTCTTCGCCCTTGTCAGGCCTATGAGCCAATGGTGGTCACAGACTTAAGCAAAGCTACAATGCAGTGCAGTAGGGACAACCACAGGAAAAGAGATATGGAAAATGGGGTGGGAGAGGCATGCAGACCAGGCTTGGAAGACCTGAGATCCGTGGAGGAAGTACATTTTAAGTTGAGTCCTGTCAGAAAGGTGAGAAATAGTCAAATAAGTGGAGAAGAACAGTTCTAGGCAACCACCTGAGGCATGTGCAGGAAACGGAAAGTGATGCATTATGACTCTGACACGGCTGCCTGTGTGAACATGACCATGCTACTTAACCTTTCTGAGCCTCAACTTCCTCATCTGAAAAATGGAACAGTAACAGGTTGCACAGAGGGTTGGTCTCCAGCATTATGTATCATATATATATGTGTGTATTATATATCATATATACACACATATATATAATATACACACATATATATATACCATCTCGTTTATAAATATATATATATCTCACCTACTAAGAGCCTACCACGTAAGAGGGGCCCAATAGATGATAGCAAATCACAAATCACAATATTACAGTGAGGGATTTGGAAAGGACAACATAGGAATCAAAATTTTGCCCAAGTTTGTAAGTTTGGGGGATTGGTTAAATGGTATTGCCATTCACTCATTTAAGGAATATAAGAAGAAAAGGCAGATGGAGGGGAGAAGGGTAACAAGATAGTAGATTCAATTCTGGGCATACTGAGTTGGTGGTATATGTGCACCAGCAAATGGAGTGTCCAGTAGATGCTTGACTCATATATATATATATGAGGAGAAAGATCAGGGCTGAGATGCATGTTCAACTTAATACATGTATGACACAAAAATGATGCCTTCATTTCACTTTTCATTGTCTCATGTTGTCCTTCCAAAAAACTCCTTTTCTTTGATCCATGTTGCAATCGCCCCATAACTGTCAACTCCTAAATCATTAGCTGATAAGGAATTGTATTTTAATAGTGAGAAATTGAAGATGTTAGGAAAACTGAAATTCTTTCAGGACCCTAAGACACAGAGCACCAGTGGACAGGTTTGTGAAATCTGACCGTCACCTGAGGCTGAACTCTTCAACCAAGATGGACAACCTACACAGACAGCCGTAGGCTCCTAAGCAGAGTATTCTCAACTCCTGCAATATGTTCTGACAAGAAAATGGTGGTGGGTTAATAGGAGGCAGAAGACATGTTTGCTGAAGTGAATCCTTAAGATTTTCTTGACATTTCTTCCTACCCAATAAATCAAATTAGCTACAAAACATCATCAGTGTAGAAAATCTTCCCGCCCCTTCTTTTCTGTTCTTCAGTTCAAATTAATATCAGATGAAACAATTAATGCCTTTCAGAGCATTTTTCCGGATCAAAAACACACTAATCACATGACAAAATTGGCATTTAAAGAGGAAAAAAATAAAACCCAACAACTTTATTTAACGTAAAACTTACTGAAAAATTCAAAGGCTGCCAACCGGGCAGGAAATGAAGGTGAGCTCTCTGAAAAGTCTCTCTGCTCATCAATAGGAGGGAACAGCAGGAGGCTTGGCTGCCCTTCCCCAGATGTTTCCAACGTGAAGTCCTTATTTAGTGAGGCTATAAACTGTCCCAGATATTATCTCCTTCCCTCCCACTGAGTATAAAATTCTATCAAGCCTTGACTCTAGAATGAAATTCTCAACCTAGTAGGGCTCCTTTTCTGCTCTTTCCTATGACCTCATACTTTCTGGAACAGCAGTTACTGGTTTACAATCCACTTTTCATTTAGCCCCCGAGCTCTGTCTTCAGTGCTGGGTAAGCCGAGGCAGGAGGAAGCTCAGACTAAGTTGAAGGTTTTTTGTTTTTTGTTTTTCCTTCAGATGGGGGTGGGATGAAAGATACGAGACCCTTGGAAGAGTATTTAATTAGTAAGTGGTCATTCATCCTCAATCTGATATGTAACCAGAACTCTAAGCCAGTGCTCGCTGCTCCCAATGTAACCCCTGTAATGAGGATCCTGCTGCTATTGTTGTTTTAAAAAACACAAGATTTTGTGTGGACCCTGTATCCTAACTCTGTGTTTAATACCTGTTTGAAATTGGGCAAGTCCTTATCAGTACTTTGAAATTCAATTCTCCCCCCTAAAAAAATGGACAGCCGGATTTTCTCTCTCTGCTCCCAGGTCATTTTATTCATGCCTCTATTTCCCAAATTCTCACCTTTAATTGCAGAGATTGTTTGCATGTCACTTAGATCGTGGACTGTGCCTGAGCTTCCTCTGTATTCTCAGGATTTAAAACACTGCATGTTGTAGATGCTCTGTGAGGTTTTATAAAAAGAATGAAAAATATGCCTGCATCACAAAATTGTCAAATATATTAAGAACAAACATTACAGTTGCCTGAACTGAAATGTGCACTTGCCTTTGTCCTTCAAACCCTCAGAAATACGGGCTATACCAAATGATGCTCAAAATGAAAGGAAGGAAATCCTCATGCTGTTAAAGTAAATAAGGAAGCAGAGCCAGAATTTCTAGCTTGGCTAATACTAAGGAGGGCTCAGGGGCACTGGATGAGAGTATACACCAAACAATTTCCTAAAAAGGTTATAATGCCCATGTTGGAGAAAGGAGATATGGCCTTTTAGGAAAAAAAAAAAAAATATTGGGAGAATTTACCCTCCACTAACTCTTGCTGTAAAAACTATAGAAGAATGAGTATCAGCAGGAGAGGAATCCAACCCAAAGGAAGAAGCAAAAGTTCAAGAATCAAAAGTCATCACAAAGCACATTGAGCTAAGAAACCGAAGAGTAAAACTAAGGAAACATTGGTTCCAAACAGCCATAAGAATTCAAATAAATGATTTTAATGGGGTTTGTGAACAAGGTGGAAATAAAACACAAAATTATAGTAAAAAAATGGAAAATGCAAAG
Source organism: Phoca vitulina (assembly GCF_004348235.1). Lineage (NCBI taxonomy): Eukaryota > Metazoa > Chordata > Mammalia > Carnivora > Phocidae > Phoca > Phoca vitulina. Next base: position 18,758,172 of record NW_022589734.1, read on the forward strand.
TTTAAAGCATTTAATGTCCTCAGTTTTATAGGACTATAGTGGAGAAATTGTTTAACTCTTGGCATGGTTGAATTAAGAATACCATAAGAAAACAGAAATAAAATGAATAAATGTATAAATTCTAACCAGGTATAAAAAGAGAAAAAAAAGAAGGAAGTAGGGGAGGGAGGGAGGAAGAAAGGAAAGAATTAAATTTCTATCAATTCAATTAAGTCGGGAAAGGAGATGACTATAACAAAGAAAAAACAAAGTTGCAGGAAACAAAAGATTCCAAATATATTAGTAATCTTAATAAAAGTAGATTTAAATTGCTTCTTATTTTTTTTGTCGGTGACCAAAATACAGAATTGAATCCAGCTACATGCTGTTTATGAGATACTTAAAATGTAAGCACATGAAAGATTTGAAAGTTAAAGGATGAAAAATATATCTGAGAAAATATTATTAAGATTAAAGCTTGCTTAGCCACCTTAAGAGCAGATTAGAGAGAATTCCAGGTAAAACTTACTAAGGACAAAGAGAATTATTATAATGATAGAAGGAAACATTTGCAAAGATTTACATAGCAATGCTAAATTCTTTTGGTATGGGGCAACCTAATTTTTGTTCCATAATTATATATTATATAAATACATAGACAGAACTGCAATAAAAAACTGAAAAATGAGAAGTTAAAAATGTGGACCAAACTCACAAATAAAACTGTGAAATTCTTAGAAAAACTTAAAAGAAATTCAGAACACATAAGATTTGAACAAAAAAATAACCCTCTAGATCTAATGGACATATATTAAGCTCTGGAGTCAACACTTAAGAGACTACACAATCTTATCCACCACCTACTTTTTTTTAATTGACCATCTACTAGGTCACAAATGAAATAACAACAACAACAATAAAATATATATATATATGAGACCGTGCTTTCTGATTTTAAAGCAGGAAAATTGGCATTCAGTTATAAAAGGTAGCCATCAATTTACAAATTGGAAAATTCATCTGTAAATAATCCTTGGGTTCAAGGAAGCAGTAATAGGACTTGCAAAGTATTTTGTATGAAACAATGAAATACCACATAGCAGAACTTTGTGATGTTGGTAAAATACGATTGACATGTAAACTGATGGCTGACCTGTGTAGATTTATGTAAATGAGTCCCAGTGCCCTCTGACTCCCTGATGGAGCCACAGCAGGGGATCAGACTGGGTTTGGAAATCAATGTTAGGGGATTTGTTCTCCTGGCATTTAGCCCAAGAGGTAGGCTGGCCTTGTCCCACAACAGTTTACTGCTCCTCTCAAAGGACCAGACTCCACCTCACTCTCTGGGCTTCTGAGTTCCAGTAAGCACCCCCTCCCCTCCTCTCTATGGGCCTGCAGGTTAACTACCCAGCCGCTCTCAGCCCTGGGCTACTCTGCTGTCTCTTGCGGTTCCCTTTACCCACATCTTTGTAAACAGTCCTGTTGTAAATAAACCTTCCTCAAATTATACTGTTTGGAGAGTGCCATCTGTTTCCTGTTGGGACCGCGACTGAATCAGTGATACGGATTTAATTTAAAAGACCTGCACGCTCTTGGAGAAAGGGAGGGAGTAGAGGAAGGGTAGAAATGGTATTGCTTTTCTGGTAGAACTATAATCCTGGTGCGGGCTGGGTCTGGCAGAGGCACCGTCTGCCCTTTCTTTCCCGGGGCACAGTTATGGAATCTTCAGGAACTCCCCAACCCTGGAGATCTCCCCTGTAGCTTCCTTGGCCAGGCACCTCTCTTGCTGGCCACCTTTTGGCCACCATTGACTCGCCCCTCAGGGCCTGTGCTTCTGGCACAGCAGGCAGGCAATGCCCTTGTTCTTCAGGTGAATAGTAAGAATAGAGAGAGGAAATGTAATTGGATGGGGGAATCGCTAGCATTTCAACTGACTGTGTAAGGTTTTATTTCTAGCGTTTAAAAAAGATCTTTATCAATGTCACAAAATATTAACATTAATCTTCACATGTGTTGAATGTGGATGGGGAGTACAGGGATGTCCTATTATTTTCTGTGTGTTTGAAAATGTTTTTTAAAAGACTTTATTTATTTTTGCGAGAGCGAGAGAGAGAGAGAGAGAGAGAGAGAGAGAGGGAGAGAGGGAGAGAGCGCACGAGCCTGCGCACGAGTGGGGGGAGGAGCAGAGGGAGAAGCAGACTCCCTGCTGAGCAGGAAGCCTGATGCTGGACTCGATCCCAGGACCCTGGGATCACGACCTCAGCCAAAGGCAGATGCTTAACCAACTGAGTCACCCAGGTGCCCTGAAAATATTTAATATTTAGGAAAACAATGTTTAAAAAAACTAAGGTGACAAGGTATGTAAGTCTCTCACACAGGAACTGGATTTAGCACATTTCCATGACATGCTATCCCCACCCCATCCCACCTCCACAGCCACCACCATGTGATTTCAGGTCACAGTACCTTCTGTCCACTGCATCCCAAAGATCCGACGCCAGTTTGCCAAACAAGAGCTCTCCTAGTTCTTTGGGTTGCGGTCAGGTTAGGAAGGGAGGAGAGGAAGATGAGAAAGGGTTATTGGGATTTCCTAAAGAGTTTGAGCCCCAGATTTGGGCACTCTCCAATCCCATAAACAGGCTCCCTGCTGTGGCGGCTTCTTTTCTCTGATTTCTTTGCCCTTAATCGGATCATCTTCACCCCAGCAGCCACTGCTTCTCTTTGGGGAAACTTCAGCTCCTCTTTATTTCCTTATCTCTGCAAAACCACACTCCACTTCTCTGTAATTTAGGCAATCTGCAAGCAGTGGGGGGTATAAGTTTTGCCTTGTGGCCCTGGGAACAGGACATAGAAGGTTCATTGAGAATGTTTGAAGGTTGAATAAAAGGGCCCTATCAGGATTTAAACAAGAGCCTGGTAGCACTTTCTATAATTAGCTCCAAGATTCTTTTGCATTAAAGAGATTATTATGAACTTGAATCATACCTTTAAACTTGGCCTGTACCATCTGCAGATTCCAAGATTTTCCCTTAACTATCAGCCAGGATATGCTTATTTGTATGTATTTGTATAAGATTATATGGCATGTAGGAGAATAGAATGTTCAAGCCCAATCTTTCAATTTAGAGGTGAATAAATTGAAGCTTTATAGTATGTTAGTGGCAGGCCAGATTTTAAGTCAGGTTATTCTCTGACTGTAGGCCCTGTATTTTTTCCAATTGTTGGATAAGATATGTGGGTATCTGTAAAAGCACATAAGGATTTTCTCCATTAATAAGTATAATACTCTTTTAAATGAAACATAAGAAATGAGAAACCACTGACCCAAGTTATACAAACATTTTTTTATTAACATACTACTTTATCAAAAATTGTAAAGGACCTATTACACACTAGACGTCGGTGTCCATATGGGTCATACGACTCTTGAAAGAAGCCATGGTGCATTTGCCCAAGATGTATGGGCTTAAATAACAGATGTCGTTATTTTAGGGACTGCCTATAAATTTAATACATTTATTTTTATGAGCACATCATAATGTTCTTCCACTCTTTCGGAGAGCAATGTGGGTTCAACATCTTGGTGCTCTGATGCTATCCAGGACACTTTCCAGTTAATTTTCTGATAGTAAATGTTTAAAGAGTTATCATTGGCTTCTAAGGTCCTTCCTCCAAAGTGGCCAAATACTTCCCTGCATCCAAGTTTGGGATTCATTAGAAGCCATTCCTGTCTAGTCTCTCCTTTATTACCAACCGCATCAGAAGAAAGATGGTGCCTGACTGCAATGTGCCAATCATTACAGAGAGAAGCAGTGTTTTCAGTCAGCCACCATTCCTTCCTACTGAGGTACTGAAATAAGGAGGAAAACCAATGTGCATCCCTAGCAGAGGCTCCTGTACAAATCCGAGGCTAACAATGAACAAATTTATGTGTTAAGACAAGAGCAGCAAGGAGAATTGGAAGCTAAAGGAGGAAGATGGCAAATAAGAAACAGGTCTTTGTTTTGCCTATGGGAGGAAACGCATTTACCACTTGCCCTCAAAACTCTCCCATATCAAGTGGCTTCTGTTGGATAACACTTTTACTTTTCAAGGCACTTGCCATCATATTATTGCCATCTGGTCCTCTGGAAATCCTATAGCATTGGCCAAGAAAGTGAGGCTTGCCAAAGGCATGTAAGTCTCAAGGATAGAGCCAAAATCTAACTCCAAAGTTCATAGAACAAGACAGGTAGAAGGTTAGAAGGTCTAAAGAAGGGGAGTGAAAGGGGAAACCAGAGTCATCCTACTCTTGGTAGAATGTTCTTTGTGTGGAGCCATAATATCCCAGTTTTGGTCTAGGCTATGGCCTGAGGCAGATCTGAGGAATAGATGCAGTTGATTTTGGAAAGCAATTCTGAAGATTTATTGAAAATTATTGAGATTTTAATGGTTACCTAAGGTAGTCATGAGAAGTGATACAATATGATCCTGATAATGACTCAAAAGATACTCAAGTGCATTGCCTCCATTGATTAACCAATTGGAGCTGCTTTTTTGAAGTGGGCTCTAATGAAATGCACTTTTCAGGCACTGGAGCTCCTCAGGAGACTGGCCAGTCTCAGGGACCTTTCTTGACTTCGAACCCCCAAAGTCAAGCCATACTCTAGGACATGCTGACTTTTCTCTATTCCTATTTTCATACTTCCCTTATCTCCCTTAGCCTTGGCATCCTGGTCCCAGCTGTGGTGATTAATACCCTGTGAGCCATGGTCAATGGCCCAGTTAACCATTTCCTGCCGGACGATGGACTTTAAAGTATGCCTCCTCCTTAGGAACCTTTGGTGATGACACTAATATATCCCTGTCCAACCAGGCTCTGGATTAGGTACTTTTCACATTTAATCCTATAACAGTTGTTTGAATTGCCTGTTAATAAACTATTTGGCGTATGAGGAAAAAGAGGCTCAGATTGGTTGGTAATTTGTCCTCTGTCACACATGGGGGAGCCGGCCCCACAGAAGTTATACCATTGCAGTTTGCTCATAAAAACATAATTTCATCATAAAGCAACCATCTCACACCCCCAAGTAACTAGTGCTTTAAGTCTTGGCAGAATTATAATGGCGGGAAGGTAGAGTCCTCCTGCATCTTCAAGTTAGAATGCACACAATGACATTTATAGAAAGGAATTAGTCCCAGAAGTCTCACCAACAACTCCTCCTTTTCATTCAGTGCTGACTTCAACCTTCTTTTCCACCAAGTTCCTGGATTCAGTGCCCTCTTACTCCCCTTGTCTTGTATTCAGATTAGTATGATCTGTGCATTGGGGTTTTATTTTTACTTTAGTTACAATCAATTTCTCCCTGCCTTGAGAGGCTTTTGTGTTCCCCTGAATAGAATTTTACTAAGGCTTTTGAGATAACTTAATGTAACCTGCACACTTTTGGGTTCTCTAAAGGCTTTTAAATATTTTACAGTGTAAATAATATTGGCTTACACCCCTGTCCCATGTAGAGTACCCAATACCTCATCTACCTCTGCTGAGGATTTCTTGAGGAATGATATTTCTCCCACTTACCTTACCTTACATCTGGTCCTCTGGAAATCATATAGCATTGGCTTTATATCCTATTTCTGTTCTCAGTCTCCACACTTGATTTCCTAAAGATGCTCTTCCTTTCAAACTTCTATCATCATGGGAAAAAGCCATGGTGCCTTCAATCTCCAGAGTAACACTGGCCTAAAGATAAGTGTACAGCGGATACTACTGATGGCCCGAGGCTACATACTGCTATATTACATTACAGAACAATCAAGAAAGCTACTTGTCCTTTATAATCCTTGGCCAATCTCACGTTCTTGTCTCTAGGAAATGTTCGCTATTATCCTCATCTTCCTGGATTTGGTGTCCCACCATGATGCTGGGCTCTCTCTTCTCTTGATGAGTCCCTGCTCTCTCCTCTCTATTATTCTGTTGGTGACTTTCCCACAACCACAATGTCCCTGCTTATATTAACATAAAGAACCCTTGTTCTCTGTGTTACAGAACCCAGAAACACTTTTCAACTATCATGATATTGTTTGTCCAATGATGTAAGTAACTAAGACATAAATATTTAAATAAGTAGATATCACATTAGTGTAAAATGAATTCTTTTACCAAAAAGAGTTAAAAAATTATACATGATGAATAATCAACTCTCCAATAAAGAGAATTCCCAAATGTAACATATATGGGTTAACATTTTTTTTTAATTTTAGAATATGACTAAAGTACTATTTCCACTCAAATGACACTGAATAGAATCTGCTTATTCTTGCAAAGCTTAGGAGTATTTCAGCATCATATAGTACTTCCAATTTATGTATGTTGACTTTTGTATTAGAAGAGCTCTGTCAGTTAAGTGTCTGCCTTCAGCTCAGGTCATGAACCTGCACTCCCAGGATCGAGCCCTGCATTGAGCCCCACATCGGGCTCCCTGCTCACTAGGGAGTCGGCTTCTCCCTCTCCCTTTGCTCCTCCCCCTGCTCATGCTCTCTCTCTCTCTTGCTCACTCTCTCTCTCAAATAAATAAATAAAATCTTAAAAAAAAAGAAGAGCACAAAAAAGTGTTAACTAAGAAATATCTTTAGACCTAAAGCTCTGATAGCAGAAAATACAAAAGCAAGTGATAAATGTGTGGGTTAAAATATGTGTGCAGGTGTCCCCCAAAGACAATCAGCATACAAATGAATAATTACATCTCCAGATAGCCAGATAGACAGACAAAATAACACAGGGGCACAAATGATGCCTTCACATTGATCGCTAAGTCCATGGAGCACTTGCCCTGGGCTTTAGTCCCGGAGACTGACCTTAGAATTACCAGGGAATATGGACACTGCCTGGGGAAGAGTTGTTGATTCTGTATAATGAATTCTCAGGCTGAGAAGTATGTGACAAAGACTTCCCCACACTGTACAACAAGGCCACCCATGGGCTTTAGCAGACTTCACTCTATTTGAAGTTTCTTTTGAAAAATAAAGCCCTGATAACCACATTTGAAATGTAACAGGGCCAAGCTCTGCATGGATTTTTTTTTTTTTTTGCCCCTTCTAAATAAAGCCCCTGCCCAGTTGTTTTAATTTCTCCTTCTACATTTATTTTTATTATATTGTATTGCTTCAAATCATTTCAAAATGTTTTTAATGCAATATATCTTAGAAAAAAATAGTTCTGAATTCATAAGCAATCCCTATGGCATGTCCTTGGCATCGGCTGTAAAATTCCAGAGTACCTAATTTATTTGATTGATTGATTTTTCAATGTTTTAAAGGGTACCAAGCCCAACAGCATATAATTTTTCTTTTACTAAATGGAATATGAATGAATAAAAGATAATTGCATTTTTTTTGGTATTCAGCCTGTTGTCTTGTGAAGTTTTTTTTTTTTCTTCATTCCTACAGTTCTGAAGTGAATGAGAAAGATTCTTTCTCTTTTTATAGCAATAACAGCTCCCCCTGCCATTCTTCAACAAGGTTCATATGCAGGCCCAGGCCAGAATTTTCGTGTTATGTTACCTCAACCAAGATGCTGCCAATGGCCCATGATGCCAGCAAACACAGCAAACTAAGGAGGGACTGGGGCTTGCACAGACCTTTCCTGTTTGGTGGGAAGAAAAGCCTTCCTCTACATTTTTTTCTAGTTGAAAGATGCATCTCCATTTTCTTAGAGTTTGCAGACCTAAGCACATTGCAAAGCGATTAGGTTTTATTTTCCCAAGGAAGCAGGTGGATATAGCTTATAACTTAGATAACGGCCTATATAGCATGACCTTGAAGAAGTATAGCATGACCTTGAAAAAACAACTCTTTTCTTAGCTCCTCTTCTCTCACTTGCATCTGGCTTTAACTTGGTTAACATATGGGGTTGTCCAAAAGGATTGCAATCCTTATCTTGCTGACCACAGCAATTGTTCTTCGTCATCCAGCTGAAGAGAGTCAGATGGTTACGAAGGGGCCAGAAGACTGGAGGACAGGAGAGAGTATTGCTATAAGCCCGTTTCACTAATACTAACGTCTCCACCATCAGCTGCTTACAATGCACAAAGTTGTCCTTTCCACAGCTCTGGAAATCCATTATCTTAGGAGAACGTTGGATAAAGTTAAGTTGAATTTAAGAGCACTTTCTAGAGATGATAATGAACTCTTCTTTCATCTTCGAAAACTAGGAAGAACTTCAACCAATTATTTGAAATTTTTATTGTGTTAGTCTGTTTTTTTGGAAGGGTATGATAATGGCATGAGCAAAGTAATTCTCTCTGAAAATCCATTTCAGGTTTAGTATCTGATTATAAGTACCCTCTTAAATTTGGTTTGTCACACAGGCAAAAATCAACCCAAAATGTGAATTTTTCATTCCAAGAATAATAAATTGGTTTGTTTTCATTTCTCTGAGCTTAATAGAAAAGCACACTAGGGTGAGGTTAAGGGAAATGATCCTGTTATTTGTTTTTGCCATAGGTCTTTGTAAGGTTCCAGAAGGAAAATTAATCAATTATGGAGTATAGACTGAGCACCAACACTGTGCACCACTAGACCAGCAGTCTCCAACGTAATCTTCAGGGCTCTCAAGTTTTCTACAAGATTAATGTTCAAGGCTCAGCACCTCCCATGAGATCCTTATGCACATCAACCAGTGACCTCCAGATCTGTGACAAGACTGTATTTATGTGGCCTTCTCAAAGCATTGCATCACAACTATGGGGAAATACAGCTGCAAGAGGGTTTAGCAGTGTAAGTTTTGGCCCAACACTGGAAGCCAGAAGCATTTTGTCAGTGGTCATGTCAAAACAGCAAAAGCAGAGAATATCTGAGAAAGCGTCTGGCTAATGTGTTTATGTAGTGAGCTGGGCATAAAGCGCAGACAACCTCCTAGATTAAAGAACTACTTGTAGTGTGCTCATCGTCCCCAGACATTTATAAGTATCAACACAATAAAGCATGTTTTTCAGAGTGCCACTCTGAATTTCACCAGAAATCCTTTTTTTTTAATGGTTCCCTCAACCACATGCACACTTTATGTACTGGAGTGAACGAAATAGATTTTTTAGGACAATTTCTAGTGTTGGGGTCAAAGACTTGTTGAGGAAAGATACTTTGTAATTAGAGTTTATGGTCTGCACCTGAAATAACTGTGCAGCTCATTCTCTTTTGTCTTTATATTTCAAAGAGTCAGGTAGCACCAGACTGGAGAACAGGATCCAGGGCAATGATGGTGTCCTAAAAGCAGTAATGCAGTAATCCCTTACATTGACCCATTATGAAAGGATGACCAAATGTCATAAATGTCAAGGAGCAAAAACCAAGGAAATGAATGCAGGAACTTGGCATAGAGGCACAATGCAAAGGAGCTTGGCACCAATAATTACTACCCTCACCTGCAAATACTACACTGATGAGTCAACCCAACCTTAGCATTCTCACCAATACCCCTGAGTTTAAAAGATTCATTCTTATCTGTGACTTCCCTCCGCTTCCTAGGAAGTAGTGGCAACAGCTGCTGGGGAGAAAGGAATGAAGTGGGAAGAGTCCAGAGACTGCAAGAAGGATGTCAAGGCTCCAGGGCCTTATATCAGTCTGGGGGGGGGGGGGATTCTTAGATGCTGAGAATAGCTTCTCATGGCAATGGGACACACCTCCCTGTAGATGGGGTGAACTCTGGCATCAGATAAATTACTTCAGAGGATTTATTCACATTACATAATTCCATATACAAATTTTGTTCCATAAAAAATCTTCCTAAGAACACAAATTTAATATATCCAGCATGAAAAGGAAAAGAGATTCCAGGCCTACACAAACAAATGAGGGACAAAATTAATATCATTAAAGAACTAACAAATAAATTAGAAACAGCAAGAACCATGGCATACATATTGACAATTACAAAGAGAAAGGTCTGAGGTAAGTACAGTGAAGGCTCATGAAAAATGTAGAAATTAAGGCAAGAGAGAAAAGCTAATAGAAATGGAAGACAGAGAAGAATGATCCTATGTACAGTAATTGGGCATCCATGAATTTAAAACTCAGCAAATTGAGAAGAAAAAACATTCAAAGATATTAAGAAATTTATTTTGGAAAAAAATTATCTAAATTTGCAAATTAAAAAAGCATGCTATAAGTTAAGACACATCTTGCTGTATTGGACTTTGAGGAAAAATAAAGAATTCTTCTGGAATCCTGACAGAAAAAGTGAGTGACTGTCAAGAAGGAAGAATAGATTTCTCTTCAGCAATATTCAATGAATGGGAGTCAGATATTTTTCCACAAAGTTCTGGATGAAAGAAATTGTGACAAAGAAAATGAAGCTCCAGAATGATGTAATTCAAATCTAAAGGCAAAAGGCAGAATTCAAAAATGTGAAAGAAATTCATGGATTACCACTACACGACCCAGTGCTGATGTGCTCATTGTAACTGAAAAACAACAAAACAGAAGCAAACCCACCCATATGAGGGCAAAATTTAAACAATTGGTGAAATAACTGAAAATAAAGAATTGAAGAAGATAGGATTTAGAGGGTGTGTGTATGGATTCTTCTTTAGTACAGAATTAACACTAAAAAATTTGCAGTTTATTGTTATAGAATGGGATGTAAACGAAAGAAACTTTGAGAATATGAAGCAAATAATTAACAAGAGAAAGAGGGGACAGATGGGGACAGTGGCATGAGCGTTAGTGTTCTCATCTTTCCTTGCTGGGAGTCAGTCTGCTCTTTGTCCAGGGAGAACATGCCCCAAAACAATACTGATACTTGTTTCTCACAGTTTTTCACAGATTTCCTTAATCTTAAAATGATCTTTTAGAAAATGATAAATCTGTCTGTTACATAGAATAATAAAGCAGAATTTCAGCTTTCCTTTTGTCTTCCCTCAATTTTCCTTCTATAATTAAATTCAAGGAAAATTCAATGTAATACTTATTATTACTAAACAGCATGATAGTACGTTGCTATCTTTCTCTGTTTCATCAGGTAGGATTTACACAGAGTAAAATTCACCTGTTTTTAGAGAAATAGTCTGTGGGTTTTGACAAATGTCATGTAACCATTACCATAATCAAGAATTATATATATATTTCTATCATGACTAAAATTTCTCTCAGGTCCCTTTGTGGTCTTTCCTTGCTCAAATCCCTTCCCTCTCACTCAGCAAATACCTCTGTCCAACTACTGATGAATTTCCAGTCCCTATAGTTTTTCCTTTTCCTGGAGGTCAAATAAAAGGAATCATATGGTACATTTGAATCTGACTTTTATTTAGCATAATGCCTTTAAAATTTATCCAAGTTGTTATTATGTACATTTGTTCCTTTTTTAATTGCCACATATTATTCTATTGTAGGGATATACCACCATTTGAGGGACATTTGGGTGGTTCCCATTTTTTTTATAAGTCTGAACATTCACATAGAGGTTTTTCTGTAACATTTATTTCCATTTCTCTTGGAAAAATACTTAAACATTTTTTTTCTTGGTCATATAGTAAATGCGTATTATTGAACTTTATGAGAAACTGCCACACTGTTTCCCAAAGTAGTTGTACCATTTTGTATCACAACCAGCAACATCTGAGAATTCCAGTTGCTTTGCATCCTTGTCAACACTTAGTATCATAGTCTCTCAAAGACATTTTTGTAGGAGTTTAGGTGCTAGTAAATGAAAATTTAATTTTACAATGCAACATCCTAATGAATATATATCACTTAGAAACTAAAACCAATAGCAAAAATATTGGGAGGAGGAGCACCTGGGTGGCTCAGTCATTAAGTGTCTGCCTTCGGCTCAGGTCATAATCCCAGGGTTTGGGATTGAGCCCCTGCATGGGGCTCCTTGCTCAGTGGGGAGCCTGCTTCTCCCTCTGCCTGCCACTCCCCCTGCTTGTGCTCTCTCTTTCTCTGACAAGTAAATAAATAAATTCTCTAAAAAGAAATATTGGGAGGAAAGAGCCATGTAGCATTTGTATTTGATGTTTAACCATTGACAAAGTCTTCTGGAAAAACTGACCTAAAGAGAAGCATTAATTAAATTCTTCTTTCTATCTATTCCTTATGGGAATTATCTACATCAAAGCCATATGGAAAAACAGCAAACTCCAATTACTCCATGAATCTCATGCTTTATTAAACAACACAAATCTGCAAGGAAGCTATAACAGCAAGTAGAATATTCCTTTAATTATATGAATTATATGTTATAATTCATACAATTAGATTTTCTAAAGAAACCATTAATATATCCACCAAACATTTATTAGGAGTCTTGTACGTGGAAAGCATTACATAAGCACTTATCGAAAAACAAAGATGAATATGTCACAGTCTTTGCTTTCAAGGGATATACAATATCTGCTATAGAATGGGTGGTTATAGCAAAATGGTGGCAGATGCCCCAGAATACATGCCTTGTTATGTCCCCATTATAGCTCTTTCTACCGGATGAAATCCTGCCAACAGAGCCTCTGAAAAGTGGAACAAAGGACAGGGTGTTGAGTCAAGAAACCCAAGGTATACCTTATTTATATAAAAGGCACTTGACTGAAAAAATGACATTTCAGCTGCTTTTCACTCCAAGATTCCTGCTGTCCCTCTAGTTAATATTGCGTCATTTACCCCATTAGCTACTTCTGCCAGCCTGTCTTGGGACGTTATTTTTGCCCCAAGCCAAGAAGTAGAACTTGAAAGGTGCTATGTGTGCAAAAGGATGTACACAGGCTCTGAAAACACTTAATACAGTTTTTTTACATTCTGACCAAGACACTGAAATGAAGCTTTTAATTGACTTTCTTATTCGATCTTTACACCATAGAGAAGTGTGTAATACCTACACGATGAGATGTCATTACCCCAAAATAGAACTGGTGAAAATGAGACCCAGACACACATACATAGACCTATACATGTACACAGACATATATTTCCAGCAATAGATGTGCATATGCATATTTCTAACAATACTTATCTAGACACTAGGCGTCTCTGTAACTGGGATACAAATCTTTTACTATGGTATGAAATTTGCTCTAAACTCCCAGACATATATATTTTTGATCAAAACAGTTTCTATCATGACAGATGGTCTATCCACTATGGTACATTTAATAATCCGAGGCTTGCATGATACAGTAGATGATTTAATTTTACGTTCACTCGAGATAGCATTTCATCACGGTGGTCTCCCCACAGACTTGGAACAGATTGAGACTGAAAAGAAGTGGCACGGAATACCCCAGAAGTCCATAATCAGATAGCCAGGACTCCAGAGATGTGGCTCGGGCAGAATTCCACTTAATGACACTCAAGTTATCATCACGGCCTGTACATTTATTCCAAGGTGCTGAACTCAAACAGTAGGGAGGCAGCTTATGAAGATCTGCCTTTTGGCAAATTGTATAAAGGCCTTTCACCAGAAGGTTCGGAGAACAGCAAGAGGAGCGGTGAGCAAGACGGTCACATTTCTGAACTTAGTGTGGATTATTATTACAGTAAAATAAAATTCACTAAATGAACATTTAATAGTGTTGGGGCAAAGAAGAGAAACAAAGGTTTCATCAGCAGAATCTGGGACAGCTGCAGCCCCCTCACATGAATATCCCCTGGGAATTGTCAGGCTTTTGTAACATGTGACCTTGTGCTATTTATAAAAAGAGTATTCCTCTAAGACCCAAGATCTAAGGCATAAAACACAATTGAAGTATCATAGAGTTTGGAGAGAGTATAATGAACCTCAGAAGTTAGAAAATGTTACCGATTCTGATGGACGAGATGGAAGTTTTCCCCCAAAAATTAACCTCAGCCTTCCCTTCGATGTAAATAGTATGCATTAATTTGGGGGATTTGCCTTTGGATTCCGTTTTTTTTCCTCCTCTTATTTACTGGGTGTTAGATGTGTCTGAGCAGGATCGTGATGACATATTAAAAGAAAAAAAATAATAGCACCTACATAATTGGCACCTGCTATTTTTTGCCAAGCAGTGCACAAGCAGCATCTCGTTATTCTCATGACACCCTGGTGAGCCTGGCATTAAGCTGACTGGGGCAAGGATCTGAAACATGGAGATGTAAGTAATTGGTAGAGCTGGGACATGTTCTCTAGCCGTCTGATTCCAAGGCGTGTGTTTTCAGTCACTGCGCCGTCCTAGTTTAAAACCAGGAGACAACCTGTCATCATAAGCTTTACCTTTAGTTGTCCTTTGAAAAATAACTAAAGGATCAAAAAACGAGTTTGGTGGTTGCTCTCCAAGTTAATTTAAAAAGCAACATGTCATACCTAGTACTTTCCTAGGCACTGTGGCGAGTGAAGAAGAAATGTACGGTAGGGCTCCAGGGTGTTTGTGGGCTCACAGGGGGAGACATCACTGACCATGACAAGACTTGCATAACACAAAGAATAGTAACTAATACTTAAGGAGCACTTTCTAAGTGGTACACACGCTCCCCTATGCTCTATATGTGCTAAATCTTAGGTGTGCTCAGAGGTAAGTAAGATTAAGGATTCTCTCTTCCTGATCCTCATTTTACGGAATGTAGGAATGTTTCTAAACACAGAACCTGGGGGGGTCAGTCAATAAAGCATCTGCCTTCTGCTCAGGTCATGATCCCAGGGCCTGGGGTGGAGTCCCGCATCGCTTCGGGCTCCCTGCTCAGCGGGGAGTCTGCTTCTCCCTCTCCCTCTGCTGTTCCCCCTGCTTGTGCTCTCTCTCTCACACACACACAAATAAGTAAATACATAAATAAATCTTTAAACACAGAATCTAGACTCATACCCAATAGGCTCCCCTGGAGTCTGGGATCCCCACACCTCCCTATTGCCTTAGAATAATGATTTGACTCAACTTTCTATCCAAAGGTATTAATTCTAGCTTTCGTTAAAAAAAAAAAAAAAAAACAACTATCAATATGAGGCTGCTTTGAACCTGACTGAGGGGAAGGCAAATAGTTCAGAAAAGGGCCTATTGTCTCATCTCCTTAAAACATCAGACCCGAGTGCTCCATTACCAGCGGCTTGGGGAAAGCTGTTTAGGAGGACATCTGCCACCTCCTGACCAGGACATGCCCTGAGGGATTCAATATACATTCCTTTATGTCTGAAAGTTGACATAATGGTTGTTTTCACCAATTCTATCCCTTGTCCTAATTCTTTGCTTTGGAAATAGGTACTGCTGCATTGTTTTCATTTTAATAGTTTCAATATGGTAATATAATATATTTAATTGTTCAAAAATCAAAAACAGTTTAAAAATACAGAAATACATATGGTGGAATGTCTTACTTCTGACTCCGATCCCCATTTACCTGTCAATTCACATCACCTACTCCAGGGAGGCACTCTCTACTATGTATCCTTCAGAGTTTCTTAATGGGCATGCTAGCAAAATGAATATATACTATTTCCCTCTGTTTTTAGACAAAAGTTAGTGTACTATGAACACTGCTCTGCATCTCCTTTTTTTTGGATTAATAATTTACTTGGAGATCTTTCCATATTAGCATATGGTTTTTCTTTCTTTCTCTGTTTTTAATGTCACTGCCTAGTGGCCCATTGCTTGGATGATCATAATCTGTCTAATCCCTAGTAAACTCCTTATGGATGTCCGGGTTCTTTCCAATATTTTGCTATTACAGGTATTGATACCCTGGATAATGTGAATACATTTCATTGAACATGTCTGCAAGTGTATCTACGGGATTAATTCCCAAATTGGAAACAGGTCAAAAGTTATCCAAATTTATCATTTTGACAGGTATTATCAAATTGCCCTCCGTAATAATCGTACCATTTCCAGGCTTCCTATAGGAAAGCTTTTTCGCATCGTTAACCCTCATAGTAAATAAAACCATTAGCACTTGGGATAAACTGGAAGGGATTTGAAGCCCTACAAAAGTGACTTGTGGCCAGCGGAACAAACCTAGGAGGTCTCACTAGCGAGAAACTATCCAGCTGCCAGAGACCTGAGGAGGCCAGCCCCCTCCAGCACAGTGATTGGGAAGCTCTGTGACAACACGTTTCCATCAGCAATGTGTGAGAGTGCCTATTTTCCCTCAGCTTCTCCAGTGAAGAGCTAGAAGCTTTAGCATTGGCGTTAACCCTATGCATTAAAAAAAATGGTATATCTATGCAGTTTTACTTACTAAAGTATACTTATATACTTGTTATACGTTGAAGGGTTTTTGTAAGCTTTTTGCATGTAAACTATTTAAACCATTCTTCATTTTTTTCTACTCAACTGTTTGTCTTTTATTAATGACTTGAAGAGGCTATACATTAAGAAAAAAATCTCCGTGCCTATGATATGAGTTGCAATTCTCTTCCCCTGACTTATATCTATCTTTTGACTTTATTCATGGTGTTTGCTTTGTTTGCATTTGCTTGTGGACGTTTCTTTTCTGTTTTCTTATGTTGTCTTTTACAATTTAGAGTTGGTGTTGTTGGTTAGATAGGACTTTCCCACTTCGGGTTTACAAATGAATTCTGCCCTTTTTTCCCCTAGAACTTTTAGGACTTCATTTCTTTAATGTGAAAAAAAAATTCCATTTGAAATTGATCCTGATGTTGGGTATGCAATACGGGTTCAACAATTTTCCCCAGATGGGTTATACTAACATCATTTATTGAAAAGTCCCTATTTGCCTTCACATTTGAGAAGTGTTTTAATTTTTCTTCATATGGGTTTGTGTATGTATTTTTCATTAAGTTTATTTCTAGAAATATTGTTTTGCTTACTTTTGTTGTTTTAAATGCTTTTCCCGTGATGTGTTCTAAATGCTTGCTTTTTGTACATTTATTACTTTATTACTTTCCATTTATTAATGTTTATATCCTCTTACTTCCCTAAACTCTCTCATTCTTTGCAGTGTTTTGGTTGATTTTCAAATGCACCATCATATTATCTTCACACTTTTATATTTTTACAATGTTTATGCTTCTTATTTTCCTTTATCTTGTCTGATTTTATTGACTAGCTATGCTGGTACTTTGTGGGATAATAGAAGTGGCAGCATTCTTGTCTTGATCTTGATTTGAGGAGGAATACCTCTTAGTATATCTCTACTGAGCACGATGCTGACTTCTAGATTGAGATGAATATATGTTTACTGCATTTAAAAGGTGTCCATCCATCCTGATTTAACTGAATGTGTCCGTGAAGAATAGCTATTGTATTTTATCAAATGACTTTTCGGCATGTATGGAAATGATCATTTTTCCCCCAACATTATAAGCTATATTTTAACATATATCTTAATAATGAACCATTCTTGGACTTCTAGAATACATTCCCCTGTCAAAATAATGATTCTTTTTATGCTTTTGGATTGCATTCACTACCATGTTCCTTAGCACAGGTCATCCTTATTTATAACTGAGATTGATCTATAGTTTTATTTGTGCACGCAGCATCTTTATCAGGTTTCACTATCAATTGCATTCCCTCTTTCCAGAAAGAATTGGAAGGTTTTCTTTTGTCTACCATTCTCTAGAACAGTTTAAATAGCCGTGGTGTTATTTACTTTTTAAATTCCCTTATGAAAGTGTCTAAACCTGCAGTTTTGCAGGGAGTAACCCTTTGATAATTTTATCCATTGCTTCAATTGGAACGTTTCTCTTTAGATTTTTTATATTTCTTGATGCCATTTTATCTAAATTATCTTTTTCTAAAAAAATCTATTTCATGCAATTTTTAAAAT
The DNA here is from genome assembly GCF_004348235.1 of Phoca vitulina. Lineage (NCBI taxonomy): Eukaryota > Metazoa > Chordata > Mammalia > Carnivora > Phocidae > Phoca > Phoca vitulina. The sequence goes on from NW_022589734.1 coordinate 18,775,857, forward strand.
CTAGTCTGTTCATGAATCTTAAATTTCTTCAGTTCCTGTGTGGTTTGTTCTCTCTTTACTGTTCAGTTGTGTTTCATTGTTTGTTTTTGATTGTAGCTTTTCTCATTTTTTTCCTGATTAAGTTAGCTAATGATTGGTTATCTTAAAAAAAAAAAAAACAAGCAGATTTTGGGGGTGCCTGGGTGGTGCAACTAGTTGAGCAACCAACTCTTGGTCAGCTCAGGTCATGATCTGGGAGTTATGGGACTGAGTCCTGAGTCGGGCACTGCGCTCAGCTCAGTGGGGACTCTGCTTGTCCCTCTCCATCTGCCCCTCCCCCTGGCTCACTTGCACACTCTTTCCGAAATAAATAAATAAAAATCTTTAAAGAAAACGAAAGAGGTTTTGTCTTTACATATTAGATCTATCATTTTGCTAATTCACTATAATTGGAAAATACAGGCCACAGGGTCTCTGTCACAATTAATCAGCTCTGCCATTATAACACAAGAGCTGCCACAGACAATATGTAGATGGATGAGTATGTCTGTGTACACATAAAACTCTTTTATGGATATTGAATTTTGACTTTTTTACAATTTTCATATATCATGAACTGTTATCTTCCTTTTGATTTTTTTTAACCGTTAGAAAAAAAGGGAAAAACCATTCTGATTTTGTAGGTGACATAAAAACAGGCAATGGACCAGATTTGGCCCATAAGCTGTGGTTTGCTGGTCCCTACTTTATCTTAATATCCAAAATATATAAGGAACTTATACAACTCAATACCAAAAAAACAAACAATCTGATTAAAAAACGGGCAGAAGAACTGAAGAGACATTTTTCCAAAGAAGACATACAGATGGTCAACGTCACTAATTGTCAGGGAAATGCAAATCAAAACCACAATGGGATAACGCCTTACACCTTTTAGAATGATATGTCTTTGGATATATATTTCTTTTTTTCCTTCTATTTAAATTCAGTTTAGTTAACCTATGCTGTATTATTAGTTTCAGGGGTTGAATTTAGTGATTCATCAGTTGCATATGGCATCCATGTTCATTCCATCCAGTGCCCTCCTTAATGCCCATCACCCAGTTACCCCATCCCGCCACCCCGCTCCGCTCCAGCAACCCTCAGTTTGTTTCCTATGGTTAAGAGTCTCTTATGGTTTGTCTCCCTCTCTGTTTTCATCTTATTTTGCTTTTCCTTCCCTTCCTCTATGTTCATCTGTTTTGTTTCTTAAATTTCACATATGAGTGAAATCATATGGTATTTGTCTTTCTCTGACTGACTTATTTCACTTAGCATAGTACCCTCTAGTTCCATCCACGTTGTTGTAAATGGCAAGATTTCATTCTTTCTGAGGGCTGAGTGATATTCCATTGTGCATGTGCGTACGTGTGTGTGTGTGTGTGCATATCACATCTTTGTTTATAGCAGCAATATCACAATAGCCAAAATATGGAAAGAGACCAGTTGTCCATCAACAGATAAAAGGATAAAGTAGATATATATTTCTTTATGCAGTATTTAATAGTTGCCTAACATGAAAAATAGTAGAATTTTTCCTGTATTTTTTCCTATACCTTCTTTCCTTCACTTTATCTTCTTTATCAATATTTTCATCTTTGTTGTTTTATTTTGTACTATTAAAAAAGCTTCTACTTCCCTTATGTGATTTATTAACATTTATTATCAAGCTTTTACCCTGAGCTATCACAGATTAATCAACCCAGAAATGTACACACCTTGTTTCACCTCTCCAATTTTTTTTGGCACCTAATATCTACATTGTCAGAAGATGCATATATGTACCCACATTTGTTTTAACCTCAATCCTATGAGTAAATAAATTCAGTGCTGACCACCAGTTTTGTTGACATATATTTCCCACTCTTTTCTTAGCTGAAGATTATCTACTGGTAGTTTCCTTAAAAGAAGCTTAGGTTTTATATACTTAAAAATTTATTCTTGAAGGTAAATTTATCCGGATATAAAATATAAATATTAATATAAATTAATATAAAATATGGGCCTCTCCCTCTCTTTTATTGAATATCTTTTATATGTTGCTCTACTGACTTCTGACTTTGTACATTGCTGTAGAGAAATATGCAGACAGGGGCACCTAGGTGGCTCAGTTGGTTGAGTGTCTGACTCTTGGTTTCGGCTCAGGTCATGATCTTAAGGTCATGAGATCGATCCCTGGGGCAGGCTCTGCACTGAGCATGGGGTCTGCTTGAGATTCTCCCTCTCCCTCAGCCTTTCCCCACTTTTTAGAGAAAGCCCCTCCCCCCTCTCTAAAAAGAGAGAGAGAAATATGCAGACAGCCTGACTGTTATATCTTGTCTAATTTGTAGATTAATCTTTTTTGCTTGACCACTCAAATCTTGAGATCCCAATAGCATTATGAGCATAGTTATGGTGTTGTTCCTCTTTCTTCACTGCTCAGTGTTCATTGTCTTCCCGACATAAGAATTCAAGACAGATTCATTTTGGAGAAGTTTTCTTTAATTATTTCTTTAAAAATAAGATAGTTCCCATTCTGTTGTTTTTGTTTCTTCAGAGATTCCAATGATACGCATTTTTAAAAAAATTTTTGCCTGCATTTCATATCTATCATTTTATTTCTGACCTTTAAAGTTGTTTTAGTCTGCTAATTCTAACACGTTTCATTTATAAGTCTCATTTCTATTATCTATTTCCTTTACTATGTTTTCTACAGTGTATCCTGGATGGAGTTCCTTGAATTTTCATCTTTATTTCTATTCTGATTTTAGTTTTTCTTCTACTTCTTCTTGAGTTCTAACAGGTCATTTTTATCTCCTCCAACTGCAATTCCCATATTTCTCTGAGTTCTAGTATTACTGACTAGTGGTCTAAAATTTTAAAGGATGCTGTTTAATTAATTAACTAATTAATTTTTTATTTACTGGAAAAATTTAAGGTCAAATATTCACCATGTCACCATTTTTCTTATAATTATTCCCTGTAGGATGAGTTTTGATGCTGTTCTTCGCCTATGATTTCATGTAAGAATTTTGTATGTTTGCCTGGCTGGTTCTTTTCACATTCCCCGTCATTGAATGAGTTGGATATTTTTAGATCAGTGTCTCTAGACATTTTGTGGGAGAAAGTGGAAGCTGCAGCCAGAGTAACCTTTGAATTTTCACTACACAATGGATTTTTATTTATCTGCCACAAAGATAGATAGCTGTCTACAAATATGGCTCATCTGTATGAATTTTTGGTTAGCTCTAAATCCTCTAGAATTCTTTGGGTCAAACACAGTGAAAGGTGAAGTTCTATCAATAGCTTGTTGACTTCAGTTCCAGCTGAATTTTTTTTTTTTTTGGCAAAAAAATGGTTATAAATTTTAAATTCCAGGTGAGGCCCCTCACTTCCAGTCACTATAATTTTATTATTATCCTCTGAGCTCCACTGCTGTTGGGCTCCTTCTCAGTCCTGATATTTCATAGATTTACTGACTCCCAGGAGAGTTCTGACAATTGCTTGCAATTCCAAAATCCTGTGTTTGTTTTTGTTTTTGTTTTTTTTTTAATAACTGCCTTCTGTGTTTGATAAAATTAGAGTTCCTAGAGGTTTTTGTTGTTCATCTGTTGTTATTATATGATTTCCAGGAGGGGAAGAAGGACCAAGATGACTTTCTCAGCCATGTTTATGCAAGAATTCTATAATGCTGTGCTTTGAAAGAGTTAAGCAAGACAGGGGCACTTATGAGTAGCTTTCAACAGATGGAGTATAAACTATGAGAAGCAAATACAATGCTATGATGAGACCATGAAAACCTGAAATCTCCAAGGATAATCCTGGAGTAAAAATCTAAAGAATCAGCATAAATGATGGAAACCATAAGAATAGTAAAAGTTCAGATGAAGAGAAAATTATGTGTTGACAGGAGCAATTATTGAAGGGGTTATATGGGAACAGAGATCAGAAGGATTCATTGGAAACTTTAGTAAACCTCACTTGTGTTCTTCCTTTAATTTTTTGGTCTCAGGACTTTGGAAAGTTCTTTCTCACTTACCATTCTGTGTTACTGGTTGCTTTTCACCTACTTCAGGATATGTCAAACTGTGAAGAAAATGGAAAGAGATAGAACAGTTGAGGGGAAGGAAAAAGGTTTTGGAATAAAAAAAATATTTTTCCTCTCTGTAGTCACCAGAGCCTATGCCTGTTCCCCAGAATCCAGCCAGGCTCCCAGAGGCATCCTGGACCAGGGGTTCTTGGCACAGACAAGATTCCAAAAGACAGAGGTGCCTTTGAGCCATAACCTAGAAGCTGAAACCAAGCCAAAACAGCTTGGAGAGTGAGAGAAGGGAAGCAGCTTCAGAACATTTTGTGTCACATAGTTGTTGCTGGCCTCTTTGCTTTATAATCTTTTAAAAATTATTTTTTCCTCCTGAATATTTTCATTTGTGTTTACTAGTCATTTCAAGGAGGATCATAGAAAGACTTAGGGAAGGCTGGGCCCTCTGGTGCAGCCCTCTCTGCCTTTTGTCTCTCCATCATCGTTTACTTATAAACGTGGTTTTGGCAGCCAGTAAGTTTATTTTACATTTTACTGAAGTGTGAGGGGAAATGCTGATAGAAAAATTAAACAAAATCCCTCACAAAATGGTATCACCAGAGGAGCACAGTACCTGAAAGAGGCAAACATCCGGGTGTCTAGAACTCAAAGCCTGATTTTTCTTCCCTATAAGGCACCCTCAGAATCTCTCCCTGCTCTGGCTGGTGATCAGCTCATCTGAAAATTAATCACTGGTGGAGAGAGGTCTGTGTTCACTGTCAAGCTACACCACAATCCCTGCCTCGGAGTCCCTGCCTCCCCAGGTTTCTTGTCTGTATTACCATAGCTTTTCAAAACAGGGTGCATAAACTCCTTTGTTGTTCCTTTGAAGAAATGAAAATGCTAGTTACAGTGTGATTTTTCCCTACCACTGCCTCAACCATTGGCAATTATTGAAAAATAGCATAAAATGATTTCTCCCTTATGTGTAATCATGTATCTCACCACAAAATACGTATTTTTTTCTTTTTTCTTTTTTTAACATATCATGTATTATTTGTTTTTAAAAGGAGAGTTACAATGGTCATATGTAAAATTAAAGGTATATAAAAGGGCTTTGGAAAACATAAGTTTACATAATTTTTCACAGCAATTCTATGAGAGTAGACATTAATCAGATGTGTGTGGGGGCAGATAGAGTATGTGGATATATATGTATATATGTATATATCTCAAAATAAATTATGTTTTCCATTAAGTATGTCAATGGTTGACTGATATACATCCCCATAATGTTTTTTTTCTTTTTTTAAGATTTTATATATTTATTTGGGGGGGGGCACATGAGCAGAGCTGAGGGAGGGAGAAGCAGAATCCCCACTGAGCAGGGAGCCTGACGTGGGGCTGGATCCCAGGACTCTGGGATCACAACCTGAGCTGAAGGCAGACACTTAACCAACTTAGCCACCCAGGCACCCCCATCTCAAAATCTTTTTGCAGTAATGTGGTAATTTCACACAGAGGAAGAATGTAACTCTTTTCTTTTCTTTTCTTTTCTTTTTTTTTTCTTTTCTTTTCTTTTCAGTAGGCTCCATTTCCAGTGTGGAGCCCAATGTGGGGCTTAAACTCACAACCCTGAGATCAAGACCTGAGCTGAGATTAAGAGTCAGATACCTAACTGACTAAGCCACCCAGGTACACCTGAGGAAGAATATAACTTTTAAGAGCAAACACAACAGCTGGAAAAGGTTATTTCCAAAGGATGTAAGAAAGGGAGGCTATTATTTGTTAAATGGAGAAGGAAGAGCAAGAACTTGAAGATATTTGTGAAAATAAAAATACACACAAACTGAGAAAACTTAGATGTAAAGAAATCTACCAACCATTGACAAGGTGTTTGTGCAAAGCCAATGCCAGCTTTATTTCCAACTTTCTACATCTTTGAGTGAAACTTGAGGACCTCATGGAAATTTCAATGCATCTTTTCTACAATGAAAATATCATGAGATGTTGGGGCTCCTGGGTGGCTCAGTCGGTTAAGCCTCTGACTCTTGATTTTGGCTCACGTCATGATCTCAGAGGCCTGGCATCAAGCCCCATGTCGGGCTCTGCACTGAGAGCAGAATCTGCTTAGGATTCTCTCTCTCTCTCTCCTGCTGTTCCTCACACTCTTTCTCTCACTCTCTCTTTCTAAAATAAATAAATAAATAAATAAATAAATAAATAAATAAATAAATCTTTAAAAAAATAAAAGAAAATATCCTGGGTTGTTGACAGCGCATATAATCTGGCCTGCACCTCCTACAATCAGTGGTGGCCCAGACATGGACTGAAATGTTGATAACACTGCTGAAATTCATTTCCCTGATAAATGCAATAATATTAGTCAGAACAGCTAGACAGATAATGATGAGCCAAATAGCACACGTGTCTAGCAAGAAGAAAACCAAAGCTGGAGGCATCACAGTTCTGGACTTCAAGCTCTATTACAAAGCTGTCATCATCAAGACACTAAGGTACTGGCACAAAAAAAGACTCATAGATCAATGGAGCAGAATAGAGAGCCCAGAAATGGACCCTCAACTCTATGGTCAACTAATCTTCGACAAAGCAGGAGAGAATATCCAATGGAAAAAAGACAGTCTCTTCAACAAATGTTGTTGGGAAAATTGGACAGTCACATGCAGAAGAATGAAACTGGACCACTTTCTTACACCATACACAAAAATAAATTCAAAATGGATGAAAGACCTAAATGTGAGACAGAAATACATCAAAATCCTAATGGAGAATACAGGCAGCAATCTCTTTGACCTTGGTCACAGCAACTTCTTGCTAGACACGTCTCCAAAGGCAAGAGAAACAAAAGCAAAAATGAACTATTGGGACTTCATCAAGATAAAAAGCTTTTGCACAGCAAAGGAAACAGTCAACAAAATTAAAAAGCAACCTACAGAGTGGGAGAAGACATTTGCAAATGTCTTATCAGATAAAGGGCTAGTATCCAAAATCCATAAAGAACTTATCAAACTCCACACCCAGAAAACAAATAATCCAGTCAAGAAATGGGCAAAAGACATGAACAGACATTTCTCCAAAGGAGACATGCAAATGGCCAACAGACACATGAAAAAAATGCTCAACATCATTCAGCATCAGGGAAATACAAATCAAAACCACAATGAGATACTACATCACACTGGTCAGAATGGCTAAAATTAACAACTGAGGAAACAACAGATGTTGGCAAGGATGTGGAAAAAGAGGAACCCTCTTACAGTGTTGGTAGGAATGCAAACTGGTATACCCACTCTGGAAAACAGTTTGGAGGTTCCTCAAAAAGTTAAAAATAGAGCTACCCTACAACCCAGAAACTGTACTACTTGGTATTTATCCAAAGGTACAAACACTGTGATTTGAAGGGGCACATGCAGCCCAATGTTTATAGCAGCAGTGTCCACAATAGCCTAAATATGGAAAGAGCCCAGATGTCCATCAACAGATGAATGGATAAGAAGATGTGAGATATATATTACATATTCCTATATATATATATATATATATATATATATATAGGAATATTACTCAGCCATTAAAAAGAATGAAATCTTGCCATTTGCAATGACATGGATGGAACTAGAGGGTATTATGCTAAACGAAATGTCAGTCAGAGAAAGACAAATACCATATGATTTCACTGATATGTGGAGTTTAAGAAACAAAACAGATGAACATAGGGGAAGGGAAAAAAAAGTAAAATAAGATGAAAACAGAGAGGGAGGCAAACTATGAGAGACTCTTAACTTTAGGAAACAAACTGAGGGGTGCTGGAGGGAAGGTAGGTGGCAGAACGGGGTAACTGGGTGCTGGGCATTAAGGAGGGCACTTGATGGAATGAGCACTGGGTGTTATATGCAACTGATGAATCACTAAATTCTACCTCTAGAAACTAATAATACAGTATATGTTAATTAAATAGAAATTAAATAAAAATTTTTAAAAAGCATGAGCACAGTGTCCTCAGTCATCCAAGAACAGAAGACCTGGCTGTCCCCAGGGACTACAATTTACTCATCTTTGTGTGCACATCTAGCCATAATAACTACCCCCATCAGTGTTTGTTGGAATAAATGATAAATTGTCACTTAAAAAAACAAAAACAAAAACAAAAACTCATTAAACCTTTCTCACTACTCTTTTTTAACATTGTATCAGAATTTCTAGCTCATGTAATAAGACAAGACAAGGAAATGAAAACTACACAGATTGGGAAAGAAGAACTAAAACTTTCTTGTTCACAGGTGACATGATCGTCTATGTAGAAAACCTAAAAAAAAAAACACAAAAAAAAAACAACAAAAAAAGGCAAGAAAATTGGAACTAATAAGTCATTATAGCAAGGTCGCATGATATAAAGTTAATATAAAAAAGTAAATTGCTTTCCTATATAATAACAATGAACAAATGGAATTTGAAATTGAAAACTCTGTATCATTTACATGAACACCCTCACAAAGGAAATATTAGGTGTAAATCTATCAAAATACATACAAGGTATGTGTGAGGAAGCCTACAAAACCATGATAAAAGAAATCAAAAAAGAAAGAAAGAAATGGAGAGATAGTCCATGTTCATGGATAGAGGACTCAATATTATTAAGATATCAGTTCTTCCCAACTTCAACTATAGATTCAATACAATACCAACCAAAATCCCTGTAAGTTATCTTGTGGATAACAAAACAAATAACAACAACAAAAAACTGATTCTTAAGTTTATATGGAGAGACTAAAGATCCAGAATAGCCAACACAATTTTGAAGGAAAACAACAAAGTTTGAGAATTGGCACTATTTGATTTCAAGTTTCACTATAAAGCAATAATAATCAAGATGGTGTGGTATTGGTGAAAGAATAGAAAAATAGATTGCTGGAACAAAATAGAGAGCCTAGAAATAGACCCACATAAATATAGTCGACCAATCTTTGACAAAAAAAGCAAAGGCAATACAATGAACAAAAGAGTCTTTTCAACAAATGGTGCTGGAAAAACTGGACATCCACATGCAAAAAAAGAATCTAGACACAGAGCTTATATCCCTCACAAAAATTAACTCAAAATAAATCACAGACCTAAATATAAAATACAAAACTATAAAACTCCTAGAAGATAATATAGTAGAAATTTTAGGTAATCTTGGGTTTATTGATAATATTTTAAATTCAATGCTCAGAGCATGATCCATGAAAAAAATAATAAATTGGACTTTATTAAAATTAAAACCTGCTCTATTAAGGACATTGTTAAGGGAATTAAAAGTCTGGAGAAAGTTTTTGCAAAATATATATCTGATTAGGGACTGTTACCTAAAATATATAAAGAACCCTTATTTAAACTCTATAGTAAGAAAACAAAAAACCCAATTTAAAAATGGGCAAAAGATCAGAACTGTTACCTCACCAAGGAGAATATACAGATGGAAAATAAGCAAAGAAAAGATGTTCCACCTCATATGTCATCAGGAAAATGCAGATTAAAATGGCAATGAAATACCACTACATACCTCTTAGAATGGCCAAAATCTGGAACACCAACAACACCAAATGCTGACAAGCATGTGGAACAAAAACTCTCATTCATTGCTGGTGGGACTCCAAAATGGTACACTTTGAGAGACAGTTTGGTAATTTATTATAAAACTAAACATATTCTTACCATGAGATCCAGCAATCACACTCCTTTGTATTTATCTGAAGGAGTTGAAAACATGTCCACACAAAAATCAGCACAAGGATGTTTATAGTAGTTTTGTTCATAATTGACAAACTTGGAAGCAATTAAGATGTCCTTCAGTAGGTGAGTGGATAAATATATAATGGAATATTATTCAGGGCTAAAAAGAAATGAACTATCAGGCCATGAGAAGACATGGAGGAATCTTAAATGCATATTACTAAGTGAAAGAAGCCAATCTGAAAAGGCTACATACTGTAGGATTCCAACTTTATAACATTCTGGAAAAGGCAAAACTATAGAGACAGTAAAAATCTCAGTGGTTATCAGAGGCTGGGGAAGTGGGGAGGGATAAATAGACAGAGCATAGATTTTTAGGTTAGTGAAAGTACTCTGTATGATACCAGAATGGTGAATACATGTCATTCTACATTTGTCCAAACCCAATCAATGAATGTACAAAACCAAGAGTGAACCAGAATTTAAACTATGGACTTCAGGTGAATATAATGTGTCAGTGTGGGTTTATTGATTGTAACAAATGTATTGCTCTGGTGGGGAATACCGATAATGACTTTTTAGCAAAAATTGATAAGCTGATCCTAAAATTCATACTGAAATACAGAATATATGTATATTTAAAAAAAAATGAAACAGAAGAAAAAAGTTAAAGTACTCACTCATCCCAACTTCAAAACTTACTACAAAACTATATAATCAAGATGGTGTGCTACTTTCATAAGGATAAACATACTGATCAATTGAACAGAATCACAAGACCAGAAATAAATCCTTACACTTATGGTGGATTGATTTTTTAACAAGGTTGCCAAGACCATTAAATGAGGGAAAGAACAGTCTCTTTAACAAATGGTGCTGGGACAACTGGCTAGCAACATGTTGAAGAATGAAGTTGGATGCTTTGCTTTTACCATACAGGAACATGAACTCAAAGTAAATTATAGAACTAAATGCAAGAACAAAAACTATAAAACTCTTAAAATAAAACAGAGAAGTAATACTTGTAACCTTGGATTAGACAAAGCCTTCTTAGATACAACACAAAAGGCACAAGTGACAATGGGAAACACAGGTAACATGAAATTTATCAAAATTAAGAACTTTTGTGCAGCAAGCCATCCACAGAGTGGGAAAAAATATTTGCAAATCATTTACTTGACAAGAGAATCTTAACTCAATAATGAGACAATTCAGTTAAAAATGGAGAAAACTAAAGGCAAACATTATGCCATAGTTGGTAAATTTGTCACACATTTAGCAAATATATTTGTACATTACAAATAAACAAAGAGGGAATGGTAGGATCAACTTTGTGGTGCTGGACTGGAATCAGAAGTGTTAGGATAAATTTATGATTAGGTAGATGGTAAAGAGATACATGATAGATAGATAGATAGATAGATAGATAGATAGATAGATAGATATGCATGAGTATATATGAATTAATACACATGACGTATTTTCTACTCCTGTGTGGTAAGAAGGCCTAGAAACACTGACACTCCAAGAGCAGTAAGTGCTCCCAAGGCCCAGATACTGATTTCTAAATACCAGTATCCCCCAAATGCATAATCTCCACTGCAGCATGAGAAAACATCACATAAACTGATATTGATGGACATTCTACAAAATACTTGAGGACGCATAACACATGTCAAAGTCATGAAAGGCAAGGAAAGACTGGGGGATTGTCACAAATTGAAGGAGTCTAAGGAGATAGGAGGACTAAATATAATGAGGAATTCTGGATTGGATTTTGGAACACAAAAAGAACAGTAATCAAAAAACTGGTCATACCTGAATGGCACCTAATTAGTGAACAGTATAGTACCGAGGTTATTTTGTCATTTTGATAACTGTACTATGGTTATGTAAGAGGTTAACATTGGGGAACACTGAGTGAAAAGTACACAGGGACTCTTTGTAATAAGTCTAAAATTATTTCAAAATAAATAGTTAAAAAAAAACTCCCTCTAACCCAAATACTCATCAGCAGTAGAGAGAGAAAGAAATTATTGTGATGGTTTCTGAGATGCTGGTAACATTCTGTTTCTTGTTCTGTACTGTGGTTGCAGGTTTTCACTTGGTGAAAATTCATTGAGCTGTAATTCAACTGTACTCTTACGTTCCAAACATAGCATTGGCTTCTAAATTCAAATGGTTCTATTGTTTACATCTAAAACGAAAAGCTTTAACTATGTTAGAGAAAGATCTGGAGCTTAAACAAAAGTCTCGTTACAAAAGTAGCACTGGATGAATGACCACACTGGCCCCATAAAGGGGCAGTCTCAGGGTCACTCACCAGATATCACTTGAGTTTTCCAAGGAGACAGTAACACTATTGGCAAATAATAATCATGCTTCCTCTCCTTTTCTAAAGCTAAAGATTTTCTGTCAAAATCTCAGATAGCTTTTTTGTCTGTTTTGCCAGTTTTATTTAATTTGTTATAACTCCAAAGCATGTTAATAATTTGGTAAACATGGTCTATCAATGGCTTCAGCTCTACTTAATGGAAATCCCATATAAAAGTGGCTTAAACAATAAATAAGATTAATTATTTCACTTCAAGTAACCCTAAAATAGGATTATTCCAGGGCTGGTTACTGTATCTCTGCAACATCATTAAAAAGTCCGGATTCTGGGGCACCTGTATGGCTCAGTCAGTTAAGCGCTCAACTCTTGATTTTGGCTAGGGTCATGGTTTCAGGGTCATGAGATTGAACCTCACATTGGGCTCTGCACTGAGCATGGAGCAGCTTGAGATTCTCTCAGTCTCTCTCTCTCTCTCTTTCTCTCTCTAAAAATAAAAAAAAAAAAGTCCAGACTTTTTCCGTCTTTCTCTCTGCCATCTTCAGGAAGTTGGCCATTCCCCATGGTTGCCAGAAGGATGCCTTAGTATCAGGTTTTGCTTTCTCCCACCAAAACCAGAATACAGTGACTTTCGAGCATCAGTTCTGCCCATTTCCCCAGAAACCCCACAAGAAGACATCTCATATTTCATTTGTAGAATGTTATCATTTGCTCTTTTCTAGGGCAATCTTTGCCCAGGCAAACAGAATATTACCAGAATTGGCTCAGGTTTACCAAAGTTCGGGCTCTGGGACTGGAGAGGGACCCAGCATCCTACACAGTACATGACCACTTGGTGCCTGAATCATATTGAGGTTCTATTAGCAGAGGAAAGAAGAAGTAATTCTTGAGTAGGAATTCACCAGCTGCCAGAGAGAGTATGATTCTATTATTCATTACTGTAATGTATTCTTTACAGGGGATCTAGTGTTCCTCTGAGGAATGATGCAGCTGTTGGTTGAGATATTCATTATAATATTAAGAAAGTACCATTTTATTTCTCATGTACTGAGAATTTTTATTGGGAACTGATGTAGTACTGCAACAAATGACTTGTTTTGTTTCTGGGTTTTTTTTGTTTGTTTGTTTATGTTTTTGTTTTCCAAGAAGGCAAGTGTTTGTCTTGATCTAGAAAATATATTTTAGCTTATTGACATGCTTTATTTTATTAAGAAACATTATAATATTAAATCCTCCTTGTATTCTCAGAATATATCTTCCTTGGGCCTAGGAATACTTGGATTTGACCTGAAATTTTTCTTCCAAATTTTTCAAATACACATTTGCAAAATAGGTTTTTGAGCAATGGTTATAATAATAATGATAAAAAGATTTTAAGCCTTTCCATATGTTTTATGTTTAATTTACTTAATGAACTATCTAGTCCTTAAAATTTTGAAAGATCTTTTCTATAATATCATCAGGTCCTGGAACCTTTAGTAGATCTTGGTTTTTGGTTTATTTTGGTTTATCATAGTTTAGGAAAAGGGATGAGTTTTGTGAATTTATTCTTCTCTCTAGAAAGCAATGGGTTTCATCAAAACATATAAATAAAGTAGCTTAAAGTTATAAAAAATATTAGCTTATATTTTTCTCTCTTTAGTTATATCTCTGTTTTTTTAACTTCTAATCTCGAGTATTTACATTTTCTCTAGTCTCCCCAAAGTGTTTTCCATTTTATCAAATTTTTCAAAGGCCCATGTGTGGATGTATTTGTTAAATCACTAATTGTTAACTTTCATTTTTAATATTTTTTCTTATTTTTCATAGAGTTGCTTTGTTGTGCATATTCAACTTCTATTATTGAATATTTTGTTTACATATTTTCATTCTTTCTAGTATAATGTTGACGTTCAAGGGTCTGAATTGGTGTGTGACTAGATCTTTGACCACATATCATAATGATATTTTAAAATCATATTATGATCATTTCCTAAATAGTCTAAAATTGAAAACAATACATTATTTTATTGCTCTTTAATAATGATAAAATTTCAAGTGGTACAGATATATATAACTGAAAAGAAATAAATTCTCTTATTTTCCTTACCTCAAACCAACTTTTCAAGGTACCCACTGTTAGAGTTTCTTTATTTTTTCAAATATTCTTTTATTCACATAAAATACATTACATTAAAAATGCTGTAACAATTCTTGTGCTCAAATTGTTGCCTGCATCTTAATAAATATTTCCCTATAATAGATTCCAGGGAGTAGGTTTCCTAGGTCAAGGAGTATGTACATGTTTAATTTTGATAAGTACTCTCACACTGCACTCCACAAAAGGTTCTAGCAGTTCATACAACAATAGTATATATTCATGCCCATTTTCCTACACTCTGGCCAACCTTGGTATATAACCAACATTTTAACTTATAATTTGAACTCAGTGGTGTTTAGCAGATAAGTTTTAATTTTTCTAAGAAGCTGGACATTTCTGTTGTGGTGGTACTGTTGAACCTTTTATTATTGTTGTTCCAGAATTTTTTTTGGCAACGATTCTATATGAGAATGTGATTGGTTAAAACTTTACCTTCCCAAATTGATTGTGGTTTCCTCTGGAGCTTTATAAAGGAGCTATATATAGTAAAATATGCTGTAAGTGCCTAAAAACATGAAGCCTTGTTTCTCTGTAGAATGCAATTTTAATATGTGTTCCATATTAATATATTATTGTTGTATTTGGGGGATTCTATATATCTATATATTTTTTAAAAGATTTTATTTATTCATGAGAGAGAGAGAGAGGGAGAACAAGAAAGAGCGAGCACAAGCAGGAGGAGGGGCAGAGGGAGAGGGAGAAGCAGACTCCTCACTGAGCAGGGAGCCTGACGTGGGGCTCGATCCCAGGATTCTGGGATCATGACCTGAGCTGAAGGCAGAACTTAACCTACTGAGTCACCCAGGCGCCCGTATATATCTATATTTTGTATCTAGTTAATCTCTTAAAGAATTTGTTTAAAAATTTTACTACTACATTAATTTCTTATTGTGTTATCCCTCTATTTAAAATGTTTTTATGAGGAGGGACGCCTGCGTGGCTCAGTCAATTAAGCGTCTGCCTTCGGCTCAGGTCATGATCTCAGGGTCCTGGGATGGAGCCCTGCATTGGGCTCCCTGGTCAGTGAGGAGTCTGCTTCTCCCTCTGCCTCTGCCCCTCCCCCCTTACTCATGCACGTGCTCTCTCTCAAATAAATAAATAAAATATTTTGTTAAAAAAAGAAGTTTTTCTTAATAGAATTTCTATATTAAATGATACAAATAATGTTTTATATATCAGTAACATTTATTGAGGGCTTACTATAGGCCAGACGTTGTTTTATGGGCTTCAGGTATATTAACTCATGTATTCCTCACATCAATCTACTGAAATAGGTATGATTATCCCTTCTTAACAGAGGCAGAATCGGAGGCACAGAGGAGAGAACAAATAATTTCCTCGTGGCTTGATGGTAAATGGCAGAGTTGGAGTTCAAATCCAGGTTCCAAAGGTGGACCCCTGCAGAAGCACCTGTGACCAGGTACACCACCAGATACCAGGGACACGAGTATCTGCTTGGCTTTCCAGGACAATGCACAGGGCATGCTATCATATCAAGTCTCCATTAAAATGGTATCTGGCACCTTCATGGCATAGGAAGACTTGGTCTGCTTTCATGTCTCTTTTATATAAAGGTATGCATGCAGCATTTCTGTTTAGAGGCCGTTTACCCCATCTATAAGGTGCTAAACTATTCAGGAAGTCTGAGATTCATCTGCTTACATCTCCTTGTGCGATGAATAGAGAAGAATTTATAAGGATCACTAAGAGCACCCTAGGTCTCAGTGCAGACATTATTTCTGGGCAAATGTAAAATGGCTTTTAAAATTTATTTATGTTTTTCACTTCCTGTGCTAATTTATCGTTTTTAATAACCTGAAATTACAAGTCATTTAAATAATAAACTAGTCTCCAAAGGAATTGACCATGAACTGCCATACAAAGCATTCCCCTTTTCCTCTTTAAGCTCCCTTGGGGTGAATGACATGGTCAGTAAGCAAAGCATGGTAAGTGCTTCATTCGCCATGGACCTAAGCGTACAAATGAAGTCTCGGTTTGGCTTAAGCAAAACTCCACAGTATCATTTTTATACTTAGGTTTAGTATTTAATTAGTCAAGTTTTCATCCACATCGCCTATTTGTCTACTGAACCCTGCCAAACACACTCTTTGGCAGATGGTGAAATAATGAAATTGCTGGCTCTAAGATCCAAAATCTTGGAGATAATTAGAAGACTTGATACAGGTAACATTTATTAGTCATGAAAAGCTTGACAGCATGGTGAATTTTTCAACCCACACAATTTTGAAAGGGGAGAAAAGATCCTCTTTTTGAATGCCGATCAAATTGTTTCTGTGACAAGAGAGAAATACACTCCGGAAGCTGAGCTGGACAGCTCCGTCATTTAAACACAACCTAAACAGAGAGAAGGAAAGAGAGCCTTTATAATGCTGATTCCACTACTGACCCACAACCTCACAAAAATATATGAACCACCTTTTGAAAATTTCCTCTGCTCTAGTTAAACAAATTACCAGTTCGCTAGGTAGAAGTGAGCACCAAGAATAATCCTGGTAATCACTAAGGTAGCTGCCAATGAAATAAAGTGTCTTCTAATTATTGGCAGTCCTTCTTTCTTAACACAAAGCATTATTCCTGGGTTGGGAAGGAGCCCTCTGCAAGGGGCATTTTCTGGTTGTAGAAGCTTCATGTTTTAAGATTTTACCCTCTAGCTCTTTCACACCTACCATCCCACATAGGGGCAACCTCACCCATATTTTACCAAAGTAGATTTTGCAGACATAGCAAATTCAAGCAATCCTGTTTGACACTACAGAAGAGAGATAAACAGCAGAGCTGTTTTTGGGGATCAGAGCTCAGAGTAGGTCAGCCTGCTGTGACTTCATCATGGACATAAGCTGTCTTCCTTGAGTCAAAAGTATTTCCATACTGAAAAGAAATTCCAAGATCTCCAGCTGCATTTTCTCATCTTTTAGGAGAAAAGAAAATGGATGTTTTGTGAAATTAAGTGACTTGCGCAAGCTCTGCGCTAGAAAGTCTCAGCCTTGATCAGAGACGCCCTGACTCCCTGCATCCTGTTTTTCCCACTGCATCACCGCTGCGCATTTGTATAATGCAGTATCTGTCCAAATTCACCAAATCTAGTGACCCCAATCATGTTCTATGAATTGACCTAGAATGACTGCAAAACCAAATAAAATTGCAATGTGTAAATTTTTAGAAGTTAAATTCAAGAGTGGATAATAAACTGAAAGCCTTGGGAAGGAAGGGGGGAAGGAGGGAAGTGGGGGAAAGGGGGAGGACAGAGGGAGAGAAGGGGAGAGGGAGGGAGGAAGGAAGACAGGTAAGCTTTTATTTTATTTTTTTTTCTGTTTTTCTAGTTGAAACAGAATGACCCTTAAAAGAGAATTTCAGAAGAGAATGGCTGACTCTATATATGTTATCAAAGATTGAGATGAATTCTTCTGGCTTATGAAAATGGAATGATAAGCTGGCAAGAAATGAAATACAGCTAAGCAGACCAGGAAAGATGTTGGGGGGAAAATTGTAAAAAGCCAGTGAAAAAGAGAAATCTCTCTTCAAAGGTTTGGACATGTACCATTGAAATCAGGATATATGATATAGATGGTCAGACTCTGTGAAATGGGGCCAGAGAAAGAGAGAATATCAGTCTGCAGAAGTAGTGAGGAAGGCATCAAGGAGAAGGGAGAGAAGGTAGGACAGGTATGAGTTTGGAAGGGATTTAACACTCCAGATTTCACCTGTTTGGGGAGCCCCACTGTATTCCTGCCTTCGGATTCCATGATGCTCTCCACTATCATTTCAATATGGGGGCTACGTAGAATTGATTTGTGAGTAGGGGAGTAGTCTTTACTTTGGTCTTTATTTAAATATGACCCAGAAATTTTTTTTTTTTTTTTGCTTTTATGTTTACAGTTTTCTTTGCGTTTGCATTTGAAATATATTGTAACTTCTAAATTCCACTTTCTGCAAGAAAAAGAAATGTAATATAAGTTTACTTTGATTCACCTCTACTCTCCCCTTTCTGATCATGGTCAATGTCACCTGTTGGTAACAACCAAGAATGCTAATGCTGTTGAATCAATTTTTTTTTTTTTTTAAAGATAGTGAAGGCATCTTTTTTTTTTTTTAAAAAGATTTTATTTATTCATTTGAGACACAGAGATACAGAGAGAGAGAGAGAGAGAGAGCACGAGCAGGGGGAGGGGCAGAGGGAGAGGGGGAAGCAGGCTCCCCGCTGAGCCAGGAGCCCGACATGGGGCTCCATCCCAGTACCCTGGGATCATGACCTGAACCGAAGGTGGATGCTTAACGACTGAGTCACCCAGGTGCCCCTCAATTTGTTTTTTAATATTTAAATATTCTAAGGAATCACTTTGTCTGTTGAATTTCAATTTGTCACTACATTTATTAGTATCTAGATATACTTCTATGTGTTTACTGATATTTCTTCCTTCTTGCAATTTAACTTACAGTTCATTGCATTGATGGCTAGAATATACTTGGAATAACTGTTTCAAGAATTGTACATAGTAGTATGTAATCTACATCTTTAAATAGCTTGAAATGACATATGAATGAGACAGTAAGTAACGAGTGTAGCATTTGCTATCAGAGCCCACCCATATCCCTGACACCGTGTATTTCCAGCATGCTCCATGCTCCAGACACTTTCCAACTGCCTGGGTCTGCGTTTCTGTGCCCAAAGAGTTTTTGGCAATCCACAGAAAGCTACTCTTCCTTTGGGGCAGTAGTCTAGAAGTTTCGGGGAATCAACAACCCTAGAGAGAAGCTCTCAACCAATGCCTAATGATTGGCATGAGATAGGAGTAGCTTCTTCACCCCTCCAGTGAAATAATTCAGAAGCATGTATTTTGTGTAATGTAATAAATCATTTTTATTGAAGAGATTAAAATGTGCTGAATGCAGCATCATCAGAAAAATCCAAGGTAAACAGCTTCGTGATGGGGGAGCCCAAAGGAAAGCACTCTGCTTCTGTTGTCAGATATTTAAAGTGTATCCAGTAAATCTGATGTGCAGGTGAGCAAACACAGGCTCTTCCTTGCTATACTAAACAGAATCTTCCCTGAGAAACAGGACTCTGGCCTGGAACCCTAGAGTGCTACTCTTACAAAGTGGCAAATGTGTAGCAAGTTCTAGCAGGAAGCAATAAACTTTTTCTTCTTTTTAAAAATCTGGTGAAGGTGAGATCAGTGAACAGCAGGGCTTAGAAATTGACACAGGGTTGATATTACTTTAGAATTGGGTTTTTAAAAATTATTTGGCAGCATACTTTTATTTTTTATTTATTGATTTTTTAATATTTAATACCCACTTCACCCATTTCTCCCCCCCCCAACTCACCCCCACCCCTTGTCCCTGGCAACCACTCCTCAGTTCTGTTTATTTCTGAGCTTGGTTTTTTTGTTTTTGGTTTTTTTAGATTCTATATATAAGAGAGATCATACAGTAGCTGTCTTTCTCTGTCTGACTTATTTCGCTTAGCATAATGCTCTCCAGGCAAGATTTCAATCCTTTTTATAGCCGTATATATATATAGATAGATAATATATAATTATTAATATATTTATATATAATTATTAATAAATAATATAGTATATAATAATACATAATTATTAATAAATAATATAATAGATAATGTATATAGAGATATATAGAATAGATAAAGAATATATACTTTATCTATTCATCCATCAATGGACCTATAGGTTATTTCTCTATCATGGCTATTGAAAATAATGTTGCAATGAATATGAGGGAACATACATCTTTTCAAGTTAGTGCTTTTGTTTTCTTCAGATCAATACCCAGTAATGGAATTGCTGGTCATATGGTAGTTCCATTTTTAATTTTTTGAGGGACCTCCATACTGTTTTCCACAGTGGCTGCACCAATTTACATTCCCTCACAACAGTGCCCGTTTATCCACATCTTTGCCAAGCCTTGCTATTTCTTGTCTTTTTGATAACAGCCATTCTAACAGCTGGGAGGTGATAGCTCATTGTGGTTTTGATTTGATGATGATGAGTGATGTTGAGCATATTTTCATATGTCTGTGGGCCATCTGGATGTCTTCTTTGGAAAAAATGTCTATTCAGATCTCCTGCCCATTCTTTAATTAAGTTGTTTTGTTGAGTTGTGTGAGTTCTTCATCTGTTTTAGATATTAACCTTTTATCGGATACATGATTTGCTAACATTTTCTTCCATTTAGGAGATTGCCTTTTCATTTTGTCGATGGTTTCCTTTGCCATGCAGAAGCTCTTAAGTCTGGTGTAGTCTCACTTGTTTGTTTTGGCTATTGTTGCCTTTGCTTTTGGTGTCAAATCAAAGAAATCGTCTTCAAGACCTATGTCAAGAAGCTTACCACCTATTTTCTTCTCAGAGTTTTATAGTTTCAAGTCTTCAGTCCATTCTGAGTTAATTTTTGTGTATGGTAAAAGATAGTGGTCCAGTTTCATTTTTTGTATGTAGCTGTCCAGTATTCCCAATACCATTTATTGAAGAGATTGTCCTTTCCCCCAATGTATATTTTTGGCTCCTTTGTTGTAAATTAATTGACCATGTAAGTGTGGATTTATTTCTGGGCTCTCTATTCTGTTCCATTCATCTATATGTCTGTTTTCATGCCAATACCATACTATTTTGACTACTATAGTTTTGCAACATAATTTGAAATCAAGGATCAAGATGCCTCCAGCCATGTTCTTTCTGAAGATCACTTTGGCTATTTAGGGTTCCCTTTTCAGAAGTCTGCACAGGAAATGATTTCTTATTCTGATCCATTGTGATGGAGAATTTTTTCTTTTCAGAAAAACCTCTGGAGAAAATTGGTTGTCTTTAGTTTCAGCTACTATGACCCCTTTTCATACCTTTTTATGGTTACATCAATGGGAAGTTGGAAAGGCTCACATTCCAAAACTGAAAAGCAAAACTAAAAGGCTGCATATGAAACTATGAATTTGTATGTCTATGTTTGGAAGACAGTGGGAGGTGGATAATTTAAGAGGACTTTAAATAGAGTACACTTGAGTCACTGCTGCCTTCTCTTAAAATTTGAAGATCATGGGTAGAGGGCACTAAGCTGGTGCCACAGCCCAAGAAAAGGCAATAAAATAATGACAGAGCAATCTAGAGCAAGAGCAGCTATACATGCCTAAAGCAAGAATTTTTCTAGTTTACTCTTTCTTCACTCCTAACTACTGAAAAGCAGCTGGCTGTTTCTTTAACTTAGTCCTTTGTCTATTTTAGAATTGACAAAGCAAATACTGTTTAAAGGAGCCTTTTGCACTTTCAAAGGAAAAAAAAATGGGGTAAGGTGGCATATTATATGAAGAAGGTTTTAAAAAATCTTCATAAAATATATATATTGCAAGAGAAAAGGGTGAAGGGGAGAAGCAAATGAGTCAAGGTTTTCTTATTTTCTGCATATTTTCTTGACTTGAGTTCTAATCTTGAAGCCCTGCCACATAACGTGGCAGGCTATTTCTATTTTTTTGAACTGCAGGTACTCATGATCTTCTGGATTTCCTCCTGGGGTTTTTAAACTCTGAATTCCCTCCACTGACCCGGCCAAGTTCCCAAATAACATGGGTGAAGGCTTCACAATGCATTTGGTTCTGTAGGACCACCAGTATGTGAGTAGATCCATTTGTGGTCTTACTATTTCATCTAACCAAGATGCTACTTTTTGTCTGCTTTCTCAGCATAAGTGAGGGGGAGATTTGGACTGAAATGAACAATCTTCAATCTGGACAAGACAAATACTGCTCAGCAAGAGCAAATTTCCAAAGGAACAGACACAGTTTGATTGCCCCTAATATGGAAACTATATGTCTTAATATAGCTGTTAAACTCCTCAGTCCTAAAGCTATATTGAATTCATATCCAGAACACCAGAAGAGACATCAAGAACTCATCTCTTATGTTCCCTCAATTCTTATAGCCAAAGTCCACTATCCCAGATAAATTGATACACAGTCAGCTTTTGATTAGCTGTATACATGCAAACATCTTTTGTCATAAAAGACCCATATCAGCAAATAAGCAATGAATTAAATATATTGGGTCATGAGATTCATTGTGGTATTTTGTCCCCATCAATTTATACTTCTGCTTAGGTAAAGAAAAAAAATTCATATTTCATTGATCCAAAGATGCTTATTTTTCACATTTTAATATTTCTCAAATTAGCATGCATTTTTTAATTGAGTGATAACCTTTACTGATGATGTCATTTGGGGAGATTTTATTAAAATATTTAAAATTATTACATCTTAAAATTGATGTGGATCTAGAACTTAAACTCTTAGATGAAATACAGAAGTTGAAATTTCTTGGAAAGTTTTATCTTGGTAGTTCTAGGAATGAGGAGGCAAGAGGAAATGAACTTGGGAAGTGAACTTGGGACTATTAGAGATGAAAGTTTTCTAAATTAACTTTAATATGTCTTTGGTTCTCTTGCCTCTTGTCAGTTTTTTTAAGTGCAGGGATTAACTGTTTAATTCATTTATTCAGTACAATACCTAATCTATAATGAATATTTGCTAACTACATTGTCATAATATAAATAACAAGTAGTCATTCATTATGAGGGGACAATATCACTGAAAAGAAAAAGAGGGACCCAGCATTAAAATTCTGACTTACCATTTTTACTGACCAATTCCATATAATATCATAGCATTATTTTCCATTATCTTGTACAAGAACTTCCCTGTCATAAACCTAAATGTTGATTTAGGAAAATGCCATTAAATACCCCTGGAATCAAGAATTTTTTATACCAGTGATTCTCAAGCATGGTTGCACATTAATATCACCTAAGAAGATTTTAGAAAATACTGGTATCCAAGCCCCATCTCACACTAAATTAAAGCAGGACACCTGGGAGTAGGGCTTTGGCACTTAAAACACACACACACAATAATAGAGAAAATCGACAACACGAAGAAGTGGTTTTTCACAAAGAGATCAACAAAATTGACAAATCTTTGGCTATACTGAGACTAAGAAAAAAGAGACAAGACTCAAGTAAAATCAGAAATAAAAAGGGAACATTATTGCCCATGTTACAGAAATAAAAAAGATAGTAAGAGAGTGCTATGAAGAATTTTATGTAAACAAATCAGATGATCTAGATAAAATGGAAAAAATGTATTTTTTTCTAGAAATATACAATCTTTTATGATTGAATCATGAAAAAATGGGAAATCTGAATGGACCCATAATTAACAAATCAGTAATCAAAAACCTCCCAAGAAAAAATAGCTCAATTTAAGACAGCTTCACTGCTGGATTATTCTAGACATTTAAAGAATTAACACCAAACCTTCTCAAAATTCAAATTAACATCTGAATTGTTCTAGACATTTAAAGAATTAACACCAATCCTTTACAGAATTAACACCAATCATTCCAAGAAATTGAAGAAGAGCAAACATTTCCTTATTCATGTTATGAGGTCAGCATTACCCTGATACCAAAGCCAAACAAAGATACTACAAGAAAAGAAAACTACAGACCAATATCCCTGATGAATATCAATACAAAAAATCCTCAACAAACACTAGCAAACCAAATTCAACTGTGTATTAGAAAGATTATATGCTCTGACCAAGTGGATTTATTTCTAGAATGCAAGGATGGTTCAACATATGAAAAACAACACACTTAACACATTATCACATTAACATAATGAAAGACAAAAAACACATGATGATCTCCATTGATAAAGAAAAGCCACTTGACAAAATTTAACACCCTTTCATAACAAATACACTCAACAGACTAGGAACAGAAGCAAATTACCTCAACATACCAAAAGTGATATATAAAAAATCCATAACTAATACCATACTCAATCAGAAGACTGAAAGTTTTTTTTATAAGATCAGGAAAAAGACAAAGATGCCTGCTTTAACCACTTCTATTCAACACAGTACTGGAAGTCTAGCCAGAGCAGTTAGGCAAGAAAACAAAGATAAAAGGCATTCAAATTAGATATGAAGAAGCAAAATTACCTCTGTTCACAGGCAATATAGATAACTCTAAAGATTCTACCCCATATAACTGTTAGAATTAATAAATGAATTCAGCAAAGTTTTGGGGTACAAAATTAATATCCCCAAATTAGGGGCATTTGTATACTACAATAATAAACAATCCAAAAGGGAAATTAAGAAAACAGCCCAATTTACAATAGCTTCTAACAGAATAAAATGCTCAGGAATAAGTTTAATAAAGGTTGTAAAAGACTTGTACACTGAAAACTATAAAATGATTTTGAATGAAATTCATGGATTGGAAGGCTTAGTATGCTTAAGATGCTGATACTACCCAATGCAATTCCTATCAAATCCAAACTTCATTTTTCAAGGACATAGAAAAAGCCATCTTAAAATTCATAGCCAAGACAGTCTTGAAAAAGAAGAGCAAGTTCTCTCATACTTGCTCATTTCAAAACTTACAACAAGCTACAGTAATTAAAACAGTATGTTACAGTCATAAAAATAGACATAGACCAACAGAATAGAATAGAGCCCAGAAACAAACCCTCACATATAAAGTCAAATAATTTTTGACACGAGTGCCTGTTTTAAAGGGAAAAGATAGAATTTTCAAAAATGTTGTTGGGAAAACTGGATGTCCACATGCAAAAGAGTGAAGTTGGACCTTAATTTTATACCATATTAAAAAAAATAACTCAAAATGGACCAAAGACCAAATGTAAGAGCTAAAACTCTATAATTCTTCAAAGACAACATATGAAAAGCTTCATGATATTGGACGTGGCAATGATTTCTTGCACATTAAAGGACACTGTCAACATCTTAAAAAGGCAACTCTTAGAATGGAGAGGAAATTATATGTGAATATCCAGAATATAAAGAACTTCTACAACTCCATGACAACAGTAACTAAAAACAAACAACCTGATTTAAAAGTGAACAAAGGTCTTGAATTAATACTTTTCCAAAGGAGATATACGAATGGCAAATAAGCACAAGAAAACATGTTCAACATCACTAATCATTAGGGAAATGCAAATGAAACCCAAAATGACATGCCACTTTATATTCATTAGGATGGCTATTATTAAAATAATAATAATAAAAACCGACAATAACCGACAAATGTTGGTGAGGACATGGAGAAGCTGAAACCCTTGTGCATTGCTGGTGGGAATGGAGAAGGGGGCAGGTGCTGTGGAAAATAGCATGGCAGTTCCTAAAAAAAAAAAAAACAAAAAACACCAAACCTAACTAAACATAGGATTAGCATATGATCCAGAAATTCCGTTTATGGGATTATACTCTGAAGAATTGAAAGCAGGGACTCAAATAGATATTTGATGTAGAAATACGCATAAAGTTAGGTAGCTTACCAAATGTGTATTTCTGGTTTGTCTGGATCCAAGAGTTTATGTTTTTACCCACTATGGTCTTTGCAAAATGGAAGAGCTAACTCTAGCCACATTTCATGACTGGACATGCAGGTCTAGGGCATAGGCTGGGCATGGCTGGAGCAGAGGTGGGGGTCCTCTGCAATGCAACGTCCTGAGCAGCGTGGGTCAGGGTCCCCATACTCAGGAGGGGAGGGCTGGATGGACAGAAGTGAAAAAAATCTTTTCCGACTAGATTTAACCCAGAACAGACCCTATCCATGAACCAGTGATCCGAGGTCATAGTATCAGAGCCTGGCAGCCATGCATCTCGTCCAGCAGCTCTTCAACTTCAGAGTGAATCAGCATCATGTGGAGGGCTTTTTAAAACAGATTGCCCAGGCCCTACCCTTGGAGTTTTGATTCTGTTCATTCAGGTGGTCTTTCCATTCAGAGAGGACTTGTTGGGATCATTTTCTCCTGACAGCTTGACCAACATTGGTCACTGAAGGCCCCTTTTGTTTCAAACCAAAGTAACATCTAAGGAATTCCTGTCATGTATGGCTTCAGAGAAAGCTCTTCAGAATCAGACTGCTTTAGTTTGGATCCCAGCTCTACCATGCTGTCTGTAGGGCATTAAAGAAGATACTTCCTCGCTCTGTACCTCAGTTTCCTTAGCAGTGCAATGGACTAATAACTGTGTCTAACTCATAGAAGTATTGTGAGGATTACCTGATGGGAACCATGTACAGCTTTTAGAATAGTGCCCAGAACATTAAACACTCAGTACGTGCAACTATTATTATTGTGATCAATCTTTAAATACTAGCCCTGTCTTACGGTTATCATCTATTTTTATAGTCAGATTTGGAGTGCTTTTATCAATTTCTAGATTGTGTTTCTCCATCCAACATCATGTTGTAAAACGATCCCGCTAATGCTATTAGATGGCAAGACATAAGATGAACTCTGTTTTCCCATTTATTTTCCTGTGAGCAGTTATATCCTAATTCTCCTGGGGGTAAAACTGTGAAAGAATGACTCAGGTTATCCACACCACCAAAATTTATCCTGCAATTTCATGCAAAGTGATTTCGCATAAGAAAAAAAATGTTATCCTAAAATATGTGCATAAGCTATTGTAATATTTGTGGTTGCAAAATGAAAGCTATTCCTTCCTTTCGCTACGCCCTTCAATATTTGCTCAGGTGCAATGTGATTTCCACATGAACTGATTCCGAAAACTTATCGGAGAGTTAGAGCAGTTGTCATTCCGGCCTCTAGTAACTTCTCAAACAGAATCATATTCCCGAAAAATGGTTACATAAAGTACCTCTAATAAATCTCTGTGTGTTTGTGCCTTACTGTAAACCCCATCAGCAATCTGCCTTTAAGCATGAGCACATTTTTAATCAAGCGGTAAAGCATTCAGAGTCTAAAGGTCATCAAAGCTGGAGTTGCAGTGAACTGTTCTGTCCCCCTGGTGAAGGGAGCTTGGCTGGAGAGCTGATGCGGTTGCCCCAAAGTTCTGTTCCCTGTGCGCCTGACTGCACTTCCCACGTGACAGTGAAGAATACACTTAAAGGAGACAATATCGTTTTACTTATACTCAGGCTCCTAATTCCAGATGGAGCCGGGTTTTTTTTCTTAAGAAAGGAAATGTTCACAAAGTCTATCCACTAAACATATCTCTCTTCAAGGACCACACCAGTAATAAAATTATAAGTAATAAAATAAAGCTCAGTGAACACCAGAAGTAGATTGTATATTTATGAAACATACAACGAGGAAGTAGCAAATTGCCATGGAGCTTGGGACTCATGTCACTTGAGCTCGGGGCCAATGTCCCCAGATTCCTACTGGATGCATGACCATCCGTAACTCCTCCACAAAGGCAGTGACTTCTGAACTTGAAGAAGTCCACTGGCAATTTCCATTTGTTTGCAGATGTATTCTTCAATAAATCACATGCATTCTCCCAAACTGTGGTTGGTGATGTTTTGCTGACTTTTTACAAGTTTGCATGTGATAACCTAGCACAAAGAGGAATAGAGAGTAAAGTAGCCTCAGTGTGCCCTTGCACTAGCTTGAAATTGGGAGGTGACTAAGAGGTGAAGCAAAATACATTTTTAAAGTAAACACATTTCCAGATGCATATCATTTTATTTCCAAATATGAGATAATTATATCTTCATCTCTATGTCTAGCTATGTGTTTACATCTCTATGATATTTCTCTCCACACTGTGGCTTAAAAATAAATATTTAGACAGAATTTACAGTTAGCAGATCAATGAGGCATTTAGAGCAGTTTGCAAGTTCAAAAGAAAGTACAGGACTCTGCAAATTTAGTTAGTATTCCAAGTATAATCATGAGTCATCACTGATCTAGAATTGATGGCGGTATTACTTTGAGGGAATGTGCAAATGATGAGCCTAAAGAGACAAATTAAGAAAGGAAGGAAAAAAAGAGCTAGGGGAGCCTGGATGCTCACATTTCTATTATGATTGAGTATCTTGGTCCAGATGATTGGTATTATGCTGACTCTTACAGGAAAAATATAGATGAGACTTCTTTTTGATCCAAAATCTTAAATTCATATCTAAGTCCAAACAATGCAGAGTGGACTGCGTCAATGACTACTATCCTTGTCTGGTCGTGGCCATTAGAACACACCTGCCAGTGGAGCCTGATGTCTCCATTCCTGTGTTCCCAAATGCTCTGCCCCAGCTTATGTGACCGCCTTGCCCTATCCATCATTGCCTTACCCATTTTTCTCTCTTTCATAGAGCCTAATAATCTCCTTCTCTTCTACTTGCCTTTGCTATTTCATTTCCATATATTTTTCAGGCTTTCCAGACTCAGGAATATCTCTTTCATTGTCTTTACCTCTCCCTGGATGTATGCTCTATTCACAGCACAGACCAAAATCCTTCCATGAACACCCACCCCAAGACCCTCCCAACCTTACAAAAAACAGCTACATCTTGTACAATAATATTTTCTTAAACGTGGAGCCAGAGATGATTATTACTTTTTGCCAGTGACCTGGCTTAATAATGAAAGGCTTTATACATGCTAACAATGAAGACTTTTTCCCCCAGTAACAATTTTTAAATAAAGCCACTGAATTGAGGTATTTTGTTTTTACAGCTGGAAGGGGTCTCCGTGACTATTCAGTCCCACACCTTTATTTAATAAAAGAGGCGCC
Organism: Phoca vitulina; assembly: GCF_004348235.1. Lineage (NCBI taxonomy): Eukaryota > Metazoa > Chordata > Mammalia > Carnivora > Phocidae > Phoca > Phoca vitulina. Next base: position 18,804,676 of record NW_022589734.1, read on the forward strand.
TAAAGCCCGGAGAGGCAAAGTATCTTATCTCTGTGTGGCAGAAGCAGGGCTGTGAGCAAGTACCTGGGCGCCCAGGTAGGCTCTTCCTGCTGTTCCACTGAGCCTCTCTGAACCTGGCTGTCAAGTGATCAACACCCCTGCGCTGAATCACCAGGGCCAAATACTGAAGTCCCATGTTCTTATCTGTGTCCAGTCACCAAATGGTGGTGACTTTGAAGAGATCCCTCCAACTCTCTCTGTCTCATTCTTTGCATTTGAAAAAATTGCATAATTCCTCATTTTTACAGTCCATTGAGAGAGAGAAAGAGAGAATATATGTGTGGCTATATATACATAAATGCACACAAATAAGGAGGTCCTTTCAAATAAGCAGAACTTTCGGAGGCATCATTTAGAAATTGAGTTTTTGCTCAACCAGCACAAGCATGATCAAGACAGGAAATAAATTGCCTTCAGTCTTTAAAGCATCAAGAAGACTCTATCTCTTATCCTCCAAGAGCATCATTTAATTACCTCTAGTGTTACCAACTCAATGGACCACCTATCCCAATTAAACAGCAGCACATGCTAATTATCATTAGACTTAATTGGTTTCCCAATTCAGCAACTTCCCTGATCAAGTCTGCCCCAGTTAAGTGGCATTTATTGAACCACCTGAATCTTGCTTGAAAGAAACAAAAGAAAATTTCCCATCTCAAGTTCAGCAAATATGACCAAGTCTCATCAAGTCACACTAGCCAGTTTCTAATTAATTTTGCAAAGCATACCCTGAGGTTGGGTATACTGAGCATATCTGCTCCAATTAGAAGGCGTATTTTATTACAATCAAGTAAGATTAAGCAAAACATTTCTAACAACAGTCAGTAAATGTGTGAAAGTTAACAAATATTTACTAACATATTTCCCTCTCCTTCTTGCACGCTTTTTTTTTACCAAGATGTTATGATTATTTCATCCTTTCAGATTTTTCACCCTTGAAACGATGCTTGGTAATAACACCTCTTCTGAAGAGTAGATAAGCATAAAGAAAGGAGAAAGTATGCTCTTGGGCTTAACCTTCCCGGAGGAATTTATGTGCATCATAGTTCCTTTGCATCAGCAAAGTAGGTGAACGTAAAATCTGGTACTTGAGAACATCAAGACAAGGGAGGATCCTGGCTGGATGGGCCTCACAGTCTGAATAGGTTTTAGAAGGTCAGGGCTGAGTACAGACAGGAAGGAGATGACTCTCCTTCTGGAAAGCTTGGTATTTGGAACGGCACATCGTATAAGTGCATGTGTTCTGGTGTTGGAAGTGTGACTTTGGGGTAATTGTTCCTAGTCTGCTCCGTGACAGCTCAAATGGGCTCGTGGGGCTCAAGAAGGCAGATGACCGTTTTTGAGCTCTTCCTTGGAGGAAGTCTAGAATTCTCACCTCCGACTCTTCCTGCCAAAGTGAGGGCAGAGCATCAAAGAGAAATCTGTGACTCCAAGATTCCCATTTTCTTTGATTCCCCCAATGAAATAATGGGCCAAGAAGACAGGTAGGAATTGCTGGCAGAATCAGGTTGTGTCCTGGGACCACATTTCTTTCCAGGGCAGTAAAACTATTGACTGTATCTCTGGGAAAGAAGCCCATGGTCACCAGCAGCCCTCTTGGAGGCGGAGGTGGAGTTGGGAGTAGAGGCTCTCCCTACTAGCACCATGCGTGGGCCCCAGCAGTGGAATCACCCAGCAGAGCAAGGTGGCATGCAGTCCACTGGTCTTACCAAGGCCATGTTTCTGGTAAGCACACTGCAGTCGAGGGTTTGAGATCAACAATGGGAGCAGGAAAAAGGCCAGTGGCACACAGAGTGGGAGGGAGGGTCACCATCCCATGGACAGGGCACATGGTGAGAGCTCCGTGAGTGGAGCACTTCAGCACTTGCTTTGACAAGAGCAGCCCCATCCCAGATGGCCTAAAAAAGGTCTATCAAGGAACCCAGTGTTAATCAGCAAGAGAAAACTAATCTCGTGAAGTTGGTGATTGATTGCCTAGAAGCTACATTCTCAGAAGCACGGAAAGGATGGACATTCTCAAAAATTGTCTTTTCTTTTTTTTTTTTTGGCATTCTAATGATACTGCATCAGAAGGGTTTCTTATGCTACCAATAGAGAATAATTAATAATAATGATAATAATGATGGTGATGGGGAATAATATCATCACATTTGATCTTAGCTTTCTTTGGACTGGCTTAAAATGCTTCAAATTTGGGCCGAGGGCTCCCAAAAGAAAACAAGAATATCACATAGAGTGCTTTACCGTTTCTCAAGAAACTAGTGCACATTTAGATTATGTAAGAGTTGATGGAGCCCATTACTAGAGTAGAGCCCTTTATTGGCAGCATGAAAACACAGAAAGTAACTTAAATTTCTAGGATGCTATTTAACTAATTAAAATCAATGTTCCTAGTAAGATGTGACATTACCTCCAATACAATTTCTACGTGTCTGCTCATAATTGAATTAAACTGTTCTGGCCTAAAGCAAAATTGTAAAGTGGAATCATTGAAGGTGGAGCTGGAGGGAATCTTAGTCCTTATCAGTTATTCCCAGGTTCTCGTTCTACATCTAAGGTTCATTTTGATTCTTTAACTATGAAAGGATCTGGCCCAAGAAGAACTAAGTTTCCCAATTATTGTCGAGTAGCATTTCTCTTATCCATGGTGGAAACCTCTTAAAATCTTCCACCTGTGCTTTCTGGTTGCTCCCTTCTAACCAAAATTGGCAAAGATCTGCTACCAGTTCTTCACTGCTGTGCTTTCTGAAGATCTGATAGGGTCAGACAGCAATGTGTCCTAATACTCAGAAGCAGTGTATATGCAGCTGGAAACTTCTCTGAGGATGTGAGGGGACATGGCCAGGTAAGGGGAAAGAGTGGAGGGAACGCGGGCTATTCCAACTGCTGGGGCATCGCTCCGGCACTTGTCAGGGGGTATATGATTAAAGTTCAACTATTTGTAAGATGAGTGGAAAAAAAAAAAGCCTCTGAACATTCATGCGTGTTCTTAAACTAGTTAATTAACAACAGAAGATTAAAAGCTATAAAGATCTGTCAAAAAGTAGTACTAATTACAGTTATTTATGTGGACTACTAAACCATTGGCCTGAAATGTCATGGAACAACACGTATCATTAAATATGTGTCAGATTAACTTTGTTGTAAATTGTATTTCATTCATTTTCTGTCATCAGCAATTATTGAACACCTGCTTGTGTAATACACAAGATTACTATTTTTTTCTCTTTTTTCACTCATCTCCAACTTCCCCTTTTAGCATTTCCCTGTCTTTCTCTCCTCATCCCCAGTGATCATGAGATAGCCCTGTTATAACTGCCTTTATTGGTTGTCTACCAATGCTCTTCCCCATCTTTGCTGAGGAAACCAGATTTTGTTGAGATACATTTTTTTTTCCCCATGTGGCCATGTCCTTGAGGAAAAGACAGCCCTACCTCCAATAAATTTTGGTTTATCTAAATCAAATTGTGGTAATTTCATTTCCTTTATCAGTGATCTCTTCAAAAAGGACCAGGTGACCCAGTTCTGGCTAATGAAATATGAAAGTAAGATCCCTGAAGAGCTTCAGAGAAACATTTCTTAGCTCTTAAAAGGTGTCCAAAGGAAAACACAGGTGGTTTTTTTTTTTCTTTTTTACCATATTTTGACCTTTGGCTTTGAAATATGTGAATGCGATGCCTGAAGCTTGAGCAGCCATCTCAACACTATGAGGAGAATTAACATATCCACTGAGGGTTGCAGATGAAAGAGATGGAAGGAAACTGAATCCTCTGTGATACTTTGAATTACTGAATGATTGGACACTGGAGCCACCCACCCAGGATCACGTGTTACATGAGGTAATAACATCTGCTTATTATTTAAGCCACTTTGGGTTAGATTTCCTGTTACTTGTTGCTAATTGTATGTACAGATATAGCAGTGAATTGGTTATGTGCAAAGATTTTGGGGTCAGGCAAACCACTTCCCATCGCTCTATGTGAATCCGTTTTTTATCCATAAAATATAAAATGCACAATATGTGTCTAATGCATAGTATTTGCACAAAGAAAGTTTGTTAATAATTAAATAGTGGTTCTGGGTGATGCAAAAAAATTAACAAAGTAAAATTAATATTTAGAACATCAAGAACATGCGACTCTGATTTGGGTTTCTGTTTTCAAATTCTAAAATTCATCTTCCCAGAGCATTGAGTCAGAACTGACAAACTTCCAAAAATTATGCCACAGCTCTGAATGTGTCTAGGGCTGAAACACAGAACAACAGTAATTGAGAGAAATTTCTTTTGAGCACCTTTTAACACACCGCTATGTCCTTCAGGTTATGCAAGAATGAATAAGACACCTAAACAAAAGTTAAGTCTGAGAAAATAAAGCTAGCATAGAACTTTAATTAAAAGTATACATAATCAAGTTTATTAAGTGGCAAAAAATTATTTCAAAATTTAAAAGGATTTTACTGTCAAATTGCTAATTTCCTTGCCATCTAAGGTATTTCTTAGTATAGAAAAGTGTGTGTGTGTATTTGTGTGTGCATATGCGTGCTCGTGTGTGTGTGTGTGTGTGTGTGTGTGTGAGATACAGCATTCTTTATCTCATCCTTTCATATTAAAAATAAGTCAATTTATACATGGGACAAACTAAAAACTGGAGAAGACACATACTTAAATATTTGCCGTAGCTAATCTATACCTTTGGCTACCTCCAGTTGTCTTTAAATTATTATATTCCCCAAATACATCAGTTTCTCAGAGCACTGTATTTAAATGATAAATCTTTTTGAAATGGAGTATTCAGACTGAAGAAAATAGTACTTTGAGATGATTGTACTTGAATAACATTCTGTGCAAACTCCCAACATATTGATTTACAAAGAGATCTGAGAAAGCATTCCAGAATATTGCTCAAGAACAGGAGCTGTAGAGGAACAGTTACGCTACGCTGGACAGCACTGTCTTGGGTGACTTTCATTGTCTGTTTGAAAGTTTCCTACTGGTAAGGTACGATGTCACCCATGAATGTCTAAGAGAAAAGGTCTATGCTTCTTCAGGTTTAGAAACACACAGAGTTGACGCTTATATGCATTCTCCTTATTTTTACTTTTTAAATTCTTTCCCTTAAAAAAATGCCTTCTGGGGGTGCCTGGGTGGCTCAGTCGGTTAACTGTCAGACTCTTGATTTCAGCTCAGGTCATGATCTCAGCGTTGTGAGATCGAGCCCCACATTGGGCTCCATGCTCAGTGGGGAGTCTGCTTGAGATTCTCTCTCTCCTTCTCCCTCTGTGCCACCCCCCCAGCTTGGGTTCATGTGCTCTCTCTCTCTCTCTCTAAAAAAAAAAAAGAAGTGTCTTCTGTAGTAGATATATGCTCAGAGATGTGATATGTTTGAAAGTAATTTGAAGCCAAATACTTAGCTCTGGAATGGTGGAAGAAGAAGGAACCTATAAGAGCAAATTAGAGTAGATAAATTTCTTAGAGGAATAATTGATAATTAGATCATACTGCTTATCCAAAAACCAAGTAGTGGGAAAGAAATGGCGTAGGAAAAGGGGTTCATTCAACAAATGTCGAATGATCACGATGTGCCAGGTAGTGTGATGGGTGTCGGGGACACGTATGTTCTGTTAGAACTTCCCATCAGGTTTACCATTCAGCAACTCATTCCGCACACATACGTGGCTGATGTTAATTTCCAAGGTAAAGTGTTAAAAATGAAAATAATGAGTATATTTCAGAATTATTTAAAATATTTATATTGGTTATATCCCAAGAAGAATTTTAAATTTTGTCCTATTTCTAATGAAAAATTTATTGTCAGAGGAGAATCTCTTTACCAGCAGTTGCTGGGGAAAAAGAAAAAAAAAAAAACAAACTGGTTCTGGCATATTCTAGAGATCTCTGGCTGAGAGACATTCTCTGCTGATTTACAAAGTGGCAATCTGATTTTCTTTCCCACACCTGGAAGAGCTCAGCAAACAACAGCTCACAGGTGTCACCCAAGTCTGGCTAAGGCTGGCTCCAGCAAGTCTAGCCAGGATCTGGCATAGCTATTCCCTGTCCTGGAGGGGGGCTGCCTCCCGTGAGCTTGGGCTTGAGTACATGTATGTGGGTGGTTGAGCCTATGTAACACTCTGGGTTATAACTCTCTACCTTTCTGCATCTAAATAGTAGTCAAACACTTAAAATAACATTAAGACACGTTCCAGCTTGCCCTGCCAGTCAAAGGGATAGCAGGGGGAAAAACTGAAACCCTGCATTTCAGAACCCCAAGGGCTTGCTGATTTGTTAGGTTTAGCGGTTCAGAAGATTAAAATGGCAGAAATATTAAGAAGGAAAAAGAGAGAAGAAAGAGCCAGCTTACCCACTGAAGCAAATCTAATGGGCTGCTGGGGCACAAGAAGAAAAGGTTCTACTACCTGAGCAAATCTTATTTATTATTCTTGCTTCACAATTAAAAATTTTTTAAAAACTAATAATAATTTCCTAGACACTTGTCTTTTTTTGCTATGCTAGTCACATTCCCCAAATCCTTTATCAACGCTACTCTGCATATGAATGGGCTGTAATTGAACTGTCACATTCATGAAGGTCAGTAACCTTTCATTAGTAAGAATGTGTCTTTCTTGATAAATTATAAAGTCTCTGAGGATTTGAAAGCAGATTCAAAAAAAAATTCTCTCTTCTATACCTTGAAAAACAAAATACAGATTTTTCTGTTATTCTGTGTATGGGGTAGGAGAGAATGATTGCTTGTGTTTCTGTTTAATTTGCTTTGTGTAGGTTTCTTTCTTTCTTTCTTTTTCTTTCTTTCTTTGTTTCTTGAGCAAGGAGTAGGGAATCCTCTCTACACCCCACCAACCTTGGCTGTTTTGTTGTTGTTGTTGTTGTTTTATCAGCAGCACTATGCAAAATTGTCTAGTGTGAGCTTTTCTTGAGTGCTTAGAAGCAAAAACGGAAAACTTGAACTCCTTCTCTAAAAAAATTACAGCTAGTTATTCTGTCTGCTGCATTAAAAAACAGTAATTATGGATGTTTTTCTTTCTCCTTAGAGCACACTTCAGCATTTGCTATGGAAAAGACCAAAGTCATTATGTGCAAATGAAGACCCACCTGAGTTATGCATATTCTGCTAATCCCACCCAATGATTTAACTGGTAATTAACTCAGACAAGCACTCAGCCATCCCACCTTTGTGTTCAAGATGGCTGACCCCAAAGCATTTCCCATCCTGTGGGAGATGTCTGCTTCTGGCTTCCATGTAATTGGACTTGAGACCCCTCTGGGGATTTTCAACCAAAGCTGCAGACTTACTCAACCAGGACTCACTTTCGGCGGCCCTTTAGTCCAACCGATCTTTGGTCAAAAACTACAAGTTATGCATGCCTTTTAATGTGCACCAGTGTTTTAGATGAGGAACCTGGGAGATATCTGACAATTTGGGACATAGTTTGTTTATTCAGCTTTATCAACTTTAAATTGGATTAAAAAGATTCCTCTGGCATTACTGACAGTGAGAAGCCCTTAAGCCACTTAACATGAAATCTGAAAGACAATGGCGCAGAGATGAAATGAGGTGACAGGAAGGACTCCATACACTATTGTTTCTGCCACTTTGACAGCCTGTGTTCTTATTTGATACACTGAGAGCTTCAACTCCTTAAGAACTTGCTTCCCACTCAAACATGTGGACAAGTATCAATGCAAAACATATAATCTGCGGATGGAAATTTTGAATTTCTCATAAAAGAGACAAAGGAAAATAGAAGGACTTTAGCATGAGCTTTCAAAAGAATGTCATCATCATTTGTAGTCCTATGCAGTGGCATGGTGGGTGTATCAAAAACACTTCTTATCAGAACAAGGAGTATTTTCCTACAGTATTAGTTAGGTTCCAAATACAAAAACAAAACGTAGGCCAGGTAATTCCACAGGGGGAATGTAACAGTGGTAAGTGTTTTCGATGCCACTAGAAGAGCTGAAGGAACAACGGGGAGGAAGGAAGGTGAGCAGCCACTACAGAAAGTTCTTACCACGCTTAGGGCTAGAGTAGAGGGACAGGAGAAGAGATGGTGTCTCTGGGGCCTCAGTGCTGATGGCAGGTGCCAACACGTGTGCACTGGGAGGTCACAGCTGAGATCCACCAGTGCTCTTCTAAAACATGATTCCCAAGAAATCAATCTCATCATTCAGCCAAGTATGTCAGATTTCGTATCCAAATAGTTCAGCTGGGGGAGCTGGAATTGTAGCAGCTGTGCCTGGTAGGAGCTGGGAACTCTGAGGGAGGCAGGGACTAGTGGAAGCTGATGCCACTGGTCAGCCACAAAAGAGACCTTACAAGCAGAGAGAAATGGAAATAATCCGGTATCTCCTTCCTTCTGACCCTACATCCTCCCATCAGTGCCTTCTGTTTTAGAACTTACCTCGAAGCAAGTTGGCCCAGGAGTCCGGGGAATGTCTGTGCAGGGTTCTGGCCCAGTGGTCCAGGGGAAAGGGCATGGAACACACTGGAGAGCAAAGAGGTGGACGGCCAGCAGGACATCTCTCCCATCAGAACGTACCATCTAGGACGAACACTATTGTTAGGTTGTGCAAAGAGAATATACAGGCAGGAGAAGAGAAGCATTGAATTACGGCGTTAGAATAGACAACAAGTTATTTCATTCATCATGGTGGTCAACCAAAGTTCCTGAGAGATTTCTCAAAATGTAAAAAAGAAAAAAGCATAGTCCCTGGTGTAAAATTCACCATAACAGTATCAACACGTAGTTCACAGTTTCCTGGGACCTCCTCGATGGCTCCTGTTGGCTCAGGTGGTGCTTCTTGCACGTGCTAATATGTGTGCTTTGGGATATTGAAAACCATGCCTGCACTTATAAAATATGATTTCAAAGAAATAAAACTTTTTTTTTAAACAAGTATGTCAGAATCAACATCCAAATCATTTTTCTCCTTTAATTCCTTTGGCCAATTTAAACATTTAAAAAAAAAAAATCAAACTAAAAATCTTCCTAATAGTGCACATGAAGGATAGAATATTCTTAGATAAACGTAAGATTCTACTTTGGATTCTTTTTTTATTTTTATTTTTTTAGAGAGAGAGCGTGAGTGGGGGGCAAGGGCAGAGGGAGAGGGAGAATCTCAAGCAGGTTCCACGCTAGGCATGGAGCCCAACACTGGGCTTGATCTCATGGCCCTGACATCAGGACCTGAGCAGAAATCAAGAGTCAGATGCTTAACTGACTGAACCACCAAGGCAATCCTACTTTGGATTCTTATAGGACTTTATTTTTTAAAGAAATTATTAATCATGGAATTCAGTGTTATTTCTCTTTGTTTGGGCCAGGAACTTCCTAACCATTATTCTTCACTGGGAACAACCTAACCACTGGGGTTACTTCTCCTTCTACAGACAAGAGAGAGTTTATATGACAGACTAAAGCTAAAGGATCATCTGGTGCTTTTGATGTAAGGTCAGAATTTCTAAGCCCTTGGAGAAGGAAATTACCCAGTGTTCACATCCAAATGATTCCTTGGGTTGATGCTGCCCTTGCTCTTCCAGTGGTTTCAAACTGGAATCCTACAATCTCCTAGAAAGTACAAAGTCATGTTTGAAGTGGAAGGGGGAGTGAAAGGTAGAGGTGAGTGAGGGGAGGAGTAAGTCTGTGCCCTCCACTCCTACCTCAATCACAGCAGCTTCACTAATTGCGGTATGGACATTTGTGGTTGACTTCCTAAATCAGTCATCCCATTTTCTACTAGTCCCTCATTCTGAACTATTAGAAATTTCTAGTTTCTGATTAGCCCTCAAGCCAATCACACAATCTCAAAGTCCCTTTTACTGATTGGTTCACGGACTTAGGCACAACCCAATCAGTGGATGCCATTCCCCTGTAGGCATGTGAATCTGGTGGGTCATTGAGACCAAAGGAAAGGAACTTAATTCCATGTTAGGAGAGAAATTCTTTCTCCCACCAGGTGTATACAAGGCAGAATTGGAGCCAGGGTGTGCTTGTAACCATCTCATGACCACTGAGGAATCACCAGTGGGATCAAATAACACTGGAATTGGTAGCATAGAGAGAATGAAAGAACTAGGTCCTTTATGAAATTATTGAACAACTGATTCAACCACCCCTAAAGCTCACTCTTACATCTGGCAGTCTTCACACGTAGGTGATGATTTCCCTATCCTTTAAGTCTATTCGTTGAATTGGATTTTCAGTCACCTGCCGCAGAAACCATAACTAGTAGTGTTCCACCTTTTAAAAGATTGAAAAGTACTGCCCTGGAGAAACTTCTAAAAAACTTCATACTTTAGATAGTTTTGTTTTCCATTGTCCATCCTCTATTGTCCTTTCCTGCCTTGTGATATCTGGGCTCCTTCCCTTCAGCCCAGCATCACCCTCATTCCCTGCCGAGCTGCCTAGGATCTTGCTAGAGAGTCTTCCCTGGACCTCAGCCTTCACTCGACATTTAGTTACCCTGCGTTGCACTCACCAAGTCAGTTGACTGGCATCATTGATGAATTTGTTCATGCCAGTCATGGCAATGGAAACTACTTTGGGACCATGGTGCCTTGAGTATAACAGACGATTTGTAAGTGTTTGCTGGCTCAATAAAAGAATTAGTGAAATAAATATGTGATACTATCTATAGAGTGTTTATGGTTGATGAGAGTACTTTTAGAATATTACATCATAACCTCAACAAATGAACCTATGATAGAATCTCAGACCCAGTGGCCAGCCCTGGGACATTTTTGCAAAGAAGCACCTTCTCAGAGCTATTTCAATCACAGCATTTATTTAACCATGTACTTCACTTAGCACTAAACCAACCTAGGTGGCAAAGGTATTCTTAATAAAAAAAAGAGGCCTGACTGTTGGAGACAGGTGTTGGGGGACCCACGCTTCATGTTAGCATGAACACCGTCCAACATTCGAAGAGCTGCTCACGCGTCTCTGCTGGGGCCTGGCAGCCGGCCTTTCCAACCCCCTTCCCATTCTGTGCTCCCTCATGTTTACACAGCAAAAACGAAACTGTTGCCAGTGTTAATACAGCATAATTTATAAGCTGAGAAGAGAACTCAGCATGCATTCCCTTTTCAAGTGAAACAGACTGTTATTTTCGGAACCAACTGAAGGGTGGAGACATTTCTTGGAAACCAAAGGAACTGCTGATTCTCCAGATCCTTTCTGCTTCATAGGACTCACCTCTCATGAGGCAGGAAGGACCGACTCACAGAAAAGCTCGGTCTGACAAACCTGTTTCCTGAATTCTGAAGGCAGATTCATCTGATGAGGCCATTCCTTCTAGGCTCCGAAAAGTCACTTAATCCCTAGTCCAGAAAGAGGAGACAGGGACTTGAGATCCGACACATTGCTTATTAGAGGGGGCCCATAGCACAGAGCCTATTTCTCACCCATTAGCTCTGATTTCTGGGATACTGCAAAGCCAGACTCTAAAGCGGGACATGGGGCACAAAATCCTAATCCCCAAATAAATGTGTTTGGATTCTATAATAGACACCATATGTATCCATATCATACCAATCTTCCTTTGCTTCTAACGTACCAACTGAGGTTTTTGACTGAAAACGCTCACACCACACACACACACACACACACACACACACACACACACACACATTTCAAAATTCCTGGGCCAGTCTTAAGGAAAGCAGGAGGTAAGATCTCCTGGGGTAGCTGTGTCAGATCTATCTTGCTGGTCCCATCCCAAATTCTGTAGTTATACCTCTCCAAAAGTGGGTTTCTGTATCTCCTCTAGGTCCCCCAGTGATTTTATCCTTTTATTCAGTTTCCTAATTACTGAGTTTATTATACTTCTTTAAGGCATCTGCCCTCCCAGACCTTCCCTCTGAGCCTTCCATGGCTCTTCTTTTGCCTGATTACTGGCTTCTCTAGATTGTGGACTTGAAGTGGGCTTTGTACAGTGATATCTACCTTTCCGCCATACCTTGAAATTTTAGACTGACTGTTAGCTCACATTTCTATTTGCCTGCCCTTGCAATCATGTGCTGCCATGTTTAGATGCTCAGCTTTGGCCTGGCCCCAGGCTATCTATCTGGATGACGACTAAAAACCAGATATAATAGAATATTGAGCCCTAGATCCCCCTTGAGACATGATGCCCAGGATCAGAATGGTTCAATTATGCTGATTATCCTACTAATCCCCACCATTAGGATAAAGAACCATGGTATTCAATGTAGTGTAAGGATAGGACTCTCAGGAATAAAGCTGGAGGGCCCCTAATGTCCGAGAAGAGCATGGTAATGACCCACATCACATTCCACTGTGATGGCTTCAACCTTCACAGCTGGACACATATCACCTATATGACGAGCTTGGCCTTGGACACTAAGATCCAAACTGGTGCTAGAAAAGCATGCTCTTGGGACCCCATGGCAGCTGCTTAGTGCTATTTTGAGTTCCTTAATGTCTGGGTGACTGCCTTACACACGTTCCCCCCCGCCACCCCCCATGTTTTCATTGCTAAACCACTCATGTCTTTAATATAAAATATGGTATCTATTGTATCTCGTCTAGTCCCATTAAAGTTTAAAAATTCTGGAGATACAAGCTTCCGATCTATTCCTAGTCCATCAGTACCTTATTGGAAATTGTTGATTCAATAATTATTTACTGTTATTATTCTCCAATGTAATTCCTGGATGAGAAGAATGGGACCTGGAACAGATAAAATTTTACTGCAGAAGAGAAATAAGTTATGAAGAAACACATTTCTCTGAGTTTTCTTTTGGTGGAGAGGGTAAGGCTGAAGCTTACATGGAATGAAGGCCTGGGGGTGTGCTTCTGGGATTCAGCTATAGCATTGCCAGGGGATAAAATAATCCCAAACAGATAAAGGTCAAGATAGAGACCGACCTCCCAACTCTTTAGAGGGAATTGACTCCCCGCCCCACCATATTCTCTATATTTGCCAAATACCCAGCTCTTCTCAACCTTCCTCCTACTAGAAGATCTGTCAACCAAACCAGCATAAATATGAAGACATCTGCCACATTCATCTTAAAATGAACCCCAGAAGCCAAAAAATGTTGCAGTTAGAGAAACCTGTATAAAACTATTTTGATTTCCCAAGACACATCAGGTGGAATGAAGGCACCTTCCCCACCCCCACCCCCCAATAGCTTTCCAAGAAGAGGCATAGGGACAGAAAGACTGACAATGTCAGTTCAAAGCACATGGGAAACAAAACCACTCGAGGTACTTCATGGCTTAGTTAAGCAAACCTTGTTGAAATAAATAAAATTTAAAAAGCAAACCAGAAAGACATCGAGGTCCATGATGTTTGTAAATAATTCAGTTCATATTCTCTTGATCCCTCCCTCTCGCTTCTCCCAGACTGTTGTGCTGGGTCTGACCCTCCACAAGCAGGGGCCTCCTGAGAGCTCATGGGAAGATGAGTTTTCCTCATTTGTCTGCCAGCCATATGGGTTTTTCCTGGCCGCACTGGTTAGGAGTCACTTCATGACCTCAGTGTCTCACAGACTCACTGTCTTGTTTGTATGAAAGCCATATGGTGACAAGAGTCCTCAGGCCCTTGTCTAAAATGCTGGCTACCTAGGTAGGTGTCCTTTAAAGTAACACCTCCGGTCTGTGGTGGTGGAATTGAAAAATAAAAGGAGGGGGTGTATTTTATTTTATTTTATTTTATTATTTTTTTTAACATTCCAGCTGACAGGCTTCAGCAAGACTTTCTCATCTGCTAAGTGAAACAAATTTGAGCAGAACATTTTTCTTTTTGGTTCCCACAAAACCACCCAACACAAACACGGTAGATAAAACTTTAAAATGCCAGGCTTCATCTTACAAGTATTATAGGCTAATCCTCTTCCATTATTAATTAAACTGTGGGGGCAAAGTTCAGAGGAACATTGTCCATTACCTTATAATAGGCAAGTCTGTGTTCTAGCTGATATGTTATTTTTCCTTCCAGAAAGCCAAACTTAAATTTTTTTATAGCTTTTTAGATGGTTTTTAAAGATGTCTATGTGGCCTTTGTAAAGATTTAAGTGAGCATTTTAATAGAAGGATGTTTCTAACTCTTAAAAATTATAAATAACATTACGTACAAAAGCAATACACCCTTACATGATAACAGGATTCTGCCGTGTCCAGAATCGTTACCAGCCATAACACTCCAAAACATACAACTAGGAACCATTTTGCTTCCTCACTGGTTTGAGTCTGGGCACATTAACAGACTGACAGTACTAGCTAAGGGCCCTCAAATAGATTATGAGGTCCTGGGAAGTATTCAACAAATCCGAGACAATCCCTGTTGAGGTATCTTACACTCTAGCTGCCTCAGTGTTCAGTTCCTTTGCATATAAGTGAGAGATGTCCTAACTCTTGAAAGCTTTACAAGATTTAATTAGTGGACGTTCAAAAATATATGGACACTCATATTAGAATAAGCTCCCTGCAGGGACAAAGGCAGCCCTGCCTTTCGTTCAGAAACAAGAAAAGGAAAAGCTTCTCCATGTGTGACTAATTTATTGGAACTAGGTAATAATGTCTTATCATTCCTGCTCTTTGAAAATACCTCAGGAGGCATTTGGTTGTCAAACAGTTCTAGACATTGATGACTCCCCAGTTTTTCAGCACCGCTAACATCAATGTAAACATTTATGAGTCCATGACGACACCAGATTCAGAAACAGTTATAATCCTCTTTCTCACCATCTTAGACACTGAGCCACATATTTGCATGACCT